>NC_052101.1:20983125-21290000 GCF_015852505.1 Tachyglossus aculeatus | reverse complement strand
CTGAATTTTGTTATCTCTTGGTATGCTCTTCTCTAAGCTGCACTTTTCTCAAAATAACACAGCAGGGACGATACGCTGGAGGGGAAGGAATGCCCAGGATTTCAATCCATCACTGGTATTTATTCATTCCAATTTGTACATTCCAATTTCCAATTTGTACTTCCCAGGCGCTTAGTACAGTGCTCTGCTCATAGTAAATGCTCAATAAATACGATTGATGATGATGATGATTCCAGTCATATTTATTGAGCACTTACTGTGTGCAGGGCACTGTACTAAGCACTTTGGAAGAACAATTCAGAAATAGAAACAATCCCGCCCACAGCGGGCTCACAGTCTAGAAGGGGGAGACAGACGACAAAGCAAGTGAACAGGCATCAGTAGCATTATTATAAATAACTAGAATTATAGATATGTACACATCATTAATAAAAATAAATAGAATTATAATTCTTAAAATGTACATATATACACAAGTGCTGTGGGGCAGGGAGTGGGAGTAAAGAAAAGGGAGAGGGTTGGAGTGATGTGGAGAGTAGGGGAAGCAGAGGGAAAAGGAGAATTCATCTAGGAAGGCCTCCTGGAGGAGGTGAGCTTTCCTTAGGGCTTTGAAAGGGGAAAGTGGGCTGGTTTGGCAGATTTGAGGAGGGAGGGCATTGCAGGCCGGTGATTACTGTGTACAGAGCACTTGAGAAAGCACCGTACAGTAGAAGCGGTAGACATAATTCCTGCCCACAAGGTGTTTACGAGCTACAGAGTTTTTCCAGTGTTTATCTGTTTTCTGAGATCTGGAAGAAATTTCAAGAGATGATCCAGTCCAATCCTACCTGCCAGCTGGTGAATGCAATAACAATGCATCGACAGAAGCAGCGTGGCCTAGTGGAAAGACCTCCGGCCTGGGAGTCAGAAGGCCTGAGTTCTAATCCCAGCTCTGTCACTTCATTCATTCAATCGTATTTATTGAGTGCTTACTGTGTGCAGAGCACTGTACTAAGCGCTTGGGAAGTACCAGTTGGCAACATAGAGAGACGGTCCCTACCCAACAATGGGCTCACACTTTTTTTTAATGGCATTTATTAAGCGCTTACTATGTGCAAAGCAGACACGTGCACAGCAGACACGTGGTGGAGCTAGAATTAGAACCCACGTCCTTCTGACTCCCTTAGTGTGACTTAAGTCCCTTTTCTCCTTCTATATTCTCATTGGGGGAACTCTTTATGTGCAAAGCACTGTCCCACGGGGGGACTCACAGTCTTAATCCCCATTTTACAGATGAGGTAACTGAGACCCAGAGAAGTGAAGTGACTTGCCCAAAGTCACACAGCTGACAATTGGCGGAGGTGGGATTTGAACCCCTGACCTCTGTCTCCAAAGCCCATGCTCTTTCCTCTGAGCCACGCTGCTTCTCCAGCACACTTGTCTGCTGTGTGACCTTGGGCAAGTCTCCTTCACTGTGCTCTCCCAAGCACTTGGTACAGTTCTTTGCACAGAGTAAGTGCTCACTAAATTCCATTGAATGAATGAACTACAAGCATACATTACTGTTCTTCCATCAGAAGGTCTTCGAGCCCGCCCCGCTTGTTGGTAAAATCCTGAGGAACACTTCTCTGGGCCTCAGTTCCTTCATCTGCAAAATGGGGATTCAATAACTGTTACCTACTTAGACTGTGAGCCCCACGTGTGTCCCGATTATCTTGTATCTACACTTCTAGACTGTGAGCCTACTGTTGGGTAGGGACTGTCTCTATATGTTGCCAACTTGTACTTCCCAAGTGCTTAGTACAGTGCTCTGCACACAGTAAGTGCTCAATAACTATGATTGATTTAGTACAGTACTTGGTACATAGTAAGAGCTTAATAAATACTGCAGTTATTATAACTTGCCTATCTTTCCATCCCTTACCTTCCTTTGGGAGTCTGCTCTGCTGACTAATCCTCTTGAGAGTTATTCTTTTGTAAAACACCAACAATAGCCAACCATCTCTCTTCCCCCACATACCCATCCATCCAGCCTTGCCGCCAGAGCCCTAGATCCTTCCTTCCCCAGCCTCCAGGCTCTCAGCTACGGAAAAGTGAGGGTGTTCCCCTGCTTCTCCCTGAGAGATCCTCACTTCATGTGGCCATGAAAGAGGGAATAAAAGTCATCCGCTCCCTGGTTCCCCGGGATATTACCAACAAGCGTGGCGGGCTCGAAGACCTTCTGATGGACGAACAGTAATGTATGCTTGTAGTTTATTCAGTCAATCGCATTTATTGAGCACTTACTCTGTGCAAAGAGCTGTACTAAGCGCTTGGGAGAGTACAGTGATAACAATAAATAGAAACATTCCCTGCCCACAACGAGCTCTGAGACGAGTTCTCCGTTTACCAGGGCTCTTCAACCTATACCTCAACCTTGGTGAATAATGTTAATTTCTCTTCCTAGCGTCCTCTCAGCGATGTCTGGCACAAGTAAATAATAAATAATAATAATGATGGCATTTGTTAAGTGCTTACTATGTGCAAAGCACTGTTCTAAGCGCTGGGGGGATACAAGGTGATCAGGTTGTCCCACGTGGGGCTCACAGTCTTAATCCCCATTTTACAGACGAGGTAACTGAGGCTCAGAGAAGTTAAGTGACTTGCCCAAAGTCACACAGCAGACATGTGGTGGAGTCGGGATTCGAACCCATGACCTCTGACTCCAAAGCCCATGCTCTTTCCACTGACCCACGCTGCTTCCACGCTGCAAGTAAGCAAAAAGCCTCCTGGAAATTTTTCAGTTTTTCCTGCTTTTAGGAAACCATCCCTCCACCCCCTCATCCTTTCATATTTATTGCTTTTATTAGATACCTTAGAGTTAGAGCCCCACTCTACTACATCTTAAAGTTTTTTATTAGAAACAAAGAAAAAATGATTAAAAATAAAGATTGCCCCCAATGAGAATAAAGAGAAAGGGACTGAAGTCACAGTAAGGAGGATTTCAGTTAGTCTAAAGGAAAGTGTACCTGATTACAGCAGTTATAAAACATTGGGCCAAGTTACTGTGGGAGGTTGTGGACATTCTAGGGTTTGACAGGTTTCAACACAACGGAGCTACTCATCTGCTCAGATAGTAGGCAAAATCTAACTGGAGGCCGAGAAATAGACTCAATTTTTTAAAAATGATATGTGCTAGGCATTTACTATGAGCCAGACACTGCACTAAGCGCTGGGGGAGATACAGCTAATCAGGTTGGACACAGTCCATATCCCATGCGGGGCTCGCAGTCTTAATCCCCATTAACAGATGAGGTAACTGAGGCTCAGAGAAGTGAAGTGACTTGCCCAAAGTCACACAGCAGACACGTGGTGGAGCTAGAATTAGAACCCAGGTCCTTCTGACTCCCTTAGTGTGACAAGTCCCTTTTCTCCTTCTCTATTCTCACTGGGGGAATTCTGAATTTTTAATCATTTTTCTTTGTTTCTAATGAGAAACTGTAAGATGCAATAGAGTAATAATAATAAATAATAATAATGTTGGCATTTATTAAGCGCTTTCTGTGTGCAAAGCACTGTTCTAAGCGCTGGGGGGGATACAAGGTGATCAGGTTGTCCCACGTGGGGCTCACAGTCTTAATCCCCATTTGACAGATGAGGGAACTGAGGCTCAGAGAAGTTAAGTGACTTGCCCAAGGTCACACAGCAGACACGTGGCGGAGCCGGGATTCAAATCCACGACCTCTGACTCCAAAGCCCGGGCTCTTTCCACTGAGCCACGTGGCTCAGTGGAAAGAGCCCGGGCTTTGGAGTCAGAGGTCACGGGTTCAAATCGGAGTCAGAGGTCATGGGTTCAAATCCCGACTCCGCCAACTGTGAGCTGTGTTTGGGCAAGTCACTGCAGACACTGGGCTTCAGTTACCTCATCTGTAAAATGGGGATTAAGACTGTGAGCCCCCCGTGGGACAACCTGATCACCTTGTAACCTCCCCAGTGCTTAGGACAGTGCTTTGCACATAGTAAGCGCTTAATAAATACCATCATTCATTCACTGAGTGAAGCTGTAACTCTAAGACATCTAATAAAGCCAATAAATAAGAAAGGATGAGGGGTGGTGGGGGAGGGCTGGTTTTCTAAAAGGTCTACGAGGTCAATAATTCTAAGATTCCAAGCTAGCAGTCGCAGCCCAAAGAAACTAGGCTTTGAAAAGCCACACTTTAAACATATAATGAAAATACAAGCCACAGCATGGATACTCCTCCCGCCTTTGTTGAGGCTCTTTTTAAGCTACCGGATTGAGCTAATTTGCAAGATTGCAGAAACAACAAACATCTCTTTAAAAAGGATCAAGCCGTAAATTTTTCTTAAGCAATGGCTTTGCATGTTTAGTTACCTCTCATTATGATCCTTTTGAAATGAAGAAGTTCAGTGCTGGTGTGGTGAATCACAGTTCCACTTTTTCTCCAAGTTCTTTCTTGCCGGGATTGTGATTTCTTTCAGGTGAAAAGTTGTTGTACCCTGGTCAATCTACACTGTAAACTCCTCGTGGGCAGAGAATGTGTCCATTATATTGTTATATTGTACTCTCCCAAGCGCTTAGTACAGCGCTCTGCACACTGTAAGTGCTCACTAAATATGACTGAATGAATGAATTGTATTTATTTGTACATTTGTACATATCTATTCTATTTATTTTATTTTGTTAGTATGTTTGGTTTTGTTCTCTGTCTCCCCCTTTTAGACTGTTAGCCCACTGTAGGGTAGGGACTGTCTCTATATGTTGCCAATTTGTACTTCCCAAGTGCTTAGTACAGTGCTCTGCACATAGTAAGCGCTCAATAAATACGATTGATGATGATGATGATTTATTGAGCACGTACTGTGTGCAGAGCACTGTGCGAAGCACTTGGGAGAGTACACAACAATATAACATATTCCCTGTCCACAACGATCTTACAGTCTAGAGGATTTGGTTGGCCAAAGTACTAAAATTCAATAGGAAACAATGACACCTTTGCCTAATGAAAAATTAGCTGGAATGATATAACACCAAAATCACAGTGGGTTCATTGGTGTTCTTTAAATAAAGGGGAGAAAAACCTGAAGTTCTAGCCTTTCATATTTGACAAATGTTGTGCTCTGACAAAAGAAAGGAGCCTGTCTTTAAAAAAGCACATCTCATGGAGACAGGAAACTAAGGAAGTACATGGGTTTTTTGGGTTTTTTTTTTTTCTAAGGGAACCCCTGAGAGCAGTGTCTAGGTACATATGTACAGTGTTAAGTGCTTAGTACAGTGCTCTGCACCCAGTAAGTGCTCAATAAATATGATTGAATGAATATATGCCATGATGGAGGTGGCTCCCAAGGGCAGAGAGCATGGAATGACATGACAGAGAGAGGGGAAACAGCAGGAGAAGAAGTAAGAGAGGGAAAGAGAAGGAGAAACAAACAAATGAAAAAATAAAATGAGAGATTTCAAGATGGGGTGGAGGGAAAGCAAGATCCAGGGCAACAGGCAAGATGAAGGAAAGGCAGGATACATGGAAACAGTTGCTAGGGTGAGAAACCAATGAAGAGAAAAGGGAGAAACTTTAGGAAGCAGTCATTAATTAATCAATCAATCAATCATATTTATTTAGCGCTTACTGTGTGCAGAGCACTGTACTAAGCGCTTGGGAAGTCCAAGTTGGCAACATATAGAGACAGTCCCTACCCAACAGTGGGCTCGCAGTCTAAAAGGGGGAGACAGAGAACAAAACCAAACATACTAACAAAATAAAATAAATAGAATAGATATGTACAAGTAAAATAAATAAATAAATAGAGTAATAAATATGTACATTTATTGTATTTATTATTTATTTATTAATGTACATTTATGTACATTAGGTGACCAAGAAGCCAGAAGGAAGCGAAAATACATGGAAAAGGAGAAGCAGTGTGGCCTAATGGAAAGAGCACAGGCCTGGAGACAGAGGACCTGGGTTCTAATCCTGGCTCTTCCATTTGTTCGCTGTGTGACCTTGGGCAAGTCACTTAACTTCCCCTTGCTTCAGTTACCTCATAAAGAAGCAGCGTGGCGTAGTGGATAGGACACAAGCCTGGGACTCAGAAGGTCCTGGGTTCTGATGCTGGCTCTGTCACTTGCCTGCTGTGTGACCTTGGACAAGTCACTTCACTTCTCTGGGCCTCAGTTACCTCATCTGTTAAGTAGGGATTGAGACTCTGAGCCCCGTGTGGGACAGGGACTGTGTCCAACCCGATTTGCTTGTATCCATCCCAGCACTTCGTAAAGTGGCTGACACATGGTAAGCACTGAACAAATACCACAATTATTATTATCTGTAAAATGGGAATTAAGACTGTGAGCCCCACATGGGACATGGACTGTGTCCCATCTGATTAGCTTCCGGCTACCACAGAGCACCTGACCCTTAACAAATACTGTAAAAAAACTGTTGGATTGGTAACAAGCAGGTACAGGTGAGAAAGTGAAAGCTAATAATAATAATTTTGGTATTTATTAAGCGCTTAGTATGTGCAAAGCACTGTTCTAAGTGCTTGATGGATACAAGGTGATCAGGTTGTCCCACCTGGGGCTCAGAGTCTTAATCCCCATTTTACAGATGAGGAAACTGAGGCCCAGAGAAGTTAAGTAACTTGCCCAAAGTCACACAGCTAACAATTGGAAGAGCTGGGATTTGAACCCATGACCTTGGACTCCAAAGCCCGGGCTCTTTCCACTGAGCCACGCTGCTTCTCTTGCTTGAAGCCCTTCACAGATGAACCCACTATTGAAAAGACTGGACTGTGTCCGACCTGATCAGCTTGTATCTGCCCCAGTGTTTAGTACAGTGCCTGGCACGTAGTCAGTACTTAACAAATACCATTAAAAGAAAAAGGAGTTCCCAGTTTACTAGGGAAAAATGTGCTCAGCAGAGCTAGTGGCAGTGGGAAAAGGTTTACAAAAACATAGGGGGAACCTGGAATTAATAATAATTATTATTATTAGTGTGGTATTTGTTAAGCACTTACTATGTGCCAGGCACTGTTCTAAGTGCTGGGGTAGACACAAGATATTTGGGTTGAACACAGTCCCTGTCCTAAATAGGGCTCACAGTCTTAATCCCCATTTTACAGATGAGGGAACTGAGGCACAGAGAAGTTAAGTGATTTGCCCAAGGTCACACAATGGACAAGTGGCAGAACCAGGATTAGAACCCATGACTTTCTCTACCCACTAGATCACTGCTCCTCTGGTAGAGAATGGGGAATGGAAATATTATTAAAATTTGTTGTAAAACTTCAAGGATGGCCTTGCTTAGCCATAGGAATTCCCCCACTAGCCCGTCTGCACACAGCTGATGTCACTGGGAATTTACAAAAATTTGACTTGGAGTTCCCAAGTCTTTACTTGCCTAAGTACCAAAGATATTTTCTTTTCCTTAGCCATCTTCCTACTCATCCACATATTTATCTCCAACAGTAAGGTACACATTAAAACCCAGCCTCCTAAATATTCAAGCTTTAATATGTGGAATGGTGACAAGCGAATCTTCTTTCCCATTTAGCAAGTAAATCTCCCTTTCCCTGCAAAGAAATCAGAAGGAAAGGAGAAAGATCAATAGAAAGGGGACGTAGGGCACCTGATCGTTTCTAAGAACCCAAGTCATTTACACAGCCCCGCCAACGAGAGCATCCGCACCCAGACCCAGACACCTGCCCAGGATGATTCTCGGAAGTTAGAATTCCCTGGCGAGCAAGCAGGAATTTCATGGCAGATCAAAGGTGGAAGTGTGGTTTAGGATTGTGAAAATCTGAGACGTAAATATTTCCTAGAATACCCAATGACTCTTAAACCTTTTCAAAGAGGGAATTTGTCACTTGCCTGAATAATAATAATAATAATCATGAAGCAGCATGGCTCAGTGGAAAGAGCCCGGGCTTTAGAGTCAGAGGTCATGGGTTCAAATCCCGGCTCTGCCAACTGTCAGCTGTGTGACTTTGGGCCAGTCACTTCACTTCTCTGTGCCTCAGTTACCTCATCTGGAAAATGGGGATGAAGACTGTGAGCCCCACGAGGGACAACCTGATCACCTTGTAACCTCCCCAGCGCTTAGAACAGTGCTTTGTACATATGAAGCGCTTAATAAATGCCATTATTATTATTATTATTATTATTATAATGTCATTTATTAAGCACTTACTATGTGCAAATCACTGTTCTAAGTGCTGCAGAGGTTACAAGGTGATCACGTTGTCCCACGGGGGGCTCACTATCTTAATCCCCATTTTACAGATGAGGGAACTGAGGCCCAGAGAAGTTAAATGACTTGCCCAAAGTCACACAGCTAAGTGGAAAAGCCAGGATTTGAACCCACGACCTCTGACTCCAAAGCCCGGGCTCTTTCCATCGAGCCACACTGCTTCTCAACTGAAGCAGCGATGAAAATTAGCGAGGTTCCCTGGGCTGGAGTTGGAAAGAAATGGAGCCAAGACTAAAGAAACCAGGCTATAAACCAATAAAGATTATTATGAATAATAATAATGATAATAATAATAATACTGGTGCTTTTTAAGCACTTGTTAGACTGTGAGCTCACGGTGGGCAGGGAATGTGTCTGTTTATTGTTATAATGTACTCTCCCAAGTGCTTAGCGCAGTACTCTGCACACAGTAAGCACTCAATAAATACGATTGAATGAACGAATGAAGTTCCAACCAGTGTACTAAGCACTAGGATTAGATATAAGATCTATCTTATAGTAATAATAACAATAATAATAATAATGATGGCATTTGTCAAGTGCTTACTATGTGCAAAGCACTGTTCTATGCATTGGGGCGGATACAAGGTGATCTGGTTGTCCCACATGGGGCTCACAGTCCTCATCCCCATTTTACAGGTGAGGGAACTGAGGCCCGGAGAAGTGAAGTGACTTGCCCAAAGTCACACAGCTGACAGTTGGCAGAGTGGGGATTTGAACCCATGACCTCTGACTCCCAAGCCTGCGCTCTTTCTACTAAGCCACGCTGCTTCTCTATAGTAAACCTAAGTAGGAGGAAGAATAGCTGTTCAATTCCCATTTGGCAGAGGAGGAAACTGAGGCACCTTAAAGTGAAGTGACCTAGCCAAGGTGAAACAGCAGGTAGGTGGCAGAGCCGGGATTAGAACACAGGTCCTCCGATTCCCAGGCCCATGTTCTTTTACAATATGATTTACAGCACTGTAATCGCATCAATTTGCAGGTCCCTGATCTCCTCCTCCTCCTCCTCCTCCTCCTCCTTCTCATCAATCGTATTTATTGAGCGCTTACTATGTGCAGAGCACTGTACTAAGCGCTTGGGAAGTACAAATTGGCAACATATAGAGACAGTCCCTACCCAACAGTGGGCTCACAGTCTAAAAGACTAAAAGTCCTCCTCCTAGGCTGTGTCACCACTAGAACCACAGGAAGTCGGGGGCCAACGCGGGGACCGTATTTCCTTCATTCATTCATTCAGTCGTATTTATTGAGCACTTACTGTGTGCAGAGCACCGTACTAAGCGCTTGGGAAGTACAAGTTGGCAACATATAGGGACGGTCCCTACCCAACAGCGGGCTCGCAGTCTAGAAGGGGGAGACAGACAACAAAACATGTTAACAAAATAACAGTTTGGGTCTGGTATTTGCAGACCCAATGGACTCCCGCTAATCCGTGTCAGGGCAGCGGAGTCGAGAGGAGGCAGGGCGCTCGCCAAGCTCCACTATCAACCCACTGGCTTTCTCAGGAGCGAAACGGAGGTAGCCTTCACAGGGAGTGAACACCACTCACTGAACCTCCATCTCGTCTATTTCAACTCCAACCTCTCTCCCACATCCCGCCTCCGGCCTGGAACGCCCTCCTTCTAACATATCATCATCATCATCATCAATCGTATTTATTGAGCACTTACTATGTGCAGAGCACTGTACTAAGCGCTTGGGAAGTACAAATTGGCATATCCAACATATCCAACAATGACTCTCCCAACCTTTAAAACTTTATTGAAGGCACATCTCCTCCAAGAAGCCTCATTTCCTTTTCTCCCACTTCCTTCTGTGTCACCCTGATTTGCTCCATTGTTACTTTTAATTGTTGTACTTTCCCAAGCAGTACAGTGATCTGTACCCAGTAAGCACTCAATAAATATGATTGAATATTCACCATCTGCTTCTGCTCTCCCAAGCCCCACAGCACTTACGTACATATCCATTATTTTCATTCAATCATATGTAATAATAATAATGGCATTTATTAAGCACTTACTATGTGCGAAGCACTGTTCTAAGCACGGAGGAGGTTGCAAGGTGATCCGGTTGTCCCATCGGGGGGCTCACAGTCTTAATCCCCATTTTACAGATGAGGGAACTGAGGCGCAGAGAAGTTAAGTGACTTGCCCAAAGTCACACAGCTGACAGTCGGCGGAGCTGGGAATTGAACGCTTGACCTCTGACTTCAAAGCCCAGACTCTTTCCACTGAGCCACGCTATTTGAGTGCTTACTGTGTGCAGAGCACTGTACTAAGCGCTTGGGAAGTACAAGTTGGCAACATATAGAGACGGTCATCATCATCAATCGTATTTATTGAGCGCTTACTGTGTGCAGAGCACTGTACTAAGTGCTTGGGAAGTACAAGTTGGCAACATATAGAGACAGTCCCTACCCAACAGCGGCCTTTGTTTATTTAGATTAATGTCTGTCTCCCCTTCTGGGCTATAAGCTTATTGTGAGCAAGGAACGGGTCTACCAACTCCATTGTACTGCTACATTACGCCCTCGCTAGTGCTTTGCACAGTGCCCTGCACACAATAAGTGCTCAGTAAATATGACTGATTGAGTCTGATGCTTAGTAACACAACAGCCGCCTCTAGAAGGACTCCGATACGCTCCGAAGTCTACTGATTTCTGTCATCAGAATTTGCTGACACCCGTTGACTTGGTTTCTCGGCTTTAGAGGTGGAGTAGAAGCCCGGCCCGCAGGGCGAATTAAGCAACGATATTATAATGTTAACAATATTCACAAGTAATTCTTTAAGTCATTCTTTCCTCTCACCCCACACCTGGCGACAGCCCGCCCCAGCCACGGACTTTAAACCAGGAAATTCCAACTTCCAAAGCAAATATATCACTCCCCCTTGCCATAAGGAAACCACTATAAAACCTACCTTTTCTTCACATTTCATCCCATCTGAAGAGACTCAAATCGGACTGATTTAAAAGGTGGTTGGGAAAATGAGAATTCCCAAGCATGTAGTTCCAACCGGGACTTAATTCGGAACAAAGCAGCACAGATGTGGCAGAATGTCTGTCTCCCCCTCTAGACTGTAAGCTCGGTGTGGGAAGTGAATCTGTTTATTGTTATATTGTACCCTCCCAAGAGCTTAGTACAGCGCTCTGCACACAGGAAGCGCACAATAAATATGACCGACTGAATGAATGAGCCACCACCCGGGGTGAAAAGCTGAAAGGAAGGAAAAATGGACAACCCAGGGGAAGCTGGGCAGTGGATTTGGGAGTGAGACAGAACCACCTGCTGCTCTAGTAATCCAGAAACCTAAACCATTCCAATCAATCAATACGGCGTGCAGACCAATCAATCAACCAATTGTATTTATTGAGCACTTACTGTGTGCAGGGCACTGTACTAAGCACTTGGGAAGTACAAATTGGCAACATATAGAGACAGTCCCTACCCAACAGTGGGCTCCCAGTCTGAAAGACCACCTAAATCTAAACCATTCCAATCAATCAATACAGCATGCAGACCACCATTTAAAGTGCAGGGGAGAGTACGTACAATAAAGTTAATAGATTTTAAGTAGTGAGAAGCATTGTAGTCAATTAGATAGACCACAGGCCTGGGAATCAGAAGAACCTGGGTTCTAATCCCGCTTTCTGCCACTTGTGGGCTGTTTCCGATCTCGGGCAAGTCACTTCACTTCTCTGTGCCTCAGTTACCTCATCTGGAAAATGGGGATCAAGACTGTGAGCCCCATGGGGGATAGGAACTGCATGCAGCGTGGTTAGCTTGTATCTACTCCAGTAGAGAAGCAGCGTGGCTCAGTGGAAAGAGTGTGGGCTTGGGAGGCACAGGTCATGGGTTCTAATCCTGATTCCACCCCTTGTCAGCTGTGTGACTTCATTCATTCATTCAGTCGTATTTATTGAGCGCTTACTGTGTAAGCGCTTGGGAAGTACAATTTGGTAACATATAGAGACGGTCCCTACCCGACAACGGGCTCACAGTCTAGAAGGGGGAGACACACAACAAAACAAAACATGTGGACAGGTGTCAAGTCATCAGAATAAATAGAAGTAAAGCTAGATGGACATCATTAACAAAATAAATGAAACTAAATATGTACAAGTAAAATATATAGAGTAATAAATCTGTACAAACATATATACAAGTGCCGTGGGGAGGGGAAGGAGGTAGGGTAAGGGGGATGGGGAGGGGGAGAGGAAAGAGGGGGCTCAGTCTGGGAAGTTACTTCTCTGCGCCTCACTGACCTCATCTGTAAAATGGGAATTAAAATTGTGAGCCCCTGATCACCTGATCACCTCGTATTCCCCCAGCACTTAGAACAGTGCTTTGCACATAGTAAGCGCTTAACAAATATCTTCATCATCATTATTATTATTTTTAGAACAACGCTTGCCACAAAGTAAGCGCTTAACGAATACCATAAAAAAGGAGACATGATCCCCCCTCCCTGGGAGCTCGTAGTCTAATAAGGGGAGGCAGTGGCTTAAAGAAATAATTACAGGTGGGGACAAGTAATGGAGTACAAAGATATATACATAGGCTCTTAGTAAATACCTAAGTTATTAGGGGGTGAGGACACGCGTGTGTACGCAACACATTAAAGGGGAGGATATGGAGACGAGGTGAGAGTTTAGTCTGGGAAGACTTCCTGGAGGAAATGTAATTTTAATGGAGCTCTGAAGATAGTACCCCTCTGAAGATAGGGGTTAAGCGCTTAGTACAGTGCTCTGCACACAGTAAGTGCTCAATAAATACGATTGATTGATTGATTGATGGGGGAGTGGTGATCTGCTGAGATCTTGAGCCCTCATTTTCCCTATTCCCTCTCTCTGTGTAGCTAACACACTTGGTTGTGTACGCTTTAAGCATTTGATAGTCACCGCTCCCAACACTTATGTACCTCTCCATAATTTATTTTAATGTCTGTCTTCCCCTCTAGACTGTAAACTCCCGGTGGGCAGGGAACGGTCAATGGACTCTGTTGTTCTGTACTCCCCCAAGCACTTAGTACAGTGCTGTGCACACAGCAGGCACTCGCAGCCTAGGGGAAAGAGTCCGGGCCTGGGTATCAGAGGACCACTTGAGTGCTGTGTGACCCTGAACAAGTCCCTGAACTTCTCTCTGCCTCAGTTCCCCCAACTGCAAAATGGGGATTCCATACCTATTCTCCCTCCTACTTAGATGGTGAGCTCCAGGAGGGACCTGATGATCTTTTATCTATTCCTAGCGCTTAGTAAAATGCTTAGCATACGGTTAGTGATCAGGCTGGCTTAGTGGAAAGAGCATGGGCTTGGGAATCAGGGGCCATGGGTTCGAATCCTGACTCCTCCACTTGTCGGCCGTGTGACTTTGGGCAAGTCACTTAACTTCTCTGGGCCTCAGTTCCCCCATCTGGAAAATGGGGATTAAAACTCTGAGCCCAATGCGGGACAGCCTGTTAATCTTGTAACTACCCCAGCGCTTAGAACAGTGCTCGGCACATAGTGAGCGCTTAACAAATCCCATCATTATTAACAAATACTGCAATTATCATTATTAATAAATAGGATTGATTGATTGGGATTTCCTTGGACCATAGCAGGAATGGGCACTTGGGGCAGAGGTAGAACCTGATATTTCTGATTTTCAAGCCTCCTTCCTCTCTTATAACTAAGCCACAGTGTCAGCTCGCTCAGGTTTACAGGCTGCTTGCTCAGATAAGAATAATAATAATGATGGTATTTATTAAGTGCTTATGATGTGCCAAGCACTGTTCTAAGTGCTGGGGAGGTTACAAGGTGATCAGGTTGTCCCACAGGGGGCTCACAGTAGCGTGGCTCAGCGGAAAGAGCATGGGCTTTGGAGTCAGAGGTCATGGGTTCAGATTCCGGCTCTGCCACTTGTCAGCTGTGTGACTTTGGGCAGGTCACTTCACTTCTCTGTGCCTCAATTCCCTCATCTGTAAAATGGGGATGAAGACTGTGAACCCCCCATGGGACAACCTGATCACCTTGTAACCTCCCCAGCGCTTAGAACAGTGCTTTGCACATAGTAAGCGCTTAATAAATGTCATTATTATCATCATCATCATCAATCGTATTTATTGAGCGCTTACTGTGTGCAAAGCACTGTACTAAGCGCTTGGGAAGTACAAGTTGGCAACATATAGAGACAGTCCCTACCCAACAGTGGGCTCCCCATTCTACAGATGAGGGATCTGAGGCCCAGAGAAGTGAAGTGACTTGCCCAAAGTCACACAGCTGACAAGTGGCGGAGCTGGGATTTGAACCCATGACCTCTGACTCCAAAGCCCATGCTCGTTCCACTGAGCCACACTGCTTCCCTTTTTGGGGTGGGGTGGGGGTGACCAGCTTTCTTTTGTTCTTTTTTGCCCCAGGTACCTTACTGGGCCAAAGCACTATCCTGAGAAGCAGTGCAGCATAGTAGATAGAGAATGAACCTCGGAGTCTGAAGAACCTGGGTTCTAATCCAGGTCCGGCCACATATCTGCTGGGTGACCTTGGGCAAGTCACTTCACTTCTCTGGGCCTCAGTTACCTCATCCTGAAAATGGGGATTCAGAGTGTGAGCCCCTTGTGGGACAGGGATGATGTTCAGCATGATTAATTTGTATCTACCCTAGAGCTAAGAACAGTGCTTGGCACATAGTAAGTGCTTAACAAGTACCGTAATTATTATCGTCATAAAACCCAGACCCTCATCACCCTGTTAATCTGGAGATCAAAAACCTAGTGAAATTGACCAAAATCCTTCTATTCAATTTTTCCAGGCTACAGGACACTGACTTGGCACTGACATTTTTTGTCATTTCAGACCATATCTACTCAAGCTGGTTATTAAAAACTAGTCGCTCATTCGTCTCCAAAATGCCTCCCCTCAGTCAAGCAAGAATGCATACTGAGCAATAATGACGGTACTCCCGGGGACTGCAGAGTTGTAAGCTTGAAAAATGACTTTCTTCATTTAGTGCTTTTCCAGAGGGTGTACATTTTGGGTATTCTTTTTTTCATGGAAAACTCATCACTGGGTGGCTTTTTTCCTTGCCAGGAGAGCGGAGGGGGATAACCACCCTCATGTAAAGAATGACAGGACACACAGCTTGGACAGCTGAAGCTGACAAGCTAGTGGATTCTCAACAACAGACTTCAAATCAATCAATCAATGGTATTTATTGAGCGCTTACTGTGTGCAGAGTACTGAACTAAGCACTTGGGAGAATATAATTTAACAGAGTTGACAGACATGATCCCTGCCCACAGGGATCTTACAGTCTAGGCCTAGGTTTCCTTGAGCTCTAGCTTTGAAAGCCTTCGACTGCGTATTTATATATAGATAATTTATATATATATAATATATATATATATATATATATATATATTATGGTACTCGTTAAGCACTTACTGTGTACCAGACACTGTATTATGTGCTGGGAGAGATACAAGACAATCAGGTTGGGCACAGCCCCAGTCCCAAGTGAACGACCAGTCTACAACAGAGGGAGGACTATTCAATCCCCATTTTAGAGCTGAGGAAACTGAAGCACAGAAAAGTTAAGTGACTTTGCCCAAGGTCACAAGGTAGACAACTGGTGTCAGGATTAGAACCCAGGTCCTTTGACTCTCCAGCCTGTGCTCTTTCCGCTAGGCCGGACTGCCTTCAAGAGTCTAGACTGTGAGCCTGCTGTTGGGTAGGGACCGTCTCTATATGTTGCCAACTTGTACTTCCCAAGCGCTTAGTACAGTGCTCTGCACACAATAAGCGCTCAATAAATATGATTGAATGAATGAATGAATGAATTGTCCGTGAAAATAATCACGCACGGTCAACTGGACAGTTTGTGTTTCGTTTCCTCAGTTAGCATGAAACCTCCCCAAGGGCAGAGACTCTGTTTCTCTCTTCTATGCATGTTCTCCAATGTGGCTAATATCATTCATTCATTCATTCATTCATTCATTCATTCATTCATTCATTCATTCATATTTATTGAGTGCTTACTGTGTGCAAAGCACTGTACTAAGCGCTTGGAAAGCACAATTTGGCAACATACAGAGACGGTCCCTACCCAACAACAGGCGCACAGTCTAGAAGGGGGAGACGGACAGCAAAACAAAACAAGTAGACAGGCGGCAATACCATCACAATAAATAGAATTATAGATGTATACACATTATTAATAAAATAAATAGAGTAATAAATATGTACAAATATACACAAGTGATGAGGGAAGGGGAAGGGGCTAGGGCAGAGGGAGGGAGTGGGGGCGATGGAGAGGGGAGGAGGAACAGAGGATAAGGGGGGGCTCAGTCTGGGAAGGCCTCCTGGAGGAGGTGAGCTCTCAGAGGGCTCTGAAGGGGGGAAGATGATGATGATGATGATGATGGCATTTGTTAAGCGCTTACTATGTGCAAAGCACTGTTCTAAGCGCTGGGGGAGGTTACAAGGTGATCAAATAATCCCACAGGGGGCTCACAGTTTTAATCCCCATTTCACAGATGAGGTAACTGAGGCACAGAGAAGTGAAGTGACTTGCCCAAAGTCACACAGCTGACAGTTGGCAGAGCCGGGATTTGAACCCATGATCTCTGACTCCAAAGCCTGTGCTCTTTCCACTGAGCCACGCTGCTAGTTTGGCGGATATGAGGAGGGGCATTCCTTTGTCTGTCTCCCCCTTCTAGATCGTGAGCCCATTGCTGGGTAATAATAATAATAATAACAATGGCATTTATTAAGCGCTTACTATGTGCAAAGCACTGTTCTAAGCGCTGGGGAGGTTACAAGGTGATCAGGTTGTCCCACGCGGGGCTCACAGTCTAGGGACCGTATCTGTTGCCGATTTGTACTTCCCAAGCGCTTAGTACAGTGCTCTGCACACAGTAAGCACTCAATAAATACTACTGAAAGAATGAATGAATGTTGTCAATAATTTGGGTTCTAAACCCAGCTCTGCCCACTTGTCTGCTGTGTGACCTTGGGCAAATCACTTTATTTCTCTGGGTCTCAGTTACCTCATCTGTAAAATGGGGGTTAATACTGAGTCCCACGTGGGACAGGGGCTGTGTCCAACCTGAATAGCTTGTATCTACACTAGTGCTTATTATAGTGCTTGGCACGTAATAAGCGTTTAACAAATACCATAAAAATAAGTAAATACTGCTGTTGATGATGTTACAGTTGTTCATTAAAGACCTCTGATGGTGATCATTGAAGGGTTTCCTGGAGGTTTGGAAGTATAATCTAATGTTGGCTTTCAGGTTCCATTGTCAATATTCCATTGGCAAAAACACGGGTGTGAAATAGATCGACTAACAGTAGTAATAATTGTGGTTTTTGCTAAGCACTTACTATGTGCAAAGTACTGCACTAAGCGTGGGGATGGATTTTATACCATTAGATCAGGTATAGTATATTTCTATGGTACTGATTTAGCAACTATTACATGTCAAGCACTTTACTGAGTGCTGGGTCGATACAAGATAATCAGGTTGGACACTGTCCCAGGCCCACGTGGGGCTCGTGATATAATGGGATAAAAGAGCAGATATAATGCTGGATTCATTCCCTACCTTGATTTGCTCTTATTCAAGAGTATTTACAATCTTTACAATATTTACAACCTTTACAACAACCTTGGTTGTTGTTCAGGAATGGACAGTTACCATCCCTGGTATCAAACACAAACTGCTGTCTTTTTCAGCAACTGATGACGAGTCGACGGCCTTAATTTTTTATTTTGGAAGAAAAGGACCTCAGCTTACCATGTGTGCCATCCCTGGTCTCCCTAGTGACCATTAACACACACTGGAAAAGAGCTGACTGGAGTTTAACGAGCAGCTCAGCCTTCTGGCAAAGTTCCTGTGCTCAAAATCAGGTAGCTGTTGTGTCTTCATCTGCTTCAAACCCTTTTGTTGGCCAAAGCACTCATATCTGCTGCAAAAATCATTGGAGGCTTAGCTGTTATCCAGAAAGGAAAAAACAAAAATTCTCTTCTGCCTTTAATTTTAGCTGTTCTGGGATTCAGTCTTGAGAGTCCAACTCACACTTTTATGCTTCCAATCTAGAATCGCTGGTTTCTGTGGAGTTCACTGGTTTAAAGGAGTCAGGGCTGGGACTACTCATTTCCCAGGGGAAGTTGTCAGCAGTCCACCGAAGTTATTGAACTCCACCTGACCAGGCGGTACAGAGTAAAACCAGTACTACTTCCTAAAAAAAAAATAGCCCAAAGCCCAGTGTTTCTGATCAGAGCATGTGTCTTGAGATGTTTTCACTAAAATGGGTTAGGAAAACATCAAATGTCACATTGATTCAGATTTGGGCAAATATCATTGAGTCTGCACTGTGGCGAGGTGGATTTTTTGACCACGTAAGTATAGTCTCCAGTATGCATGTTTAACACAGGAAATTGCCTGTTTTACACTTCCCTTTTGTCTCACCCTCAGAGGTGTACCTATATTTGTGTACACACACACACACAAAATGGATGAGCAAATCCACCACACCTGACAAAAAACTCTCAGAGAAGCCATTTGTCTTCTTTGGTGCCATGATAACTCAGACACGGATGATCTTGCTCACTACTTATGCTCTTTTCTTGCATCAACAAATGAATCCTCAGAACCCCAAATGGAAACAAATTGCCTTAAACAAAGAACCACAGAAAATGCAACTCATCTGTAAAAATCTCTGACATCTTACAAAACACTGAATGTCAAATCGAGTACCTTGAACATTATTCGAATTTCAATTTCCCACCATTAGCAAACCTCTCCAGACAGTGAAACAATGTTGAATACGCCAACTGTTCTGCACTCACCTGATGCTCCAGTAATTTTTTGAGATTAATTATACCGCCTCTCTACAAAGGAAAATGAAGTGGCAGTTTTTGAAGAATAAGCCTAATGGACTGAAAAAGAAATTTCAAAAACCCTCTTAATAATATTGTTAAATAAATGTTTCAAGGATCTTTATTTCTCATGGGAGATTTCAATGGACAAGTAGGTAGGGATACTGAATTGGGAAGAACAATCTTTGGACTGCTCAAAAGCAGCAGCTACTTCTGCTCAGTAAATGTGTTAGCTAACAGCTAATGATCATCAATCCAATTTTTTGCTTCCCTAATAAGAAAAGGTATCTTGGCTGTATCTAAGGTCTAAGCAATGGCTCCTTATTGGTTATATATCACCATTAAACAGCAAAAACCCAAAGAATGATCATTTTACTACTGCTATATGTGGTTCTGATTGCCAGGTTTATCTGAGACATTCCAAATTTTTATTAACAATAAAGCAGGATTCAGATCCCCTGGAAAACAGAATGCGAAACTCTTAGAGATTGAAGACGGTCATGCAAGAAACTTATGGTAACAGTGAAGTAGCTCTGTTAGGGCAAGAAACCTTACCTATCTCAATAAATAAAATTAATAATTAGGGTATTTGTTTAGCACTGAATATGTGCCAAGCACTGTACTAAGCACTGAAGCAAATAGAAGATAATGAGGTTTATTATTATTATTGTTTGTTGATGCAAGAAAACAGAATAAGTAGTGAGCAAGATCATCCACGTCTGAGCTATCATGGCACCAAAGAAGACAAATGACTTCTCTGAGAATTTTTTTGGAAGTGTAATGGATTTGCTCATCCAATGTGCCCATCAGGGAACTGGTAGAGTTGAGGTTAGAACACAGGTTCTCCATTTCACACTGTCTACTAGACAGCCTTTAAACAGCGCTGCCAAGAGGACTGGCTCCATGAGTATGGCTCAGAGATCAAAGAACTACTTAAAAGGCTCATTCCCTAGAATTTCTTCAACCGACAAGAAGATTTGACACCATCTGTAGATCTGGGTCTCTGGCCACGGTGGGAAACCTTCTCAGTGAAGGCAGACTTTATTAAGTTGCAGGGAAACTCTATCGAGACCTAACATTACTCCACAGGATATGGCTGGCCAGCCAAAGAAGAATTGGGTGCGACTGTGAGATCCATTTCTCTTCACCTTTTCCTTTCCCTACAATCTTCTAGACTATAAGCCTGTTGGCAGGGAACGTGTCTACCAACTGTTGTATTGTGCTACAACGATCTATACTCTGTAAGGGCTCAGTGGAGGCATTTGATTGATTGATTCCCTTCCCCACTGCACCTGTATATATGTATATATGTTTGTACATATTTGTTACTCTATTTATTTATTTATTTTACTTATACATATCTATTCTATTTATTTTATTTTGTTAGTATGCTTGGTTTTGTTCTCTGTCTCCCCCTTTTAGACTGTGAGCCCACTGTTGGGTAGGGACTGTCTCTATATGTTGCCAACTTGTACTTCCCAAGCGCTTAGTACAGTGCTCTGCACACAGTAAGTGCTCAATAAATACGACTGATGATTGATTGATTCATTCACCAACAGAGGAAAGTAGAGAGGTGTATCAGGATTAGTACTGCTCAGGCTATTTGATGTGCCACCCTACTAGAAGGAATCTAAAGGCTGTGGGCCTCAGTGACCACATCTGTAAAATGGGGATTAAAACTGTGAGCCCCCCATGGGACAACCTGATCACCTTGTAACCTCCCCAATGCTTAGAACAGTGCTTTGCACATAGTAAGCACTTAATAAATGCCATTATTATTATTATTATTATTATTATTATTATTATTATTATTATATGACTGACCCTCCGGGAAACTCTTGTAACTCAATACAATGAGAGCATCATCAAAACTTCTGAAACCACACATCCAGGAGCAGTTTTTCATCCGACTCGGTTGTATTGTGCTCTCCCAAGTGCCTAGCACACTGCTCTGCACATAGTAAGTGCTCAGTGAATACCACTGACGGTGATGATGAAAGTACTCTGGTAACCAACACCAAACAAGCCATGCAGATAATAATGATTGTGACATTTGATAAGTGCCTGGAGAAGCAGTGTGGTCTAATGGATACAGCACCTGGGAGTCAAAAGGACCTGGGTTCTAATCCCGCCTCCACCACTTTGTCGTGTGACCCTGGGAAAATCCCTTAACTGCTCTGTGCCTCAGTTAGCTCATCTGGAAAATGGGGATTAAGACTGTGAATCCCAAGTGGGACACAGACTGCGTCCAGCCTGATTAGTGCGTATCTACCCCAGCGTTAAGTATAGTAAGCGCTTAACAAATACCCCCCAAAAACCCACTTACTATGTGTCAGGCACTGTTCTAAGTGCTGCAGTTGACTATGAACTACTTCTCAAGATTAGGCAGGTTCTATAAGTAGATGATTGGTCTGAAGAAGAGCGGGGTATTCTAACTGGCAAATCTTCACCCATAGCCATAGCCAGTGAGACACAGGGAAACACAGCCCCTGAATTCGATTAACTACACTAGCAAAATTACCTCAGCACAAATGGATCATTACCTGCACCCGAGATTTCGAACACTAGATGATCTATCAGGCAATTGGAACCAGAGAGTACAATGCTGCTCGCATATTTAACAAATGGTTGGATTCTCTATTTCTGCTGCGGTGATATCCTCATTATCTTGAAGAACAAATGGGATATGAAAATACAGTCTATCATCCCCAGGACCGTTAGAAAAGTTGCCAGGACATGAAAGCGATGTATTATTGAGCTGTAAGATGATGAAAATTTGGTTGGAAAGCCCCAAGAAAACCTGGACCAGTTTTTCCCATCACAGCACTGCTCCAACAATCAGCTCTTTGACTTAATGCAGGTCGGCTTAAGCCACTAGTGTTTCTTCCACTGCTTTGCTACGATTGAGGAAAGAACAAACTGTAGCACAGACAATATCGTAAAAGGGCCATCAATTACATTTTATCAATCGATTTATTTTTCTTCCCTGTGCAGTTTCAGCAGCTACAGAATACATCATTTAACAGCTACAGTACTGTCCTTTGATAAATCGTTTGCTTTTCCTTCTTTTCTTGCACATTTTCCCTCACACAGGCCATCCACAGACCTGTAGGGTCTGGTTGCTTGCTAATTTGTTTCATGCTGTGTCCAGTATTTGCCACAATATTAATGATAAGAGCTGGCCTGTGCCTAATTCCAGAAAGGTAGTCCAACATGAACTATTATCCAACTTCTTTATCCTGCCCTCGTTCTCAGGATTTCACCCCCACAAATCAATCTTCTTTCCATTTAGTTGGTGAAGATTGAGAGCTTACTGAGTGTGGAGTACTGTAGCAAATGCTTGGGAAAGTACAATAAAGTTGGTAAGCACGATCCTTGCCCACAAGGAGCTTACAGTCTAATACAATCAACTAATTGAACCGTGACTTTTTTTGGTCAGATGCAGAGGCAGTTCTCCGATGCAGAATGGGAAATGCCTTTCCTTTAACTCATCATGGTTACCATGGCCTTTGTTAAACACTTACTATGTGTCAAGCATTGTTCTATATGCTGGGGTAGATACAAGTTAATCAGGGACACAGTCCCTGCCCCACATGGGACTAAAAACGAGGGAGAATGGGAATTGAAACCTCATGGGAAAATTGAGGCACATAAAAGTTAAGTGACCTGCCCAAAGTCACACAGTAGGTAATTGGCAGAGCTGGGATTAAAACCCAGGTCCTCCGACTCCCAGCCCGTGCTCTACCCATGAATCTAATCTGCTCCCATTAGTCAACCAATCAATCATATTTATTGAGCATTTACTGTGTGCAAAGCACTGTACTAAGCACATGTTTCCTGTCAATAGTGAGCTCCCATAATATTAGGATATCAGCATCATCTCTTCCAGCATGGTGAAGAATTAACAATATTTGTCATAGAAAATGTGTATCAAATTCAAGTCCATAGCTAGCCCACAGCCTGCAAGTCTTCCTCCAACGAGAACGGCAGAGGAGAGCACTTTCTTGGTTCTGCAGACTTCCCGCACCCTGGCTGGATGATTTATCTGGCTGATTCAGCAAGGCTGGGAGGTTTTTCAGAAGCAGTGAGGTCATCCTTTATTTGTTCAGGATCAGACCAAGAAAGGTGTGATGCCTGATTTAGAGTCTGGTGTTGTTCCCTCTGACTCATGGCCAAGAAAAGCCGTGCGTTCCCTTCAAAAGAAAAAAGTCTAAGTCATTTAGATTCCCTCGGGCCACTGGTTAGTCACACAAGTAGCCAGAGACATAGCTTTTACCTGAGCCCTCCTGATTCTTCTTTCTCAGCTTTCTTGGCAGGCGTGTAACATTTATTAAAGGCGATTTATTGAATGAGATTATCTTTTTTATCTCTGCCAGTGCTTGACATCGAGACTATGAGCTCATTGTGGGCAGACAATGGGTCGGTTTGTTCGTTCAATTGTATTTATTGAGTGCTTACTGTGTGCAGAGCATTGTACTGTATTCATTCTATATTGTACCCTCCCAAGCGCTTAGTACAGTGCTTTGTACAGAGTAAGCTCTCAATAAATATGATTGAACGATTGAATGAATATAGTATTTAACAAATACCATAAAAATAAAAAAAATTAAAAATGAGAAACACTTAGAAATGGGAGCAAACCCTTGCAGGTTCAATCAGTCAATCAATCAATCATATTTATTGAGCACTTACTGTGTGCAGAGCACTGTACTAAGCGCTTGGGAATACAAGTTGGCAGCATATAGAGACAGTCCCTACCCAACAGTGGGCTCACAGCCTAAAAGGTCAACAGCATTTTTCTGAGTGTCCACAGAAGTCTTGTAGACTGTGAGCCCGTTGTTGGGTAGGGACCATCTCTATATGTTGCCGATTTGTACTTCCCAAGCGCTTAGTACAGTGCTCTGCACACAGTAAGTGCTCAGTAAATAGGATTGGACAAATGAATGAATGAAGTCTGCGAGGCACTAACTGGCGGTAGATTGGTTTGCATGGCTGCCTTCCAAGCAGTCGACCCAGGTCCAATTCAATCAATCAATCAATCAGTCATATTTATTGATATTGATATTGGACTTCCCAAATGCTTAGGACAGTGCTCTGCACAAAGTAAGTGCTCAATAAATACGATTGATTGAATGAATGAACGCATCATCAGCAACAACTGATGAGCCCCACCCTTTGGCTCAAGAACAGATTGTCTTTGCTGCTTTGGGAGGTTCCCAACCCTTCCTTCTGGGCTCTCCCAAGCCAAGATTTATAGCCAGTTTGGCTGGGATTCTTTAGACTTTGACCGATCCTGATTTTGACACGGAACTTCTCCCACAAGACCTGTCATTTAGCCTCGATGCTCAAAGCATAATGGCCTAGCGGATAGTGCACAACCCTGAGAGTCAGAAGGACCCACATTTTAATCCCAGCTCTGCCCCTCGTCTGCTGTGTGACCTAGGGCAAGTCATTTCACATCTCAGTTCCCTCTTCTGTAAAAAGGGGATTAATCAATCAATCAATCAATCGTATTTATTGAGCGCTTACTGTGTGCAGAGCACTGTACTAAGTACTTGGGAAGTACAAGTTGGCAACATCTAGAGACAGTCCCTACCCAACAGTGGGCTCACAGTCTAAAAGGGGGAGACAGAGAACAAAACCAAACAGACTAACAAAATAGAATAAATAGAATAGATATGTACAAGTAAAATAAATAAATAGAGTAATAAATATGTACAAACATATTACAGACTGTGTAATATCACAGATAATATCACACATATCACAGATTAAGACTGTGAGCCCCACATGGGACAGGAACTGTATCCAGCCTGATTAGCTTGTATCTACCCCAGCGCTTAGTACAGTGCCTGGCATGTGATAAATGCTTAACAAATACCATAACTGCAGCCAGGGCTGAGATTGCCTTAGACAGGCACTTGGAAATTAGGATATGTAAAATGAACCTCTGCCTTAAGATGGTTAAAGATGTTTCAGTACACTTATTTTACTTCGATCAACTAATCCTATTTATTGACACAGTGTGAAGAGCAGTGTACTAAGCTCTTGGGAGAGTACTATACAGTAGATCTAGTATTCATTCATTCAATCATATTTATTGAGCGCTTACTGTGTGCAGAGCACTGTACTAAGTGCTTGGGAAGTACAAGCTGGCAACATATAGGGACGGTCCCTATTCAACGGCGGGCTCACAGTCTAGAAACTCACAGTCTAGTAGACACAATCATGGCCCATAAGGATGTTATCATCATCAATCGTATTTATTGAGCGCTTACTGTGTGCAGAGCACTGTACTAAGTGCTTGGGAAGTACAAGCTGGCAACATATAGAGACAGTCCCTACCCAACAGTGGGCTCACAGTCTAAAAGGATGTTATGCTCTTAAAGGGGAGACAGCAAGCAATGATGGTTCTGTTGTTGGGATGGCCTCCCCCTTCCCCCTAACACGTCTCAAAAATTCTCAAGAAGACCCCCCAGAGGGAGGGAATGGGGGAGGAAAGGGGGGAAAATATACCATTGTTTCCCATTCTCCTTACGTGATGACCCTCCCTGAGCAAATGGATTGAGGTGATCTTAAACTTTAATCCTAAGAGACTGATTTTGTTCCAGGACTTAATCATTTGACAAAAACTGTAATAATAATGATGGCATTTATTAAGTGCTTCCTGTGTGCGAAGCACTGTTCTAAGTGCTGGAGAGGTTACAAGGTGATCAGGTTGTCCCACAGGGGGCTCACCGTCTTAATCCCCATTTTACAGATGAGGTAACTGAGGCCCAGAGAAGTGAAGTGACTTGCCCAAAGTCACACAGCTGACAATTGGCGGAGCCGGGATTTGAGCCCTTGACCTCTGACTCCAAAGCCCGGGCTCTTTCCACTGAGCCACGCTGCTTCTCTCCAGACCTCCCCATGGGGAGGATGCTGATAACAAACGGGTGAAATTAACCCTCCTGTGTCCTCCTCTGACAGAACTTCTCACTCATCTCGGTTGAATAGAACAAGTGACTCTGTCGAAAGCTCACGCGAAGGGTTTACACGCTCACATCAGCCAGTCAGGGGCAATGGCCTCCATAGCCAGTCAAACATGTGGGTCACTGGGACCAAAACAAGACCGCCAAACAGTAGCCAAGAGAGAACTGCCAGGCCTAACTGTTAGTTGCCGTTGGCCAAGGCCTCGTGGAATGGGACATTTGGATTGTGGTGTCTGTGAGCCCACTGTTGGGTAGGGACTGTCTCTATGTGTTGCCAATTTGTACTTCCCAAGCGCTTAGTACAGTGCTCTGCACATAGTAAGCGCTCAATAAATATGATTGATTGATTGATTGATTGATTGCCTGTGGCCCTTTTCCTCTCTAAAGCGAGTGAGTCAGTAGAGTTTCAAGGGCAGTTCAAAATGGTGTCCCACACTGAAGCTCGTGGGCATCTCCCTACATTGGTCCTGGTCCAATCAATCAATCAATCAATCAATCGCATTTATTGAGCCCTTACTGTGTGCAGAGCACTGGACTAAGCGCTTGGGAAGTCCAAGTTGGCAACATATAGAGACAGTCCCTACCCAACAGTCTAGAAGGGGGAGACAGAGAACAAAACCAAACATACTAACAAAATAAAATAAATAGAATAGGTACAAGTAAGATAAATAAATAGAGTAATAAATATGTACAAACATATATACAGGTGCTGTGGGGAAGGGAAGGAGGTAAGATGGGGGGGATGGAGAGGGGGGCAAGGGGGAGCCTCAGTCCAGCCTTGTTCCCATGGTCTAGTGGCTACAGCCTGGGCCTGAGTATCAGAAGACCTGGGTTCTAATCCTAGCACGGCCACTTGTCTTCTGTGTGACCTTGGGCAAGTTGCTTCACTTCTCTGTGCCTCAGGTACTTCGTCTGTAAAATGGCGTTTAAGATCACAAGTTCTATGTGGGACGGGGACTGTGCTCCACCCAATTATCTTGCATCTACCCGAGTGCTTCCAGTTCCGACTGTCATCGCTCCCTGTCTCGGCTATCTGCCTATCTGACAGGCTGTACGCCTCTCATTTTTTCACACCATTTTCTTGCTTGCCTTTTTATAGGCTAGCTTCTCTTCATTTGTCCCTTCTCTTCAAGGGAAAATCTGGCACCCAAATCTGAAACAGCTGCATAATCATTAAATATATATTAAGCCCTTTTTTTTTTCCCAGTTCCTTCTCCCTTCTATGTCATCTATGCGCTTGGATCTGTGACCTTGGAGTATTTGATAGTCACTCCACCCTCAACCCCACAGCACATAAGCACATATCTTTAAATTATATATTAGCAATTATCTGTTTATATTAATGCCTGCCTCCCCCTCTACATTGTTAGCTCTAGACGGTAAGCATGTTGTGGGCACGGAGCATGTCTGCCAACTCTGTTGTACCGTGCACTCCCAAGCGCTTAGTACAGTGCTCTGCACATAGTAAATGCTCAATAAGTACCAGGAATGGATTAATGTGGGCTCCAGGGCAAATTTGGGTTTCAGGGTCCTTTTTTCCTGCTCAACTTAAGGACCGTTCTTAATCAATCAATCAATCAATCAATCGTATTTATTGAGCGCTTTCTGTGTGCAGAGCACTGTACTAAGCACTTGGGAAGTACAAGTTGGCAACATATAGAGACAGTCCCTACCCAACAGTGGGCTCACAGTCCAAAAAGACCTTGTCTATATGTGCATGCTAATTATTAAAAATCTAGAGACTTTGAGAACTGAAGCCTTTAATAATAATAATAATTTTGGTATTTGTTAAGCACTTACTATGTGCCAAACACTGTTCTAAGCACTGGGTATAGCTAGAAGGTAATCAGGTTAACCTACATGGGGCTCACAGTCTTAATCCCCATTTTCCAGAGGAGGTAACTGAGGCATAGAGAAGTGAAGTGACTTGCCCAAAGTCACACAGCTGATAAGTGGCAGAGCTGGAATTAGAACCCATGACCTCTGACTCCCGAGCCTGGGCTCTTTCCACTGAGCCACGCTGCTTCCATGGTCTAGAATGTGGTTGGGTTAATGGTTCCCTGACTCTGAACCAAAGGGACCATTTCCTTTCTTTTGAACGGGCTGAGATAATAATAATGATAGCATTTGTTAAGCGCTTACTATGTGCAAAGCACTGTTCTAAGCGCTGAATAATGGCATTTGTTAAGCGCTTAGTATGTGCAAAGCACTGTTCTAAGCCCTGGGGGGATACAAGGTGATCAGGTTGCCACGTGGGGCTCGCAGTCATCATCCCCATTTTACAGATGAGGTAACTGAGGCTCCGAGAAGTTAAGTGACTTGCCCAAGGTCACACAGCAGACATGTGGCGGAGCCGGGATTCGAACCCATGACCCCTGACTCCAAAGCCCGGGCTTTTCCACTGAGCCACGAGATACATCCTGCTGTCATTTCATAAAATGAAGACTGTGAGCCCCACGTGCGACAGGGACTGCAACCAACCCAATTAACTTGTATCTACCCCAACACTTACAACAGTGCCTGACACATAGTAAGCGCTTAACAAATACCATCGTAATTAGGTGAACGGAGGTGGAGATTCCCTGATGCTTGGAAACTTTCCAGCCGCGAAAGTCCGGCCTTTTTCGTATTTGGTTTCCCCTTGCTGCGGCAATGCTGAAGTACACAACCGGAGCAATCTGTAGAGCTGCACCTTGCAAATATTCGGCTGCTGATTTCCAGACGTTTCAATCTCTCTAACCAATCAATCAATCAATCGTATTTATTGAGCGCTTACTGTGTGCAGAGCACTGTACTAAGCGCTCGGGAAGTACAAGTTGGCAACATAACCAGCACTGGACATCATAGTCTCCAGTAGATTTTCATTACTTCACTCATTCAATCGTATTTATTGAGCGCTTACTGTGCACAGAGCACTGGACTGAGCACTTGGGAAGTACAGGTCGGCAACAGATAGAGACAATCCCGACCCAACAACGGGCTCACAGTCTAGAAGGGGGGAGGCACAACAAAACAAAACATGTAGACAGGTGTCAAAACTGTCAGAATAAATAGAATTATAGCTATATGCACATCATTAATAATAATAATAATAATAATAATAATAATAATAATGGCATTTGTTAAGCACTTACTATGTGCCGAGCACTGTTCTAAGTGCTGGGGGACATACAAGGTCATCAGGTTGTCCCATGTGGGGCTCACAGTCTTTATCCCCATTTTACAGATGAGGAAACTGAGGCACAGAGAAGTGAAGTGACTTACCCAAGGTCACACAGCAGACAAGTGGTGGAGGTGGGATTAGAACCCACGACCGCTGACTCCAAAGCCCAGGCTGTTGTCACTGAGCCATGCTACGTCTAGAGTAGTAAGTATGTGAGCCCGTTGTTGGGTAGAGACCGTCTTTATATGTTACCAAGTTGTACTTCCCAAGTGCTTAGTACAGTGCTCTGCACACAATAAGCGCTCAATAAATACGATTGAATGAATATGTACAAGTAAAATAGAGTAATAAATATGTACAAATATATACAAGTGCAAGATTTCATTACCGGCTACGCTCTTTGCAGTCAACTCAGCAATCCCTCCCCAGTGCAAACAGAGGCAACATATAGAGGCGGTCCCTACCCTACAACAGGCTTACAGTCTAGAAGGGGAAGACAGACAACAAAACAAAACATGTGGATAGGTGTCAAGTCATGAAAATAAACAGAACTAAAGCTAGATCAATCAATCAATCGTATTTATTGAGCGCTTACTGTGTGCAGAGCACTGGACTAAGCACTTGGGAAGTACAAGTTGGCAACATATAGAGACGGTCCCTACCCAACAGCGGGCTCACAGTCTAGAAGGGGGAGACAGACAACAAAACCAAACATATTAACAAAATAAAATAAATAGAATAGATATGTACAAGTAAAATAAATAAATAGAGTAATAAATATGAATCAATCAATCGTATTTATTGAGCGCTTACTGCGTGCAGAACACTGCATATCACTTGTGTGCTGTATGACCCTGGGCAAGTCACTCCCCCTTCTAGACTGTGGCTCTCCCTTCTAGACTGTGAGCCCACTGTTGGGTAGGGACCGTCTCTACCTGTTGCCAACTTGTACTTCCCAAGCGCTTAGTACAGTGCTCTGCACACAGTAAGCGCTCAATAAATACGATTGAATGAATGAATGAACTTCACTTCTCTGCGCCTCAGTTACCTCATCTGTCCGTGGAAAGAGCCCGGGCTTTGGAGTCAGAGGTCACGGGTTCAAATCCCGGCTCCGCCAACTGTCAGCTGTGTGACTTTGGGCAAGTCACTTCACTTCTCTGGGCCTCAGTGACCTCATCTGGAAAATGGGGATTAAGACTGTGAGCCCCACGTGGGACAACTTGATCACCTTGTATCCCCCCAGCGCTTAGAACAGTGCTTTAGCACATAGTAAGCACTTAACAACTGCCATTATTATTATCATCAATCATATTTATTGAGCGCTTACTGTGTGCAGAGCACTGTACTAAGCGCTTGGGAAGTACAAGTTGGTAACATATAGAGACAGTCCCTACCCAGCAGTGGGCTCACAGTCGAAAAGTCTTATTATAATTGTTATTAAGCCTGGGAGCCCCATGTGGGATACGGACTGGGTCCAACCTGATTAGCTTATACCTACCTTAGTACGGCGCCTGGCACATAGTGAACCTCTAACAAATACCTTTTTTACTTTTTTTAAAAAAAAGGCCCAGCACGGGCTATGGTGACAGGTCTTGCACACACCAGTAAACTCTGCACCCTCTGGGTGCAGAGGGATTATTAATTCATTGCCCAGGTTGTGACAGAATTCCCTCCCTTCTGAGTTTGCAGCACAGCTCTGAAAGAGCTGGCCCTATTCTGCTTTTGCAGTCTCGCAGCCTCGCTGCTTCTCATTTTTCTCTGCTCCCGAGAGAGTGAGACACCATGAAGGATCCGCTGTCATGCAGGAGTGCTCCGTGAGGATGGTTTGGCTCCCACGGCAGAATCATTGGCTCCAACAATCAATCGATCAATCAATCAATCGTATTTATTGAGTGCTTACTGTGTGCAGAGCACTGGACTAAGCGCTTGGGAAGTACAAGTTGGGGAAGTACAAGACAACCATCTGGCCCCAGTGAACCGTTCCCACTGGGAGGGAGTGCTGCTCTGGGTTTGGGGGCGGGGGGCAATAGGGGCGGAAGCCCCCCGCTTGTGGGATGTGGCAAGAAGCACTTCACTTCTCTGGGCCTCAGTTACCTCATCTTTAAAATGGGGATTAAGACTGTGAGCTCCCCCCATGGGACAACCTGATCACCTTGTAACCTCCCCAGCACTTAATACAGTGCTTTGCACATAGTAAGCGCTTAATAAATGCCATAATCATTATTATTATTATTATAAGCCAGTAGGGCAATGTTGCTCTGGAATCCATGGGTTCCATTCATTCAATCATATTTATTGAGCCCTTACTGTGTGCAGAACAGTGTACTAAGCGCTTGGGAAGTACAGAGAAGCAGCGTGGCTCAGTGGAAAGAGCACGGGAGTCAGAGGTCATGGGTTCAAAATCCCAGCTCTGCCAATTGTCAGCTGTGTGACTTTGGGCAAGTCATTTCACTTCTCTGGTCCTCAGTTCCCTCATCTGTAAAATGGGGATTAAGACTGTGAGCCACCCGTGGGACAACCTGATCACCTTGTAACCTCCCCAGCACTTAGAACAGTGCTTTGCACATAGTAAGCACTTAACAAATGTCATTATTATTATTATTCAGAGTCAGAGGTCATGGGTTCTAATCCTGGCTTCACCATTTGTCAGCTGTGTAACTTTGGGCGAGTCACTTCACTTCTCTGGGCCTCAGTTACCTCATCTGTAAAATGGGGATTAAGACTGTGAGCCCCACATGGGACAACCTGATTATTATTATTATTATTTGGATCAGAGGTCATGGGTTCAAATCCCGGCTCCACCATTTGTCAGCTGTGTGACTTTGGGCAAGTCACTTCACTTCTCTGGGCCTCATTTACCTCATCTGTAAAATGGGGATTAAGATTGTGAGCCCCGCTTGGGACAACCTGATCACCTTGTATCACCCAGCGCTTAGAACAGTGCTTTGCACATAGCAAGCACTTAACAAATCATCATCATCAATCGTATTTATTGAGCGCTTACTGTGTGCAGAGCACTGTACTAAGTGCTTGGGAAGTACAAATTGGCAACATATAGAGACAGTCCCTACCCAACAGTGGGCTCACAGTCTAAAGGATGTCATTATTATTATTATTATTACAATGCAGCAACCAACAGAGACAATCCCTGCCCACACCGGGCTCACAGTCTAGAAAGGGGGAGATGGGCATCAAAACAAGTAAACGGGCGTCAATAGCATCAATAAGAATAAATAGAATTAGAGATACAGGTACACGCCAGAAGGAGTGAAATAGGCTCAGGCAGACCCAACCTATTAATAATAACTGTGGCTTTTGTTCGGTGTTTAGTTTGGGCCAAACTTAGGCACTGAGGTAGAGATGATGGTCATAGGCTGGAAACAAACCTTGTCCCACGTGGGGCTCACCTCGCTACTCTATTACAACGCAACCCGCACACTTGGCTCCTCTAATGCTCACCTTCTCACTTTACCTCCATCACATCTATCTCACAGCCGAGCTCCGGCCTGGAACACCCTCCCTCCTCATGTCCAACAGACAATGACTCGCCCTCATTTCAAAGCCTTACTGAAGGCCCAACTCCTCCAATCTTTGACTAAGCCCTGCTTTCCTCTTTTCCCACTCCCTTCTGCGCCTCCTTGACTTGCTCCCTTCATTCATCCCCCCTCCCAGCCCCTCAGCACTTGTGTACCTGACTGTCGTCTTATTTATTTAAATTAATTTCTGTCTCACCCTCTAAACCGTCAGCTTCCTGGGGGCAGGGAATGTGTTTGTTTAGTGTTTTAATATTGTACTTTAGTTGCCTCATCTGTAAAATGGGGATTCAGACTGTGAGCCCCGTGTGGGACCACCTGATCCCTTTGTATCACCCCCACAGCGCTTAGAACAGTGCTTTGCACATAGTAAGCGCTTAACAAATGCCAACATTATTATTATTATATTACTTTCCCAAGCGTTCAGCACACAGTAAGTGCTCAATAAGCACGATTATTATCTCTTTATTTATCAATTTATTTATTATTTATTTATTATCAATAAATCATCATCATCATCATCAATCGTATTTATTGAGCGCTTATTATACGATTATTCCACCCATTATTTTAATGGGTATAAAATTCTCATTTTACAGCTGAGGAAACTATAGCCCAGAGAAGGTAAGTGAGTTGCCCAAGGTCTAACAGCGGCAACTGATAGAGTCAGAATTAGAACCCAGGGATTCTGACTCCAAGGCCTGTGTTCCTTCTAACAGTTGTCAGCTGGGTGACTTTGGGCAAGTCACTTAACTTCTCTGTGCCTCAGTTCCCTCATCTGTAAAATGGGCATTTAAGTCTGTGAGCCCCCCGTGGGACAACCTGATCACCTTGTAACCTCCCCAGCACTTAGAACAGTGCCTTGCACATAGTAAGCACTTAATAAATGTCATTATTATTATTATTATTATTATTATTATACCAGCCCCCACTTCTTCTCTCTTCTACTTGTCTCAGGCCTAAACTAGTTACCCCATCCCTGACTACCCTCATCCTCCAAATAGTGGAAACTTGGGGGCCGAATCATTTTGGAGAAAATGTGTTTTTAACTGCTCTATCAGTACCTTCTGGTGAAAGGAACTAAATAAGAAAAAGCATATTATTAGGACTTGGAAAATTTGCTCTCCGTGACAATCCAATTTTCCAATGACATTATCGTCACCCACGTTTTCAAAGCAGGTGTAATTGAAAATCTAAGCAAATCTGCTTCAAGTCCTGGGTTTTTAATAAGAAAAACAATCTAGAAAATGCTTCGCAAACAGCTCTCTGAAGATTAATCAGGGTGGAACTGAGCCAAGTTCCTAGAAATTGTTTTTTAAATTGGCATGCTCCATATCTTATCATCAGTTGCTGCAGTGACTAAGAGCTCTTGAGAGCAGGGACTAGGAATATGAATAAGCAAAAATAGCTTGGTTTTGCCTGAAAAGGATAGATTGGAGCACTGAGGAAATAAGCAAACGGCCCTTTTGTTCTGTCCATCCAATTTCACTTCCTGAAGTGAGAGCACCTCACCCTAATTTGTCAGTCAGTCAAATCACTCACATTTATTGAACACTTACTGTGTGCAGAGCAATGTACTAAGCGCTTGGGAGAGTACAATATAACAATAAACAGACACATCCCCTGCCCACAATGAGCTCACAGATAGATTTCCAGGAGCTGCTTCTCACTTTTTCCAAAAAGGACAATACCTTTTGGGCCAAAATACTGTATCTTTGATTTTTGGTCAGAAGCCAGTAACAGATATCTTTCTGGGGAAGAGGAGGAGTTCTGTTTTGGACATGTTAAGTTTGAGGTGTTGGTGGGACAGCCGAGTAGAGATAATAAAATAATAATAATAATGATGGCATTGATTAAGCACTTACTATGTGCAAAGCACTGTTCTAAGCGCTTGGGAGGCTACAAGGTGATTGAGTTGTCCCACTGGAGGCTCACAGTCTTAATCCCCATTTTGCAGATGAGGGAACTGAGGCGCAGAGAAGTGAAGTGACTTGCCCGTAGTCACACAGCTGACAAGTGGCGGAGCAGGGATTTGAACCCATGACCTTTGACTCCAAAGCCCAGGTTCTTTCCACTGGGCCACGTTGAAGGCAGGAGGAAAGGTGAAACTGTAATCTTCTCGTGGGCAGGGAACATGTCTACCAACTCTGTGGCATTGTGCTCTCCCAAGAGCTTAGTACAGTATTCTACAAAGAGGAAAGCCTCAATAAAGCAGTGTTGTCTAGTGGATAGAGCACACGCCTGGGAATCAGAAGGATCCTGCCTCCACCGTGGGTCTGCTGTGTGACCTTGGGCAAGTCACTTCACTTCTCTGTGCCACAGTTTTCTCATCTTTAAAATAGAGATTAAAACCGGGAGCCCGATGTGAGCCCTTTTAGACTGTGAGCCCACTGTTGGGTAGGGACTGTCTCTATATGTTGCCAGCTTGTACTTCCCAAGCACTTAGTACAGTGCTCTGCACACAGTAAGCGCTCAATAAATACAATTGATTGATTGATTGATTGATGTGAGGCCTGGACACTGCTTTGCACATAGTAAGCGCTTAATAAATGCCATCATTATTATTGTGTCCAACCTGATTAGTTTGAATAGCTCGGCGCTTAGTACTGTGCCTGGCACAGAGTAAGCACTTGATGAATACCATGATAAATAACTAACCAACTGTCATCGATTAAAACAGCCACAGCGCTTCTATGACATGCATTAATAATAATAATAATAGCAATAACAATAAAAATAATTGTACGGCTTGTTAAACACTTACTATGTTCTAAACACTTGGAAGGATACAAGATTATTCTAGTCAGAGCAATCCCTGCTTCCCCCAGGGCTCACAGTCTAAGAAGGAAGGAGAACAGGCACTGAATCCCCATTTTACGGACTAGGTAACTGAGGCCCAGGAAAGTGAAGTGACTTACCCAGGGTCTCACAGCAGGCATGTGGCAGAGCCTGGATAAGAACTAGAGCTTCTGACTCACAGGCCCGAGCTCTCTCCACTAGACTACGCTGCCCCTCTTTTGCTCCTCGATTCTTTGCATTCACAGAGTCGAATTAATAATAATAATAATAATAATGGCATTTATTAAGCTCTTATTATGTGCAAAGCACTGTTCTAATACAAGGTGATCAGGTTGTCCCACATGGAGCTCACAGTTTGAATCCCCATTTTACAGATGAGGTCACTGAGGCACAGAGAAGTGAAGTGACTTGCCCGAAGTCACACAGCTGACAAGTGGCGGAGCCGGGATTAGAACCCATGACCTCTGACTCCCAAGGCCGGGCTCTTTCCACTGAGCCATGCTGCTTCTCCCTGCTGCAGTATTCCAACTGCCGTTTAAAGAAGCGGCTTTATTACTGTGAGCCCACTGTTGGGTAGGGACTGTCTCTATATGTTGCCAATTCGTACTTCCCAAGCGCTTAGTACAGTGCTCTGCACACAGTAAGCGCTCAGTAAATACGATTGATGATGATGATGATTACTGCCCCTTCCTGAGCAAGTGATTCACAGAGGCAGAACTGTTCCGTTCAGATCTTTCCGCAGAGGGAAAGGTGTGCGGGACAGTCAATGGGAAGGGGGAAGTGGGAGAGGAGAAGGAAGCCAAGGAATAATAATAATAATAGTATTTGCTAAGTGCTTGCTATGTATAAGACACTGTACTAAGCACTGGGGTAGTTTTCTGTAAATTTTTTTTACAGAAGCAGAGTGGCTCAGTGGAAAGAGCCCGGTTTTGGGAGTCAGAGGTCACGAGTTCTAATCCCGGCTCTGCCACTTGTCAGCCGTGTGACTTTGGGCAAGTCACTTAACTTCTCAGTGCCTCAGTTCCCTCATCTGTAAAATGGGGATTAAGAATGTGAGCCCCACGTGGGACAACCTGATCACCTTGTATCCTCCCCAGTGCTTAGAACAGTGCTTTGCACATAGTAAGCACTTAACAAATGCCATCATCATTATTATTATTATTACAAGGTAATTGGGTTGGGCATCATCCCTGTCCTACACAGGGCTTACTGTCTTAATACCCATTTTCCAGATGAGGGAACTGAGGCAAAGAACACAAGTGATTTACCCGAGGACAAGTGGCAGAGCCGGGATTGGAACTCAAGTCTTTCTTACTCCCAGGCCCGTGCTTTATCCAGTAAGCCATAGGACAACTGGAATGAAAACAACAGTTGTGTGATGGACCCTTCGGAGCTAATAGAAAGTGACATTTGCCTGAGCCCAAAAGAATTCTCTCATTCACTCGTTCATTCATTCAATCGTATTTATTGAGCGCTTACTGTGTGCAGAGCACTTTACTAAGCGCTTGGGAAGTACAAGTTGGCGACATATAGAGACGGTCCCTACCCAACAACGGGCTCACAGTCTAGAATGGGAAGACAGACAACAAATCAAAACATGTGGACAGGTGTCAAGTCATTAGACTAAATAGAAATAAAGCTAGATCAATCAATCAATCAATCATATTTATTGAGCACTTACTGTGTGCAGAGCACTGTACTAAGCGCTTGGGAAGTACAAGTTGGCAACATAGATGCACATCATTAACAAAATAGAACAGTAAATATGTACAAGTAAAATAAATGGAGTAATAAATCTGTACAAACATATATACAGGTATAATCAGTTTTGGTTTCCTAGCTTCAGCATGAACGCTTCCCCAGCCCTCGTGAGACTCAGTTTTAGAGAAAGAAGCAAATAGAGCTGATTGTTTCTTGGCAGGGATCGAGCAAGTACTAGTTTCGTCTCGGGAAAATTGCACTGTGCTTAGTGCTGTCCTGAGAGACGCAGCTTGGAGCCACAAAGCACCTGCTACTTTTTGATTCAGGAGCAAAGGAACTTATCATACTCACTCCTAAAATAATAATAATAATGATGATGGCATTTATTAAGCGCTTACTATGTGCAAAGCACCGTTCTAAGCGCTGCGGAGGTTACAAGGTGATCAGGTTGTCCCACGGGAGGCTCACAGTCTTAATCCCCATTTTACAGATGAAATAACTGAGGCACAGAGAAGTTAAGCGACTTGCCCAAAGTCACACAGCTGACAATTGGCGAAGCTGGGATTTGAACCCCTGACCTCTGACTCCAAAGTCCGGGCTCTTCCCACTGAGCCACGCTGCTCCTCTAAAAGACATGAGGGTTGGTCTGCCCATGGAATTCACCTGAAAGCCTGACTTTTGTCTCCAGCTTCAGCATTTGTCCATTTTCATCAAATTATTTTGGGGAACAGACTGTCATCATTTTATTCAGTTGGGCCACTGATTGAATTATGTTCTCCTTTTCATCAGATTCTACGTCCATTAGGCACTAGACTTTGAGCTCCTTGTGGGCAGAGGACGTGTCTACCAACTCTGTAGTATTATAGTCTCCCAAGCGCTTAGTACAGTGCTCTGCACACAGTAAGTGCTCAATCGGTATTTTTGATGATTAGTGCTTCTCTAATCATAGGCTGTAAACTTGGTGGGGGCAGGGAACGTGTCTGCCAACTTTGTCGTATCGTACGCTCCCAAGCACCTAGTTCAGTGCTCTGCACATAGTATCTCTCAATAAATACAATGAATGGTTGACTGAGGATTTCATTTTGTCTGAAATTACCATTCATTCACTCAGTCGTATTTATTGAGCCCCATACTAAGCGCTTGGGAGAGTCCAATATAACACTGAACAGACACATTCCCTGTCCACAAAGAGCTTACAGACTATTAAAGAAGCAGCGTGGCTCAGTGGAAAGAGCCCGGGCTTTGGAGTCAGAGGTCATGGGTTCAAATCCCTACCCAACAAGGGCTCACAGTCTAGACGGGGGAGACAGACAACAAAACAAAACCCTTCTGAACCATGACTCAGTGGAAAGAGTCCGGGCTTGGGAGTCAGAGGTCATGGGTTCTAATCCTGGCTCTGCCACTTGTCAGCTGTGAGACTTAGGGCAAGTCACTTCACTTCTCTGAGCCTCAGTTCCCTCATCTGGAAAATGGGGATTAAGAAGGTGAGCCCCACGTGGGACAACCTGATCACTTTGTATCTTCTCCAGCACTTAGAACAGTGCCTGGCACGTAGTAAGCACTTAACAAATGCCATTACTATTATTATTATTCTCTCCTCCTCTCCTTTTAAACAGCATTTTCCTATCTTTATATCCTCTACCCCAGTAACCAAGGTGTTGGGTGTCTAAGGGTAAGCAGGAGCAACTCAAAGCCTGGGTTGGTGGTGGGTTTGAAGAGCAGAATTACTCACCGCTCAGCTGCTCTTGTCTTGTCTTCTGCCGTTGAGTCGTCTCCGACCCACAGCGACTCTGCGGACACATCTCTCCCAGAACGCCCCACCTCCATCCGCAATCGTTCTGGTAGTGGAACCACGGAGTTTTCTTGGTGAAAATACCAAGTAGTTTAACCACTGCCTTCTTCCACTCAGTCAACTTGAGTCTCCGCCCTCGACTCTCTCCCATGCTGCTGCTGCCCAGCACGGGTGAGCTTTGACTTGTAGAGGATGTCCTTCCACTTGCTAGCCACTGCCCAAGCTAGGAATGGAATGGGTAGGCCTCTTTTCGACTTTTCCTCCCATAGCCGACACTAGTGGAGGACTGGAAACTCTCCAGCTGCGATGCTGGGAGGATAGCTGTTGCCACATTTCTGTTATTAAGATTTCTGGCCCCGGCCCAAACTGAATTTGAGTTGGGGCTGAAGCCCAGAACCCAAGGGGGAGATGGTTTAAAGAACAGAACAGTCAAGATAATAATAACAGGAAAATACGAGGTGGTAAGCGGTGGGGTAGATAGGAGGTATTCAGCTCAGACAGTCCCTGTCTACACAGAGCTCACATTTTAATAATAATAATAATAATAATAATAATAATGATGATGATGGCATTTATTAAGCACTTACTATGTGCAAAGCACTGTTCTAAGCACAGGGGAGGTTACAAGGTGATCAGGTTGTCCCACGTGGGGCTCACAGTCTTAATCCCCATTTTACAGATGAGGGAACTGAGGCACAGAGAGGTTAAGTGACTTGTCCAAAGTCACACAGCTCACAAGTGGCGGAGCGGGTTTTGAACCCATGACCTCTGACTCCAAAGCCCGGGTTCTTTCCACTGAGCCACGCTGCTTCTCTAAGATGCTGCTTCTGTGTTCATTGTTATTTTAAGAGAGGGAGGGAGAGCAGGTACATTTATTCCAGTCTTATAGATGAGGGAACTAAGGCACAGAGCAGCTAAGTGACATTACCAAGGTCACCAGCAGTCAAGTGTGTGGAGCCCTGATCTCCCGACCCCCAATCTTGTGCTTTCTCCACTAGACAACGTTTACACATACCTTTCCTCCCTTCTCTTCCACCCATTCAACCAATCAATCAATATATATTGTGGGTTTACCGTGTATGGGACGTCACCGTTTCCTTTACTCCTCATTTTACCCAGCCAGAAGCTGCTGGCTCCACTCAGTCTTACAGCACTAGAGAGCTAGAGTATAAATAATTCTCCCCTCTGGCTCCACAATCAGTTCCAGGATGTTCCTAGAACATGTGCCAGAATAAAGCCTTTCTGAAAAATGATTTTCATTTAAATTATGTCAAAAAAAAAAGGATAGTGATTACCTACCTTTTTCTTCCTCTTCTGTCTGCTTTGGCTATTCTCCTTACCACCAGGCACCACCTGTGATTCTTCAAGCAAGTACTTGTTTGTTGGTTTTTGGTGAGGGTTGCAACTCTGCAGGGGGGAGTCTCCGCTTTACTACTACTACTAATAATAGTGATGGTATTTGTTAAGCGCTTACTATGTGCAAAGCACTGTTCTAATCACTGGGGGGATATAAGGTGATCAGGTTGTCCCATGTGGGGCTCACAGTCTTAATTCCCATTTTACAGATGAGGTAACTGAGGCCCAGAGGAGTTAAGCGACTTGCCCTAAGTCACACAGCTGACAGGTGGCAGAGCCGGGATTAGAACCCATGACCTCTGACTCCCAAGCCCGTGCTCTTTCCACTGAGCCAGGGTTCAGAAGGGTTTTGTTTTGTTGTCTGTCTCCCCCGTCTAGAGTGTGAGCCCGTTGTTGGGTAGGGATTGTCTCTGTCTGTTACTGAATTGTACTTTCCAAGTGCTTAGTACGGTGCTCTGCACACAGTAAGCACTCAATAAATACGATTGAATGAATGAATGAATGAAATGGTGGCCCCGTCAAGCTAGGGGTATCGGACGGCTGTCCATGTAGCCCACCCCAACTCTGGATGCTGAGGAATAGCTTGGATGGCCTCATTAGAGTCGCTTATCAGCTGTGTGACTTTGGGCAAATCACTTAACTTCTCTGTGCCTCAGTTCCCTCATCTGTAAAAGGGGGATTAAGACTGTGAGCCCCTCTTGGGACAACCTGATTACCTTGTATCTACCCCAGCGCTTAGAACGGTGCTTGGCACATAGAAAGCGCTTAACAAATGCCATCGTTATTATTAGAGCCCCCACCTATTCAGCCAGCGGTACAATCAATCCGTCAATCGTATTTATTGAATACTTACCGTGAACAGAGAGCTGTACTTAGCGCTTGGGAGAGTACAATATCACGAGCTGTAAGTCACAAGCTGAGGGGGAGACAGACATTAATATAAATAAATAAATTATGGATATGTCAATCAGGGCTGTGGGGCTGTGAGAAGCCCACCTCTTTAGAGAAATCCTTACGAACACAGGTTGAAGTTTCTTCTTCTCCAGCAAAGGCTGTGCGGTCCAGGACTGCGTAAAGGAGTCACAGCAGAACACCTAGGGAAATATGGATTTCCTTTGCCAATAAAATCCACACCCACGGCTCTGGTGGGAAGACAAATGCTATGCTTAGAAGGACAAGCTAAAGTAACGAGTAACCAGGAGCAGAGAGTAGAGGGGAGCAAGAAAAAAAAATCTTAATTACACGTATGCGAAAGCTACCCAACTTGATGACAGTTAGGTGATTCTCTTCCCAACTCAACCTCCACAGCATAATTGGTGTGTACTGAAGTTAGATCGTTACTTATACAGGCATGGCAATTATGTGCTTCTGCTGTTTACATACATCACAGCAACCAACTTTTGGCGTCTCTACAATGTCACATAAACAGATTTTTGACCGCCTATTAGAACATACAACTCCTAGCCTATAGCTCAGAGGCTACAGAATGCAGTAGGAGAAAAATATGAACACTGAGATTTCTTTATCTATCTGGACATCTTTGGTAAATGCTCTACCTAGGGAGCAGAATTCAGTAACAGCGTGGAGTTCTGTGTTCTCATTGAAAATCTTTGGCTATGTTTCCAGCAGGTGGGTTTTCCTCCAATTTATAGCCAGTCCTTAGAGCTTTAATGAATCTGCAAAGTGATTCATAATCATTTGCATGCCTTGTTATGTATGTAACTAAAGAGCACATTCATTTGCATATAACAGTTCCTAAATAATTGTGTTGATGATCTTTTGTTTCCTCCCACCTGTAATTTATTTTAGTGCCGTTCTTCTGGCTACACTGTAAACTCTTTGACCTTCCCGGGATTATTCTGTTCTATTGTACTCGTCCAATCACTCAATCATTCATTCATTCAATCGTATTTGTTGAGCGCTTACCGTGTGCAGAGCACTGTACTAAGCGCTTGGGAAGTACAAGTTGGCAACATATAGAGACGGTCCCTACCCAACAACGAGTTCACAGTCTAGAAGGGGGGTGACGGACAATAAAACGAAACAAGTAGACAGGCATCAATAGCATCAAAATAAATAAATAGAATTATAGATACATACACATCTTCCCACCTGATACACTTCTATCTACCCCAGCACTTTCATTCATTCATTCAATCGTATTTATTGAGCGCTTACTGTGTGCAGAGCACTGTACTAAGCGCTTGGGAAGTACAAGTTGGCAGCATATAGAGACGGTCCCTACCCAACAACGAGTTCACAGTCTAGAAGGGGGGTGACGGACAACAAAACAAAGCAAGTAGACAGGCATCAATAGCATCAAAATAAATAAATAGAATTATAGATACATACACATCTTCCCACCTGATACACTTCTATCTACCCCAGCACTTTCATTCATTCATTCAATCGTATTTATTGAGCACTTACTGTGTGCAGAGCACTGTACTAAGCGCTTGGGAAGTCCAAGTTGGCAACATGTAGAGACGGTCCCTACCCAACGAGTTCACAGTCTGGAAGGGGGGTGACGGACAACAAAACGAAACAAGTGGACAGGCATCAATAGCATCAAAATAAATAAATAGAATTATAGATACATACACATCTTCCCACCCGATATACTTCTATCTACCCAAGCACCTGACACTTACTATGGGCAGAGCACTGTACGAAGTGGTTGGGAGAGTAAAATACAACAATCAGTCTTCAGAGAGGTGGGATCCAAGGACAGAGAGTGTCTGGGGCACCCAAATTTGGGGGCTGCTTGTTGGTGGGAGAAGTTTAGCGCCTTGCTATACCTCAGTCTCATCTACCTCACCATCCACCTCTCACCCCTGTCCTGCCTCTGGCCTGGAAGGCCCTTCCTCATTCATTCATTCATTCATTCATTCATTCATTCAATTGCATTTATTGAGTGCTTACTGTGTGCAGAGCACTGTACTAAGTGCTTGGGAAGTACAAGTTAGCAACATATAGAGATGGTCCCAACCCAACAGCGGGCTCACTGTCTAGACTTATATCTGACAGACAGACAATGACTCTCCCCTCCTTCAAAGCCTTATTGAAGGCCCATCTCCTCCAAGAGGCCTTCCCTGACTAAGCCAATCAATTCATTGTATTTATTGAGCACTTATCGGGTGCAGAGCACTGTACTAAGCCCTTGGGAGAGGATTTAGAAACCAGACTGTAGAGTAGAGCAGTGTTCTCTTCATAATTCTCACCTAGTATCAGCCTCTTCTTCAGAAGGGCCTTGGCTAGCCTCTTGTCAGCAATGGACGGCAATAAGATGGGCCAGGAATTTCCACGATAAATTCTCCGCTCTTCCTTCTTGAAAATGGAGATTACGGTGGCATCTCTGAAGCTTTTTGGCATTTCCTCGGTTTCCATATGTGGAAGAGCTCCTGCTCACATCTGCGGATTAGTCCACCAGACCCACTTGTTTGTCTGCGACCCTGAATGAAGAGCTTGTCTTAGTGGAAAGAGCCCCGGCTTGGGAATCGGAGGATGTGGGTTCTAATCCCGGCTCTGCCGCTTGTCTGCTGTGGGACCTTGGGCGAGTCACTTCACTTCTCTGTGCCTCAGTGACCTCATCTGTAAAATGGGGATTAAGACTGTGAGCCCCATGTGGGACAACCTGATTACCTTGTATGTACCCCAGTGCTTAGAACAGTGTGCTTGGCCCATAGTAAGCACTTAACAAATATCATTATTATTATTATTATTTCTATAAAGGTAGAGGTAAGGTCAACAGTTCATACGTTGGCTGGTTTTCTATGCTTCGAAGGACCTCTTTCTTGATGGTGGAAAACATGTAGCTCCCAGCTCCACCATTTATCAGCTGTGTGACAAGTCACTTAACATCTCTATATGTCGCCAACTTGTACTTCCCAAGCGCTTAGTACAGTGCTCTGCACACAGTAAGCACTCAATAAATACGATTGAATGAATGAATGAATGAACTTCTCCGTGGCTAAATTCCCTCATCTGTAAAATGGGGATTAAGACTGTGAGCCCCACATGGGACAACCTGATTACCTGGTATCCCCCCCCACCCCCACCCCCGAGTGCTTAGAACAGTGCTTCACACATAGTAAGCGCTTAACAAATACCATTATTATTATTATTATGTAGAAATTCATTTGAGTGTTTTTGTACCTGTTCAAGGCCTCATTTCCTTTTCCCCCACTCCCTTCTGCTTTGCCCTGATTGCTCCCTTTATTCATAACACCCCCCCACCCCCCACCCCCAGCCCCACAGCATTTATTTACATGTAATGTATTTATTTTAATATCTGTCTCCCCCTCTAGAGTGTGAGCTCATTGTGGGCAGGGGACATGTCTACCAACTCTTGTTATATTGTACTCTCCCAAGCACTTAGAACAGTGCTTGGCACATAGTAAGCACTTAACAAACACCATCATCTTCACTTAGTACAGTTCTCTGAACACAGTTAAGCGCTCAGTAAATATGATCGAAGTTTAAGATTTCCCTCTTGGCCTGAGGTGAGGGTGGTTCCAGCCATGTTCATCTGTGGTTTAATAGAGAAGCAGCGTGGCTCAGTGGAAAGAGTCCGGGCTTGGGAGTCAGTAGTCAGGGGCTCAAATCACAGCTTCGTCTGTCAGCTGTGTGACTTTGGGCAAGTCACTTCACTTCTCTGTGCCTCAGTTCCCTCATCTGTAAAATGGGGATGAAGACTGTGAGCCCCCAGTGGGACAACCTGATCACCTTGTATCCTCCTCAATGCTTAGAACAGTGCTTTGCACATAGTAAGCACTTAACAAATGCCATCATTATTAGTAGTAGTAGTAGTACAGTGCTAAGTGCTTAGTACAGTGCTAAGTGCTTAGTACAGTGCTCTGCACACAGTAAGCACTCAATAAATACGATTGATTGATTATTATCATTAATGGGATGGGTTTGGGATGATAGAGAGTCTTTAGTGTGGAACCCAGTCCTTAGTCTTGTGGTAGGTAGAGAAGCAACGTGGTTCAGTGGAAAGAGCCCGGGCTTGGGAGTCAGTGGTCATGGGTTCAAATCCTGGCTTTGCCAATTGTCAGCCGTGTGACTTTGGGCAAGTCACTTAACTTCTCTGTGCCTCAGTTCCCTCATCTGCAAAATGGGGATTAAGACTGTGAGCCCCATGTGAGGCAACCTGATTACCTTGTATCTCCCCCAGCGCTTAGAAGAGTGCTTGCCACATAGTAAGTGCTTTACAAATACCATTATTATTATTATAGGTAGCATAACCCTGCATCCATTCAGCTTTCCAATCCACTCACTGTTCGCACATGTTTCTTAGCTTGATCCCTGTGACCCAATGTAGACTTTCGTAAGGGCTGATAGTCAGAGGACCTGTGCTCTAATCCCAGCTCTGCTACCTCCTCGCTCCGTGACCTCCCTCCTCCGTGAGAAGCAAGTTGCTTCTCTGTTCCTCCGTTTTCCCATCTATGAAGATGGAAATCAGGTCATTTGGGGGATTGTTTCTGCAGTGAGTGCTGTTGGAAAGTTGAGAAGCTGCATTTACTCCTAAGGCTGTAATGTATTCGATGACCCAACTGTGGAATTTCAAGGGAAGAGATGAACTAATAGGGAGGAAAAAAATTCTCTCTCAATTAAAGAGCCACCAATTTGGATGATTTTGTAGTCTCCTTAAGAATTCAGACCTGGTGCCTTGAATTTCATTAACTAAAAGATTCAATGCTAAAAATGCAGATGCAAAGCAGATGCCAAGTCCCTCAGTGCTAAATAAATAATTCAAAGAGACATTTAGGAATTATTATGTCTATCATCCAAACCTTATTTTTAGATTGGGAGACCCTAGCCCAAATCTAACTTTCAGTTGTGTATTTTTTACCGGAATTTAGTGCAGTGGGCTTGCACACGGTAAGCGCTTAATTAATGCTATTACTACTACTACCTAATTTTACATTTTGAAACCCCTTCATAAATCTCATAAAGGATGGAAAGCTTTTTTTGATAGTCCTCCCTAAAATTTATATAATCCAGCACCACGAATGGGGCTTAAAATAAATGGAAATGCGGTCTGGATTCCTTTTTAGGCCATCCTGGCATATAGCTCCTTTCGAAGATTTCAAAACGAAGAAATGTTGAGAAATCAATACATTCCTTTGTGTATTTGGTCTGGTAAAAACGTTTTCCTAATTAGACACTAGATTACTACTCCCTGTGGATCTTAAAATCCCTTTACAGTCATTATCAAGTTCACCCAGACTGTAATCATGTGACATAAGTGTCTGGGCAATATTATTCATCTTCCACTTTTCATTCAGGACTCTTCAAGCCATTTACAAATGAAGTTGGTTCCAGTTATAGTCTTCCAGCCAGTCAGTCAGTCGAACTTATTGAGCGCTTACTATGCGCAGAGTACTGTACTAAGCGCTTGGGAGAGTATGATAGAACAATAGAACAGACACATTCCCTGCCCACAATGATATAAATAGAAAAAAAGGACACCCCCTTCCCTGGTTAAAACTTGTTCGGATTTATCTAGGGAATTAGAGTCTGAATTTTGATTAAAGCATGGGTTTAGGGGGTTAAAATTATTATTCACGGGATAATTTGGGGAATGTTCCCTTCCTTAGGGTAAAAGTTGGGTATGAATTTCAAATATAACAAACATTTCAAAAACTTTTGGTTTCACTTTAGTTTTTATTTTTGTTTTTCACATATCAGGTGATACCTGTAGGGCTAGTATTTGTTCAAATATAATGTTTCTCTCTGGTGTTTGCCAAATAAATATTCCCTAGTGTTGGCTTTAAGGCTTGCCCTCACAAGAAGCAAAATGGCCTTGTGGAAAGAGCACGAGCCAAGGGACCTGGGTTCTAATTCTGGCTCTACCATTTACATATCTGCTGGGTGAACTTGGGCAACTCACTCTGCTTCTCTGTGCCTCGGTTATCTCACCTGTGAGATGGAGATTTAGCCTGTGAGGCTCCATTTGGGACATGGATTGTGTCCAACTTGATTATCTTTTATCTGCCCCAGCACTTAGTATAGTGTCTGGCACAGAGTAAGCACTTAAATACTGTAAAAAAAAAAAGTATTGTGTTTCCTAATTCTATTCTAGTCTTCTAAGGGTTTAGGACTGTAGAATACAGCAGTATTTTGTTGCTAATTCTCACCCAGTAGCCGTCTTCAGTCTCCTATTCAGAAGGACTTTAACTAGACTCTTGTCTGCAGTGAAAAGCAGTGAAATGGCCCCCAAATTTCCAGTCAGTTCTCTGCTTTTTCTTCAACAAGATCACGATGACATTAGCATCTCTGTCAGCACACAAAGCAGCGTGAATGCATGAAGTCTGCAGAGCAATGGGAGTTACTTGGAAGAAAAGTTAGCATAAACACAAGGAATGTCTTCCTCCCTAAGAGAAGTGGAAAGAGCAAGGGCCTACGAATCAAAGGACTTGGGTTCTAATCCTGGCTCTGCCACTTGCCTGCTGTGTGACCTTGGGCAAGTCACTTAAATTCTTTGGCCCTCAGTTTCTTCATCTGCAAAATAGGGATTCCCTCCTGCTTAGAATGTGAGTCCCTTGTGGGAACTGATTATCTTGTATCTACCCCCCTATTTAGTACAGTGCTTGGCACACAGTAAGCACATATCAAATACCCCAATTATTGTTTGGTTCTATTATTCTGCTCAACAAAGTGCTGCAACTCCACCCCGTCACACCGATACAACCATCTCATCGCTGTTGTGTAGTAGTGTGCAGTAATTATTTATATTAATGTTTGCCTTCACCCTTAGACTCTAAGCTCGTAGTGGGCAGGGAACGTCTACCAACTCTGCTATATTGTACTCTTCCAAGTGCTTAGTACAGTGCTCTGCCCACAGTAAGCACACAACAAATATGATTAATTGATTGATTGCTAGTTTAATGACACTTTTACAGATCATTGAAGTGATTGGAGCATGATTAAAGCTCCTTGCAGAGGAACCCGGAATGGGGAGACAGCATCAACTCTGGAAAGGGGAATTTGTCCACCTTAGATGGAGCGACAGCCTCTCTCTTTGACTTCGTAAAGAAAGTACTTTGAAGAAGGTCAGCTCCTTCTGAGCCCCTCTTCACACTTCTCAACTCCTTTCTTCATCCAGGTTTTCAATTCTTTTTTATAAGCTCTTTTCCTATCCCTAAAATGGATGAAAGTCTTAATCTTAGGGAAGCAGCATGGTCTAGTGGAAAGAACACAGACCTGGGAGTTAGAGGACCTGGGCTTTCATTGTGACTCTGCTACTTATAGTAATAGTAATAGTAATAATGGCATTTATTAAGCGCTTACTATGTGCAAAGCACTGTTCTAAGCGCTGGGGGATACAAGGTGATCAGGTTGTCCCACGTGGGGCTCACAGTCTTAATCCCATTTTACAGATGAGGGAACTGAGGCACAGAGAAGTTAAGTGGCTTGCCCAAGGCCCCACAGCTGACAATTGGCGGAGCCGGGATTCGAACCCATGACCATACTTATCTGCTATGAGTGACCTTGGGCAAGTCACTTAACTTCGCCGTGCCTTAATTACCTCATCTGTAAAATGGTGATTAAGACTCTGAACCCCATGCGGAACAGGGTCTGCGTCTAACCTGATTATATCTATTCCAGTGCTTAGTACAGTGCCTGGCACACAGTAAGGGCTTAACAAATACCATAAAAAGAAAATCCCCAAGTCTTAACTGGAGGAGGAAAGACAGTCGCTCTGTCATCTGTTTTTGCAAACTCACCACAGTGTTTTACGGGGATCAGTGCATCATATAAGAACGGCTATATCACCAGGTTATATGTATCATGGAGTGGCTGTAACCTGGGGTAAGGTAGCAAATGATAATAGCTGCATCTCTGGGGGGAGGGAGAACAGTGCTTTGCACATAGTAAAGTGCTTAACAAATGCCATTATTATAATTTTTTTTTTTTTTACATTTCTCAATGCATTATGGGGTGGCCATAGCATGGGGGTAAGTCTTTGCTAGCATGGCACAGTGGATACAGCATGGGCTTGGGATTCAGAAGGTCATGGGTTCTAATCTCCATTCCATCACTTGTCTGCTGTGTGATTTAGGGCAAGTCACTTTACTTCTCTGTGCCTCAGTTACCCCTTCTGTAAAATGGGGGTTGGGACTGTGAGCCCCACATGGGACAGGGACGGTGTCCAACCCAATTTGCTTGGATCCACCCCAGTGCTTAGGACAGTGTCTGGCACATAGTATGGGCTTAACAAATACCATTTTAAAAAATCCCCAAGTCTTAACTGGAGGATGAAAGACAATCACTCTGTCATCTGTTTTTGCAAACTCACCGCAGTGTTTTACGGGGATCAGTGCATCATATAAGAACGGCCGTATCGCCAGGTTATATGTATCATGGAGTGGCTGTAACCTGGGGTAAGGTAGCAAATCATAATAGCTGCATCTCTGGGGGAATGGAGAGCAGCACTTTGCACATAGTAAGCGCTTAACAAATGCCATTATTATAATTATTTTTTTTTACATTTCTCAATGCATATGGGGTGGCCATAGTCTAGGGGTAAGTCTTTTCTAGCATGGCACATTGGATACAGCATGGGCCTGGGATTCAGAAGGTCATGGGTTCTAATGTCGATTCCGTCACTTGTCTGTTGTGTGATTTAGGGCAAGTTATTTTACTTCTCTGTGCTTCAGTTACCCCTTCTGTAAAATGGGAATTGAGACTGTGAGCCCCACATGGGACAGGGACTGTGTCCAACCCAATTTGCTTGGATCCACCCCAGTGCTTAGTACAGTGTCCGGCACATGGTAAGTGCTTAACAAATGCCATTATTATTACATTATTATTATACTATTGTTACAATCATAATAATAATTACACCTTATCTGCTTCTCACTAAAGTCCCACAGCACTTATATCTGTCTTCCCCTCTAAACTTTAAGCTCCTCGAGGTAAGAAACGTGTCTTCCAACTCAATCAATTGTATTGCAGAGCACTGTGCGCAGAGCACTGTACTAAGCACTTGGGAGAGTACAATATCACCAAGTTGGCAGACACGTTCCCTGCCCACAACAAGTTTACTAGAGCTCAGGTCTTCTGATTCCCACAGCAGTGTTCTTTCAATCAATCAGTTGTATTTATTGAGCACGTACTATGCACAGGGCACTGTATTAAACACTTGGGAGATTACGATATAACAATATAACAATGTTCGCTCCAGTGAAGCTCTAACAGGCAACAGCATGATGTAATTACAATGCACGTGAAATCCCAACTCCTCTTGGAAATTCTCCCAACCATTCTCATACATCACACAATCTTTACCCATTCAGTGCTTTTAAACACATCCGTTTGGTTTTCCCTCTCCAGAAAACCCAGACAGTATGCCAGAACAACCTATAATAACCAACCCTTTTGGTTTTCCAGAGGAGATTTTCCACATATTCAAACTTCTCCATTGTTGCAATAGTTTCACAACATCAGGATTGTATGTTTTCAAGAGCAGCTCTTTTAAAACATGCAATTTGAAGTGATAGTTGGTTCTGAACATTAACAATTACTCCATATCCAATTTGGCAAGCTGAGCTCAGATGAGTCAAAACCCAGATTTAAAAACCTTGATGGCAAATTCACATAAACTACTCAACTCCCCATATCCCAAGATCTTCCACCCCATAAAGCCACATTGCCTTCTAGTTCACTGTACCTGCCTTTAATCTCAAATCTAATCTGGGGTTGGTTTCTTTTCCCAAGAGATCCATCTTCAAGGGCTTTCAAACTATCTATTCCATCTATAAAAAGAGATCAATTTGACAAATGTCACCTCAGTATGATCAAAAAGGGATTATAAGGAACTTAGGGTTGAATGGATGTTTTGAAAAGTATGAATTTTCCCTAGCAAATCAGGTGATTCTCTAGACCAGACCTAAAATTGGACTTGGAAATTAAATTGATTCATTCATTCAATCAATCAATCGTATTTACTGGGCACTTACTATGTGCAAAGCACTGTTCTTCTGAGCTCTTGAGAGGGTAAATATAACAACAGACTGGCACATTCCTAGCCCACAGTAAGCTCACAGTCTAGACGGGGATACAGATATTAATATTAATGAATAAATTGGTAAATAAATTAGAGATATATACATATATGATGCCAGTATATACATATGTGATAGAGTATGGCCTTGGGAGTCAGAGGATGTGGCTTCTTATCCGGGCTCCACCACTTGTCTGCTGTGTGACCTTGGGCAAGCCGCTTAACTTCTCTGTGCCTGTTACCTCATCTGTAAACTTTGCACATAGTAAGCGCTTAATAAATGCCATTATTATTATTATTAAAATGGTGATTAAGAACATGAGCCCCACATGGGACAACCTGATTACCTTGTATCTACTTCAGAGCTTAGAACGGTGCTTGGCACATGGTAAGCACTTAACAAATACCATAATAATAATGGATCAGCACAAGACTAAGAATGCCCTGAGTACTTTTTTCTGGGACCCCCCGTTCTCCTATAAAGTAGAGGTTATATACCTGATGAACTTTGCATTATGGAAGACTCATTTTATAGCATGCATTCCTTGATCAGCACCACAAATATATGCACAAACTCTTCTTCTGATATTGTATGCAATATATATATATATGTACACACATATATAATTGATAATAATAACGATGGCATTTATTAAGCGCTTACTATGTGCAAAGCAATGAGATTAATGAGAATGCAGAAATGGCCTGAGGTGTGTGCCACCATTTGGCATAGGGTAGTAAAAATTTTGTCAGTAATAACAATAATTTTCATCCTCATCCTCATTATCATCAGTCACCCACTAACTCGGAGGTTATATTCTTAAAGAACCCCTCATAAGAAAAACTCACAATTACCACATGCATGTGTGCGGTTTCTTCCAATATTGCTCCGTTCTATCCGGACAGACAGGTGCTGCTGGAAGGACATTCCCTAATTCCCTAACATTGTTCCATCTAAAATATGTAATGAAAACATGCATTATGGGACTACTGAGCATTCAAATAATGTCATGAATTTGAAGGCACTTTCCTATCTAATATTTTATTTTAGCCATACAACTTCTCTGTAAATGGAGCCCCGAGTGGGAATTGACATATCCATTTTTCAAACTGGGAAACTGAGACCCAGGTTAAATTATTAGCCTTGGTCACACAATGAAAAAGAGACAGAAATGGGACTAGAACCAAATCTCCCTAACTCACCTCCCTTCTCTCCTTCTACAGCCCAGCCCACACCCTCCGCTCCTCTGCCGCTCACCTCCTCACTGTGCCTCATTCTCGCCTGTCCCGCCATTGACCCCCGGCCCACGTCTTTCCCCTGGCCCGGAATGCCCTCCCTCCACACATCCGCCAAGCTAGCTCTCTTCCTCCCTTCAAAGCTCACCTCCTCCAGTAGGCCTTCCCAGACTGAGCCCCCTTTTTCCTCTCCTTCACCCCATCCCCCCCACCCTACCTCCTTCCCCTCCCCACAGCACTTATATATAGTTGTACAGATTTATTACTCTATTTATTTTACTTGTACATATTTACTATTCTATTTATTTTGTTCATGATGTGCATATAGCCAAAACTCTATTTGTTCTGATGACTTTGACACCTGTCTACATATTTTGTTTTGTTGTCTGTCCCCTCCTTCTGGACTGTGAGCCCATTGTTGGGTAGGGACCGCCTCTCTATGCTGCCAACTTGTACTTCCCTAGCGCTTAGTACAGTGCTCTGCACATAGTAAGCACTCAATAAATACGATTGAATGAATGAATGAAATCCTGATCAGCACAAGACTAAGAATGCCCCGAGTACTTTTTTCTGGGACCCCCTGTTCTCCTATAAAGTAGAGGTTATATTCCTGATGAACTTTGCATTACAGAAGAGAAGCAGCGTGGCTCAGTGGAAAGAGCACGGGCTTTGGAGTCAGAGGTCATGAGTTCAAACCCCAGCTCCGCCAATTGTCAGTTGTGTGACTTTGGGCAAGTCACTTAAATTCCCTGTGCCTCAGTTCCCTCATCTGTAAAATGGAGATTAAGACTGTGAGCCCCCCGTGGGACAACCTGATCACCTTGTAACCTCCCCTGCACTTAGAACAGTGCTTTGCACATAGTAAGCACTTAATAAATGCCATTATTATTATTATTATTATTCATTTTATAGCCTGCACACCTTTTCTAGTACCACAACCATATGCACAAACTCTTCTTCTGACACTGTATCACACTCTCTTTGGACAGATGGGCGTTTTCAGAAGAACATTCTCATTTCCAAAACACAGAGTGAGAAAAGTACGGTCGAACTAAGTGTACCACTAAAACCCTGGATAAGTCACCTAATTTCTCAGTGTCTCAGTTTATTCACCTGAAAAATGGGGATTCAATACCTTTTCTCCCTCCTACCTAGACAGTGAGCCCCATTTGGGACAGGGGTAGTGTCTGAACTAATTATCCTATACCTACCCCAGTGCTTAGAACAGTGCATGGCACACCGTAAGCGCTCTAAAAATACCACAAATATTATTATTATAATACATGTTATAATGTATATATAATTACATGTTTTGTTTTGTTGTCTGTCTCCCCCTTCTAGACTGTGAACCCATTGTTGGGTAGGGACCGTCTCTATATGTTGCCGACTTGTACTTCCCAAGCACTTAGTACAGTGCTCTGCACATAGTAAGTGCTAAATAAATACGATTGAATTAATGAATGAATAACAACCCTGTTCATAGTATTGATCCCTAAGATACTAAATTAGAATTCATGCTAACTTCTGAAGAATCACTGCTTCACAACTATTTTTAGAGATGAAATGTATCCTACTTCCACGAAAAATAATATATCCTTTTCCTAGGACTAGTCCTTCAAGATTCAATCGATAAATCAATAATGTTTATTGAGCGCTTACTATGTGCAAAACACTGTAATAATAATAATAATAATAATAATAATAATAATAATGGCATTTATTAAGCGCTTACTATGTGCAAAACACTGTTCTGGGGAGGTTTCTAGGTGATCAGGTTGCCCCACGGGAGGCTCACTGTCTTCATCCCCATTTTACAGATGAGGTAACTGAAGCACAGAGAAGTTAAGTGACTTGCCCAAAGTCACACAGCTGACAACTGGCGGAGCGCTTGGGAGAGTACAACAACAAACAGACACACTTCCCACTCACAACGAGCTCACATAAAATATGAGAAAGCAAGGCCAGTAAAAACAGTATAAAATAGAGTTCCTTTCGGCTAAAGGAGCAGCTGTGAGAGGGGTTTTTGCCGCTCCCACGTACAGACTGGTCCAGAGTCCAATGTTCAGCGCAGACACAGCCAGCAAAGGAAGGCGGAAAGGGCCGATCTGCGAAATATTCCAGAGGAAAGATTGGGAATACTTAGAGGCCAACTGAGTTGGGGAGAGAAAAGTCATGGGGGAGACAAAGATGACCTTTTCTGGGAGAAGGGAGAAAGTGGCATTGTCAAAAGTGATGAAGAAGTCGTGAAAATTGGGGGCAACTTGGAAGCTCGGGCTGACTAGGATGTTCAAGTCCCTGAGGACAGCCCCCTCTAAGCTCAGCCTTTACTCCCACATTTTCATTTCCATATTTGACCTGTTGATTTTTAACTGGTCCCAACATTTGTATTCGTCAGTATTCTTATGGTTCTTTTTATAATCCTTCCTCTATTTCTCCCCCTACAGACTGCAAGCTCCTTGAGGGCAGGCATTTCAACATTGTTGTACTGAACTTTCCCAAGCATTTAGGGCAGTGCTCTGTACACAGTAAGCTCTCTATAAATACCATTCATTGATTGATTTAGAAAATGAGTGTTTTGAGGGATGAGCCATGTTCTAATTGATTTTTTTTTCTGCACTTACCCTAGTGCCAAGTACTTTTCTGTGTATAAGTATTAAATAGAAGGCAGGAACAAAACAATAATAAGGCAAGACGGGTTCTTCCTTTCTCTCTCTTTTTTCTTCCCCTCTCCCCTCATTTAATAATAATAATAATAATGGTATTTGTTAAGCGCTTACTATGTGCAGAGCATTGTTCTAAGAGCTGGGGAGGTAACAAGGTGATCAGGTTGTCCCACGGGGGGCTCGGAGTTTTAATCCCCATTTTACAGATGAGGTAACCGAGGCCTGGAGAAGTTAAGTGGCTTGCCCAAAGTCACACAGCTGACAGGTGGCGGAGCCAGGATTTGAACCCATGACCTCTGACTCCAAAGCCCGGGCTCTTTCCATTGAGTCACGCTTTCTCTCCCTTCACTATCCCATCTCTCTGTCTTCCTTCTACCTCTCTCCTTCTGGTTCTTCTCCACCTTGTCTTGGGCTGAAGGAATTCTGGTCCCCGAAAGCTAACTCCATTTCTGATGGTAACCCCGATCCAGGCAGCTTTATAAAAATCTACTCTTTACCAAGGCAGACTTGAGCAAACAATAATCATAACTGTACTTGTTAAGCACTTACTATGTGCCAAGCAGTGTTCAAAGCACTGGGGTAGAGACAGGTCAATCAGGTTGGACATGGGGCTCAGACTCTCAATCTCCATTTTACAGATGAGGAAATTGAGGCACAGAGAAGTGAAGTGACTTGCCCAAGGTCACACTGCAGACAGCATGGCACAGTGGGTAGAGCACAGGCCTGGAAGCCAGAAGGTCATGGGTTCTAATCCCAGCTCTGCCAACTTAAGCTGTGTGATCTTGAGCAAGTCACTTAACTTCTCTGTACCTCAGTTACCTCATCTGTAAAATGGGGATAAGACTGTGAGCCCCATGTGGGACAACCTGATCACCTTGTATTCTCCCCAATGCTTAGAACAGTGCTTTGCACATAGTAAGTGCTTAACAAATGCCATTATTATTATTATTATTATCTTATGCTCTGGGCCTCAGTTACGTCATCTGTAAAGTGGGGATTGAGACTATGAGCCCCACGTGGGGCAGGGAGGGACTGTGTCCAACCCTATTTGCTTGTATCCACCCCAGTGCTTAGTACAGTGCAAGGCATGCAGTCAGTGCTTAACAAATACCGCAATAATAATTATTATTATTATTATGTGGCAGAGCTGGGATTAGAACCCAGGTCCTTCTGACTCCCAAGCTGTGTTCTATCCACTAGGTCACACTGCTTCTCCAATGCAGATTTCAGTTTCATGACCAGTTCATGCACCCTTTTTGCATCCTGGGATATTATTATTAATAATAATAATAATGATAACAATGAGAATAATCATACTTAGACTGTGAGTCCCAAGGGGGACAAGGACTGTGTCCAATCTAATTAACTTGTACCTACCCCAGTGCTTAGAACAGTATTCGGACACAGAGTAAGTGCTTACCAAGTACCATTTAAAAAATTAATAAAATACGTAGCCAAGAACACAAATTCCACCAACTTTAGTTGGCAGGCCTATTTCTTTTTCTAAATGTGGAAAGTCAGCTGACTTCCTCAATAGCTGTAAGATAATAATAATAATGGCATTTATTAAGCACTTATCTCTGAGCGAAGCACCGTTCTAAGCGCTGGGGAGGATACAAGGTGATCAGGTTGTCCCACGTGGGGCTCACAGTCTTCAACCCCATTTTACAGATGAGGGAACTGAGGCACAGAGAAGTTAAGTGACTTGCCCAAATTCACACAAAATGAGTTGATATTATAAGCACATGTCAAGGAAACCAGGCTGAAGATAATAGAGTTCACATCGTGGTCACAGAGAAACTGCAATAGACGAGTTTCATCTGCTAAGTAGGTCACAGTCACTTTACTTTCAATGTTCAACTTGGAGCAGGATCAAACACTTCCTTCCCCTGCACCGTCACATCAGTAAAGACCTAACCCAATCGCCAATTACTTTATTAAAAATCTGATGTAGCAAAATTATACTTGCATCGGACTTCAAGGTATTCAGCACGTAGATTTCCGGCCATTAAATAATTAGAAAACCTAAATGAATCTCCCCTGCTCCCCCCCATTTTCAAGCCCACAGACAGCCCAAGAATTGGTCGGTTGGCTAGTAAAAAAATGGATTTCCCACCTCAGATGTCTGGAAAACATAAAATGATGTTTAAAAGACTAGTAATCGCTGGCTAATTAGGTTCTACAAATGATTTTGGAGATAATCCCTCTGTGGGAGATAGTAGTAATAGCATTTATTAAGTGCTTACTGTGTGCAGCACACTATACACTATACATATACATATATACCATATACATATGTATATATACTATATACATATATACTATATATAGTATATACACTATACTATACTGAATTATATTATATATTATATAGTATAGTATAGTGTATATACATATGTATATACACTATACTATACTGTATTATATTATATTATATAGTATAGTATAGTGTATATACATATATATCGTATAGTGTGTAGTGTGCTGCACACAGTAAGCGCTTAATAAATACTATTACTTCTATCTCCCACAGATATATATAGTGTATATATACATAGTATATATGTATATAGTGTATATATATTATATATATAGTGTAGTGTATACTGTGCTGTACACAGTAAGTGCTTATATATTATATACATATAGTATAGTGTATAGTGTATGTATGTGTGTGTGTGTGTATATATATATACAGAGAAGCAGCATGGCTCAGTGGAAAGAGCATGGGCTTTGGAGTCAGAGGTCAAATCCCGGCTCTGCCACTTGTCAGCTGTGTGACTTTGGACAAGTCACTTAACTTCTCTGGGCCTCAGTTTCCTCATCTGTAAAATGGGGATTAATCAATCAATCGTATTTATTGAGCACTTACTGTGTACAGATTAAGACTGTGAGCCCCCCCGTGGGACAACCTCATCAACTTGTAACCTCCCCAGCGCTTAGAACAGTGCTTTTCACATAGTAAGCGCTTAATAAATGCTATCATTATTATACTCAGCTCTGAGAGAGAATACACAGGAGGGAATTAGACCCAGTCCCTCTCCTAGGGGGTGGAGGGAATCTCACAAACGAAGACTGGTAAATGCTCGGCTTTATACTCAAATAGGACAAAATCCCTGAGTCACTGTCAACTGACAGTGAGTAACTGTTTGGAACTGTCGGAAAGAATCAACGGGGTCATTCCAATGTGATTATTTCAATAAAGCAGTCAACCAATTGTATTTATTGAACACTTACTGTGAGCTCAGCAATGTATTAAGTGCTTGGGAGAGTACAATATAACTGACTTGGTAGATCATCATCATCATCAGTCGTATTTATTGAGCGCTTACTATGTGCAGAGCACTGTACTAAGCGCTTGGGAAGTACAAATTGGCAACATATAGAGACAGTCCCTACCCAACATTGGGCTCACAGTCTAAAAGGGGGAGACAGAGAACAAAACCAAACATACTAACAAAATAAAATAAATAGAATAGATATGTACAAGTTAAATAAATAAATAGAGTAATAAATATGTACAAACATATATACATATATACAGGTGCTGTGGGGAAGGGAAGGTAGATATGTCCACAGACCTTGCAGTTTAAAGGGGGAGACAGAAATTAATACAAACACATTACAGATACGTAGAGAAGGGCTGGGGGGATGAAGGAGGGGTGAATAAAAGGAGCAAATCCAACTGCTAGGGTGACACAGGAGGGTTTTCCTAAGGTTACTGGGCCTTGCTCACAGAAATTGTTGGAAGAAGAGAGTCTGGCTCTCTCTCTCTGGCACAGTGAATGGAATATAAACAGCAAGGCAAAGGAAAGGTTGCACTAAAAGTGAACCAGGATTGTGCATGTGGCAGAGAAAGCTGCAATGTGGCTAGCGTCAATCAAACAATCCTATTTACGGAATGCTTCCTGTATGTACAGCACTATGCGAAGCACTTAGGAGAGTATAAAACAAGAGTTGGTAGATATGTTTGCTGCCCATAAGGAGCTTATGGTCTAGTGTGAAGCAATGTGGCTCAGTGGGAAGAGCACGGGCTTTGGAGTCAGAGGTCACAGGTTCAAATCCCAGCTCTGCCAATTGTCAGCTGTGTGACTCTGGGCGAGTCACTTCACTTCTCTGTGCCTCAGTTCAGTCATCTGTAAAATGGGGATTAAGACTGTGAGCCCCCTGGTGGGACAACCTGATCACCTTGTAACTTCCCCAGTGCTTAGAACAGTGCTTTGCACATAGTAAGCGCTTAATAAATGCCATTATTATTATTATTATTAGTGGGGAGAGAAATAAATTACATTTATGCACCTAAATGCCACGGGGCTGAGGGTGAGGTGACTATCAAGTTCTTAACGAGAAGCAGCACTGTATAGAATCAGCATGGAAGTCGGAAGGTCATAGGTTCTAATCCCAGCTCTGCCACTTGTCTGCTGTGTGACCTTGGGCAAGTCACTTTACCTCTCCGGACCTCAGTTCCCTCATCTGTAAAATGGGGACTGAGACTGTGAGCCCCACGTGGGACAGGGTGCAACCCGGTTTGTTTGTATCTACTCCAGCACTTAGTACAGTGCCTGGCATATAGTAAGCTCTTAGCAGATGTCATAATTATGTTTATTATTATTAAGGGCACAGGTCCAAGTCCTTAGCTGAGGCAGAAGGGAGAGAGAGTGGGGGAATGAGGGCTTAGTCAGGGAAGGCCTCTTGGAGGAGGCGTGGTTTTATTAAGACTTTGAGGGTGAAAAAAGCTGTGGTACAAAGGAGGTGGAAGTTCCAGGCCAAGGGGAGGATGTGGGCTAGAGTTCGGCAGTGAGATGGGCAAGATCAAGATACCACAGAAGACAGAAGGAAGAGGGAGGAAAGAAGCAAGCGAGGAAATGAGGCCGCTTCTTCTCCACCTCCCTGCTGTTGTGTTTTAGTCTACCTGTCTGATTCTTACCCTGACTTGCTCTTTTTGCTCTTTCCCACCCCTCTCCCAGCCCCACAGCACCTATGTATATATCTGCAATTTATTTATTTCTACTGATATGTCTCCCCGCCCCTAGACTGTGAGCTCATTGTGGGCGGGGAATGTCACTGCTTATTGTTGCACTGTACTTTCTCAAGGCTTAGTACAGTGTTCTGCACGCAGTGAGCGCTTAAGAAATTCATTAATTCATTCAATCGTATTTATTGAGCGCTTACTGTGTGCAGAGCACTGTACTAAGTGCTTGGGAAGTACAAGTTGGCAACGTATAGAGACGGTCCCTACCCAACACTGGGCTCACAGTCTAGAAGGGGGAGAAAAAGAACAAAACAAAATATATTAACAAAATAAAATAAATAGAATATGTACAGGTAAAATAAATAAATAAATAGAGTAATAAATACGTACAAACATATATAGGTGCTGTGGGGAAGGGAAGGTGGTAAGGCGGGGGGTGGAGGGGGGGTGAGGGGGAGAAGAAGGAGGGGGCTCAGTCTGGGAAGGCCTCCTGGAGGAGGTGAGCTCTCAGTAGGGCCTTGAAGAGAGGAATAGAGCTAGCTTGGCGGAAAAATATGGAATGCTTCACTAATTTGTGTGTCATCCTTGCATCTGATTGAATGAATGAGTGCATGAATCCCCTCCCACGACTCTGCCCAAGGCAGAACCTAGTAGGTTCCACTTGAAGCAGCGTGGCTCAGTGGAAAGAGCTCAGGCTTGGGAGTCAGAGGTCATGGGTTCAAATTCCGGCTCCGCCAATTGTCAGCTGTGTGACTTTGGGCGAGTCACTTCACTTCTCTGGGCCTCAGTTCCCTCATCTGTAAAATGGGGATTAAGACTGTGAGCCCCACGTGGCTCCCTAATCACCTTGTATCCCCCCAGCACTTAGAACAGTGCATTGCACATAGTAAGTGCTTAACAAATACCATAATTATTATTATTATTATTATTAAGGCCTTCTAGGTAACAGGGCACAACCCCAAATATTACAGTCTCTAGACTGTAAGCTCCTTGTGGGCAGGGAATGTGTCTGTTTATTGCCTTATTGTACTCTCCCAAGTGCTTAGTATACAGTACTGCAGAGCACTGTACTAAGCACTTGGGAGGATACAATACAACAGAATCAGCAGATGCATAATGAGCTGACAGTCTAGAGGGCAAAGGCAGACATTAATATGAATAAATAAGTAATTTATAATACGTAAGTTAAAGGTATGTTTTGTGTTGTGGGGTTGGGGGCTGGGGGAATATCAAATATGAAAAGGTCACGGATCCAAGAGAAGGCACAACACTTTCATTCAATCGATCACTCGGTGGTATTTATCAAGCACTTGCTGTGTGCAGAGCACTGCACGCAGTGTTTGGGAGCATATAATAGAATTGGTAGACATGTTCCCTACTCACAAGGAGCTTACAATCTAGAGGAGGGATTTACAGTCTTTTGGGCTTTCTTGGTTCCAAGGAGCCAAATCATCTGGCCCCTGAAAATTGCCGGACTACTTGAAAAATAATTGATTGCTACTTCTCTGCATTGCTATGGTAATTCCTTGCTGTGGAGTAATTACAACTCCCCTTTCCACATAGCGTCTTTCCATAGGCATTTTCTTTTTGGGCTCTTTGGGAAGGGTCTCGGTAGTAACACAGTATTCCAAGGATGTCTGAGAAGTACTCTTCTCAATGTCATAATAATTGTGGTATCCACTAAGCTGTTACTATGTGCCAGGCACTGTACTAAGTGCTGGAGTAGAGGCAAGATAATCAGGTCCTACGTGGGGCTCACAGTCTAAGTAGGAGGGAGATCTGGGATGGAATCCCCATTTTGCAGATGAGGGAACTGAGGCACAGAGAAGTTAATCAATCAATCAATCAATTGTATTTATTGAGCGCTTACTGTGTGCAGAGCACTGTACTAAGCGCTTGGGAAGTACAAGTTGCCCAAGGTCACATGGCAGACACGTGGCAGAGCCAGGATTCTCCTTATGTTGAAGCTTGCAAAATTCAGTCTACTGGCCCTCTTCAGAGGGAGAATCCAAAAAAGATGAGTCCTTCAGTGTAGGCGTTAAAAGTGGGTCTCATTACATTTCTGAACAGGACCCAGGAGAGCTTTCTATTTGTGAGGGCCAGACCCAATCCTTGGTCCCACTGAAGGAAACGCTTACTTGTAAAGATCAGAGGCACATATGGGTCAAAGCATATAACTTCACACCAGACCGGAACCAAACCAAACCAAAGTGGTCTTTGGAAGGCCAAATGACTCGACTCAGATTCACATATTTTGGGCACGTAAGCAGGAGGATTAATTCTCTGGAGAAGACACTAATGTTAGGAAAAGTCCAGGGAAAACATGGAAGAGGCAGACCAACAGCTAGATTCATTCATTCATTCCTTCAATCGTATTTATTGAGCGCTTACTGTGTGCAAAGCACTTTACCTTGTACTTGTGCTTGGGAAGTACAAGTCGGAAACATATAGAGATGGTCCCTACCCAACAACGGGCTCACAGTCTAGAAGGGGGAGACAGACAACAAAACAAAACACGTAGATAGGTGTCAAAACCGTCAGAATAAATAGAATTATAGCTATATGCACATCATTAACAAGATGAATCGATAGAGATCATAACAATGATAATGGAAGAGCCATTAGAAAGGCTGCAGATTGTGGCAGAGGCCTTCCCAGACTGAGCCCCCTCCTTCCACTCCCCCTCCTCATCCCCACCGCGTTCCCTCCTTCCCCTCCCAAAAGCACCTGCATATATGTGTGTATGTTTGTACGCATTTATTACTCTATTTATTTATTTATTTTATTTGTACATATTTATTCTGTTTATTTTATTTTGATAATATGTTCTGTTTTGTTGTCTGTCTCTCCCTTCTAGACTATGAGCCCACTGCTGGTTAGGGACCGTCTCTATATGTTGCCAACTTGTACTTCCCAAGCGCTTAGTACAGTGCTCTGCACACAGTAAGCGCTCAATAAATATGATTGAATGAATGGCAGAGGACAGAATGGGCTGGAGAAAGTATATCCATGGAGTCCCTATGAATCGGAAATGACGCGGAGGCACTTAATAATAAAAATAAAACACTGGAACAGTGTGACAGTGGGAAGAGAATAGGCCTGAGAGTCAGTGGACCTGGGTTCTAATCCCAGCTCCACCACGTGTCTGCTGGGTGGCCTTGGGCAAGTCACTTAATTTCTCTGTGCTTGATTATCGCATCTGTAAAATGGGGGATTCAGTACCTGATCTCCCTCCTATTCAGATTGGGAGCTCTGTGTAGGACAGGGCCTGTGTCTCACCTGATCATCCTGTATTTTCCCCAGTGTTTAGAACAATGCTTGACCCACTTAACACTTAACAAATACTGCAGTTCTTCTTCTTCTTATTATTATTATTTTTATTACTGCCACACCAATGTTTCTAGATTTGCAGCTATTATTTCTTAAAACCCCATCTGCACTGCTTTATGTTCTGCCAAGAGTTCAACTGAGGTCTTCTCAGCTTGTTACAGTGAGTCACCCTGGCCATTGCTTGGCAAAATAGGAATGTGAAAACCTGCAGTAGCTAGTGAGATTGAACTTCATTTAAATAAGCATTTAGAAAAGGAAGTCCATCCGCCAACATAACTTGGGGGTTGAATTCCTGTTGAGATTATATGGACGACGTAGTGGTGTATAGACGGTAAAAGGGTCATTTAGAAAAGGCTTACATTTGGTAGCTGAACATAATAATCCTAATTTGCTGCTGCTGCTTTTGTTGCCATTGCAACCGGCATTTCTGAGGTCAATTCAACTGGAGCATTTTGGAAAACCGAGAATCAAATAGCAAACTGCCTCCCCCACACCACTGACCTAGGAGAAAAATATAGGAAATAGCTAGAGTTACAGATAGGGCCCCAAAATGCTAAATATGAAGATCTGGCAGTCATTTTTGGATATGCATATATGAATAGCACCTCATTAAACTTTAATGAAAATTAAATATCGAACAGGAGGGATTTTTTCAAGGAAAAATGCTGCAGCCTGACAAAAATTTCTCCTGTCCCGTCTGCTGCTTCAGAATCAACTAGCCGATGGTGCTCCCACACTGGAAACATCTTGGGCGGACAAGGAGAATTATCGGCAACACGAGAGGTCGATTTTAGACCGAAAGGTGACAAATGTTCATTTTTGCTTTCAATACACATCCCAAACAGGGCTTTCTTTGGATGACAGAAGGGGCCGTATTTTCCAACATCCTTGAACCTCTAGATTGTGAGCTCACTGTGGGCGGGGAATGTGTCTGTTTGTCGTTGCGCTGTACTCACCCAAGTGCTTATTACAGTGCTCCGTACATGGTAAGTGTTCAATAAATGTGATTGAGTGAACAAATTAATGTTTCCTGGACTTAGCAACTATTAAATAATCCCTTGAAACCTTTCGCGTTAAAATATTCACAAACAAAGAAAAACAAGAGAGGATCCTCTGTCTTCCTGTACAAATAATGCAAGCTGGGAATTCTGACCAACTTGAGAGGTATAATTCCTGGACCCCTTCTTAAGCTAAACTAAAGCTTAATGTAAACTTAAACTAAAGCTAGTTAGAAAGATTGCTTCCCTACTCTTTTTTTGTCCTTTTGGGAAAATAACCTGGTGACAGATCCTATGTCTGGTCTCAATCAATCATCAATCAATCTTGTTTACTGAGCACTTACTTTGTGCAGAACACTGTACTGAGCAGTTGGGAGAGTACAACATAACAGGATAACAGACACATTCCCTGCCCACAATGAATTTACAGTCTCAGAACTAAAGATTAAGTGAGTAAAGACACCTCGTGAAATACTTTCAGGCATTCTGGATTTCTTCCAAAATAGATATTTACGGAAGCTTGACTAAATTTCAGCACAAATAATAATAACAATGGTAGTATTTGTTAAGTGCTTACTGTGCCCCAGGCACTGTACTAAGCGCCGTGGTGGATTCAAGCAAATTGGGTTGGACACAGTCCCTGTCCCATGTGGGGCTCACAGTCTCAGTCCCCATTTTACAGTTGAGATAACTGAGGCACAGAGAAGTGAAGGGACTTGTCCAAGGTCCCACAGTAGACAAGCCGGGGAGCCAGGATTAGAACACATGACCTTCTGACTCCCAGCCCCGTGCTCTATCCACAAATAATTATTTGAGTAGTGAAAGACAACGGGTCTGGGATGCCAAATGTATTGCGGCTTTACCATTATTTTAAAAACTAACAAAAAAACAAACCCCGAAACCGTGGCCCAAGCTTTAATAAGCGTGTTTTGGAATAACACTTTGGAAAAGTCTGTTAGTGGGTGATTTATGAAAGGAGAAAACACTCCGAAGCCACTCATGCCTGGCAGGAAAGCTAGACCGAAGCCAGGCACTCCGTATGGATTTGATATTAATCCTCCACTTTCAGAAAATGCTGTCTGCACCCGCATCTGGCCTGTTAAACCATCCTGCTGTCCTGAGCGAGGAGGCATATCACCCTGAAACTGGGATTCCTCACATGAAGATGAAACACCAAGCTTGGGGCAAAACTCTGGAGGATGAGAAATCAGTCAATTAACCAATTGCATTTATTGAGCACTACCTGTGTATGGAGAACTGCCCCATCCCTCCCTCTGTTCTTCCCTCCCACCACCCCCTACCCATCACTTGTGTACATATATGTCCATATTTATTATTCTATTTATTTTATTAAGGATGTGCATTTATCTATAATTCTATTTATTTATATTGATGCTATTGATGCTTGTCCACTTGTTCTGTTTTGTTGTCTGTCTCCCCCTTTTAGACTGTGAGCCCACTGTTGGGTAGGGACTGTCTCTATATGTTGCCAGCTTGTACTTCCCAAGTGCTTAGTACAGTGCTCTGCACACAGTAAGAACTCAATAAATATGATTGATTGATTGAATGATTGTCCCTTTTTGTTGTCGAATTGTACTTTCCAAGCTGTTAGTCCAGTGCTCTGCACACAGTAAGCGCTCAATAAATACGATCGAATGAATGAATTTATCAGAGTTAGTAGACACGCTCCCTGCCCGCTGTGAGGAAGAAGGTAAATTGCTAACTTGTTGTCCTGCTAATTCATCAACTGAAATGTTGCTCTTGTTCCAGACAAGAGATCTTCCATTTGCCACATACTCACCCACCTACACACTCTCACTCATCCTCAAGGTGCTCACTCATCATTTGGATGAGTGTGTATGGGTGTGTGTGTGTGTTTGTGACAGAAAGGCAGAAAGAGGGAGAGGGAAAAGCGGAGAGTCGCTAGGCTCTCCCCTTCCCTGCCTCTGCCCAAAATCCAGTTTCTTGCTCCTGCTATGGGCTGATCCCGACATTTCTGCCACTGCTTTCGGATACCGGGAATCACATGCTTCCTGCAGGATTGCCCTCTGAAATCCCTGCTAGTAGTGGTAACATCCCTGTCACCCCAGAGGAAAAGGGTAGGGTTGCCTCCCATGATAGAGAATGGCAGCCTCTCTCCTCCCTTTTTTGTCTTCTTTTTATTTTATGGCACTGTACTACACGCTGGGATAGATCCAAGCTAATCAAGGAGTTCTAATCCTAGCTCTTCCATTTGGCTGCTGTGTGACCTGGAATGAACCACTTATCTTCTCTGTGCCTCAGTTACCTCAATGGGGATAAAGATGTGAACCTCCTGCGGGATGAGGATTGGGTCCCATCTGCTTAGCTTTTTTCCACCCCAGAAGTAACAGAGTGCCTGGCTCAAGCACTTAATACAGTGCTCTGCACACAGTAAGCCCTCAATAAATATGATTGAATGAATGAATAGTAAGTGTTTAACTAATCGAGGAAAAAAAAAGAGACAGAGCCACTCCTAGGGCATGGAGCCTAGGGCTGTCTAGAGGATTAGCAAGAGGGAAGGATGGGAAGATGACAGAGAAACCCATCCCACCCACCATTTCCGCCCTAGGCCTCTGACTCAGTTCTCTCTGGTGCCGTAGAACCTGTTCCTCCTCCTTGTTTTTTGTGGTATCTGTGAAGCGGTGTCATTGTATATTCTAGACTGTAGACTCTAGATTCTGGACTGTAAACTCATCTCTGGACTGTAGGCTCACTGTGGGCAAGGAATCTGTCTATTATTCTATTGTACTCTCCTAAGTGCTTAGTACAGTGCTCGGCACACGGTAAGCACTCGATAAATATGACTGAATGAATGACTGACTATGGGGCAGGCGCTGTATTTAGCACTGAGATAGATAGAAGCTAATCAGGTTGGACACAGTCTTAATCCCCATTTTATTGATGAGGTGACTGAGGTTCAGAAAAGTGACATGAAATGTGTCTGTTTATTGTTACATTATACTCTCTCAAGTGCTCAGTACAGTGCTCTGCACACAGTAAGTGCTCAATTAATACAATTGAATGAATAACTGAATATGTACCAGGCACTGTATTAAGCACTGAGACAGATATAAGCTAATCACGTAGGGCGCAGTCTTAATCCCCATTTTATTGATGAAGTAACTGAGGTTCCGAAAAGAGAAATGACTTGTTCAAGGTCATAGAACAGACAAGTGGCGGAGCCGGAATTGGAACCCAGGGCCTCTGTCTATCCTCTAGACCAATGTACTAAGCACTTGGGAACCTGCAACAGAGTTGGTAGACATGTTCGCTGCCCATGGTGAGCTCACAGTCCACACTCCACCCCTCAAAAATCTCCAGTGGCTGCCCATCCATCTCATCGAAGAGAAACTCCTTACCAACCGCTTTAAGGCACTCGATCCCCTCTTCCCCTCACATCTTATCTCACAGATCTATTACAACCCAACTTGCACACTTTCCTCTTTTCATGCCAACCTACTCACTCTATCTGGATCTCATCTCTCTCGCCATTGTCCCCTTCCCCACATACTCCCTTCAGTCTGGAACTCCTTTCCCTTTCATAAAAAACAGACCACCACCTTCCCCAACTTCAAAGCCCTGTTAAAATCCCATCTCCTCCAAGAAAACTTCCCTAAGCCCTCAGATTCCCTTATTCACTCTCCCCCTCCAATACACCCCCAATTCTGCCCATACATTTGATTCTCTATCCCTTAAGCACTTGATACTCACCTCACCCTTGGCACCCCAGCATTTGTGTTCATATCCTTACACTCTGCCATTTTCCCCTACCTGTATTTCATTTCCATATCTGTCTCCTCCACTAGACTGTAAACTCTCTGTGGGTGAGGATTGTGTCTGCCAACTCTATTGAATTGTATTCTACCCAGCACTTAGTATGGTGCTCTGCCCAAAGTAAGGGCTTAATAATTATCGTTGATTGATTGACCCTCATGCTTCTGATCCATGGAACTGTCTAAAGCATCCCTTCTAGCCCTTACAAAGTCCTTCTAAAAAGCCACCTCTCCTGAGAGACATTCAAAGCTAATATTCCATGATCAAACACTCCTCACCCTCGGCTTCAAGGCTGTCCATCCCCTCGACCCCTCCTACTCACCTCCCTTCTCTCCTTCTCCAGCCCAGCCCACACCCTCCGCTCCTCTGCCGCTAACCTCCTCACTGTGCCTCGCTCTTGCCTGTCCCACCGTCGACCCCCGGCCCACGTCCTCCCCCTGGCCTGGAATGCCCTCCCTCCGCACATCCACCAAACTAGCTCTCTTCCTCCCTTCAAAGCCCTACTGAGAGCTCACCTCCTCCAGGAGGCCTTCCCAAACTGAGCCTCCTTTTTCCTCTCCCCCTCCCCACCCCCCCCACCCTACCTCCTGCCCCTCCCCACAGCACCTGTACATATGTTTGTACAGGCTTATTACTCCACTTATTTTACTTGCACATATTTACTATTCTATTTATTTTGTTAATGATGTGCATCTAGCTTTATTTCTATTTATTCTGATGACTTGACACCTGTCCACATGATTTGTTTTGTTGTCTGTCTCCCCCTTCTAGACTGTGAGCCCATTGTTGGGTAGGGACCATCTCTATATGTTGCCAACTTGTACTTCCCAAGCGCTTAGTACAGTGCTCTGCACACAGTAAGTGCTCAATAAATACGATTGAATGAATGAATGAATGAATACAGTAAGTGCTCAATAAATGCGATGGAATTAATGAACGAATGAATGATCCTGGTTAGTTGGATCTGTGTGAACAACTATACTGTATTTCCTTCTCTGGTAATAGCTGCCTGAACAAAGAAATTAAGGTAAGACCAATTGCCTGAGGGAGAAGATAATAATAATAATAATAATAATAATAATAATAATAGTAATAATATTGGTATTTGTTAAGCACTTACTATGTGCCAAGCACCTCTCCATCCCCCCATCTTATCTCCTTCCCTTCCCCACAGCACCTGTATATATGTATTTATGTTTGTACATATTTATTACTCTATTTATTTATTTATTTATTTATCTTACCTGTACATATCTATTCAATTTATTTTATTTTGTTAGTATGTTTGGTTTTGTTCTCTGTCTCCCCCTTCTAGACTGTGAGCCTGCTGTTGGGTAGGGACTGTCTCTATGTGTTGCCGACTTGTACTTCCCAAGCACTTAGTACAGTGCTCTGCACACAGTAAGCGCTCAATAAATACGATTGATTGATTGATTGATTGTTCTAAATGCTGGTATAGATACAAGGTCATCAGATTGGACACAGTCTCTGTCCCACATGGGGCTTACAGTCCCAATTCCCATTTTATAGATGAGGTAACTGAGGCACCAAGAAGTTAAATGATTTGCCTAAGGTCACACAGTGGACAAGTGGGGAGCCGGGATTAGAACCCACAACCTCTGATTCCCAAGTACATATTCTTGCCACTAGGCCCTGCTGCTTCTCTAAAAAATGAAAAAATGGGGTCAGAAATTTGTCATAGCCTGACTTGACTTCCACATTGGCCTTATCGCTGACCTCCATGCCTCCACTCTCTCCCAGCTCCGGCCCATCCTTTCCTCCCTGGATCATTTTTCGAAAACTTTATTCTACGTCCATCTCTCTGTTCCTCAGAAATCTCCAATTGTTGCCCATTCTTCTCTGAATTAAACAGACATTTCTGATCAGAGTTTTAAGTTTTCTCCTTGATATTTATCCACTCTCTTCTCCCGCTATGTCCAAGCTTGGACTCTTCATTCCTCTCAAGCTAACCAACTCCAAAGGGCCTCATTCTCATTTCTTCTGCTGCTGACTTCTTGCTCAAAACGTCCCTCTTATGTGGAACTCCCTTCCACTTTATATGTCTGCCTTCCCCATCTTCAAAGTCCTTCTGAATTCATATCGCCTCCAGGAGACCTGCCCCGATTCATTTCTCCTATTTTTATGGTATTTGTTAAGTGTTTACTATGTGTCAAACACTGTTCTAAGTGCTGGCTAGGTACAAGTTAATTAGGTTGGACGCAGTCCCCATCCCACGTGGGGCTCACAGTCTAAGTAGAAGGCATTTACTCCCCATTTTGCAGGTGAGGAAATTGAGACACAGAGATGTGAAGTGACTTGTCCAAGGTCACACAGCAAGCAACTGGCAGAACGGAATTATAATCCAGGTCCTCTGATTCCAAGGCCAGTGCTTTTTCCACTAGGCAATGCTGCTTCTCTGTAGTTCCAGTTTAAATGACACCAACTGCTAAACCACCTAGGCACTTAAATTCTCCCAACCTCCCATAATAATAATAATAATAATGTTGGTATTAGTTAAGCGCTTACTACGTGCAAAGCACTGTTCTAAGCGCTGGGGTAGAAACAAGGTAATCAGGTTGTCCCATGAGGGGCTCACAGTCTTCATCCTCATTTTACAGATGAGGGAACTGAGACCCAGAGAAGTGAAGTGACTTGCCCAAAGTCACACAGCTGACAAGTGGTGGAGCCGGGATTTGAACCCACGGCCTCTGACTCCAAAGCCCGGGCTCTTTCCACTGAGCCACGCTGCTTCCTAATTCTACATACCTTTATATGTTATTATTTTCTTCTGCTTGAAATTAATTTTAGTACCTATTTCCTGTTAGTTTGTAAGCTCCTTGAGGGTAGGGATCCAATCTAGTGCTTCTTTGTATTTTCCCAAGCACTTACTACAGCGTTCAACTCACCATAGGCAAATATTACTACTACTACTACTAATAATAATAATTGTTCTCTGTCTCCCCCTTCGAGACTGTGAGCCCACTGTTGGGTAGGGACTGTCTCTATATGTTGCCAACTTGTACTTCCCAAGCGCTTAGTACAGTGCTCTCCACACAGTAAGCGCTCAATAGATACAATTGAATGAATGAATAATAATAATAATGATTTTTGTTAAGCACTTACTATGTGCCAAGAACTGTTCTAAACGCTAGGGTAGCTATAAGGTGATCAGGTTGTCCCACCTGGAGCTCACAGTCTTAATCCCCATTTTCCAGAGGAGGTCACTGAGGCCCAGAGAAGTGAAGTGACTTGCCCAAAGTCACACAGCTGATAAGCGGCGGAGCTGGGATTAGAACCTACGACCTCTGACTTCCTAAACCCGGGCTTTTTCCACTAAGCCACACTGATTGATTGATTATTCTCTGCTTTTCAATCAAAAGCATAAATGTCCACTTATCTTTCTTCATTCAATTTTAAACTCCTACATCTTTCACTTCTGTTGTATGGTTCAAAGTCCCAGAATAATGTTCGGCTCATAGAAGAGCAGTCAAACAATAGTGTTTATAGAGTGCTTTCTGGGTGCTATTGTTTGCAGAACACTGCAATAGTAATAATAATTATTATTAAGCACTTACTATGGGCCAGGCACCATTCTAAGCTCTGGGGGGGATAGAAGAAAATCAGGTTGGCGCAGTGCTTTGTCCCACGTGGGGTTCACAGTCTCAATCCCCATTTTCCAGATGAGGTAACTGAGGCCCAGAGAAATGAAGTGGTTTGTCCAAGACCACATAACAGACAAGTGGCGGAGCCAGGATTAGAATCCATGACCTTTTGACTCTTAGGCCTGGGCTCTAACTACAACTCCATGCTACTAAGCCCCTGGGGGAGTACAGTACAACAGAGTCTGTAGATCCATCTCCTGCCCATGATGAGCTTACAGTCTAGAAGGGATGCTCGATAAATGGCGTCAATGATTTTAACGGATACCTAAGAGATCAGTACAACAGAGTCGGTAGATCCATCTCCTGCCCATGATGAGCTTACAGTCTAGAAGGGATGCTCGATAAATGGCGTCAATGATTTTAACGGATACCTAAGAGATCCTAAGATGACGGAAGCAGAGCTGGATAAAAACATTTCGGTGTCCGAGGCTAAAAAGGGAGGGTCACAGAAGGGAGTCAAACCCCAAGGAGAGAAGCAGAAGCTGGAAGGAGCCAATCCTGAGTGGAAGATACAAAGTCAAGGATATATAACCGACAACTACAGCAAAGCACTTTAGTTTGCAAGGAAAATTGACGGTGAAACAAATTTGATGAGAATTATGATGTTTACATAATAATAATAATGATGGTATTTGTTAAGTGCTTACTATGTGCCAAGAGCTGTTTTAAGCACCGAGCACTGTTCTATCCATTAAACTATACAATGTGCCCTGATATTCGATTACTTTTTGGAGATGGGGTGAGATTCAGAAGGAGCAGCGTGGCTCAGTGGAAAGAGCCCAGGCTTGGGAGTCAGAGGTCATGGGTTCAAATCCCGTTCCCACCACTTGTCAGCTGTGTGACTTTGGGCAAGTCACTTCAGTTCTCTGGGCCTCAGTTCCCTCATCTGTAAAATGGGGATGAAGACTGTGAGCCCCTCGTGGGACAACCTGATCACCTTGTATCCTCCCCAGCGCTTAGAACAGTGCTCTGCACATAGTAAATGCTTAACAAATGCCATCATTATTATTCCCTTCCCCATCCCCCCGCCCTACCTCCTTCCCCTCCCCACAGCACCTGTATATATGCTTTTACAGATTTATTACTCTATTTATTTTACTTGTACATATTTACTATTCTATTTTATTTTGTTAATATGTTTTGTTTTGTTGTCTGTCTCCCCGTTCTAGACTGTGAGCCCGTTGTTGGGTAGGGACCAACTCTATATGTTGCCAACCTGTACTTCCCAAGCAGTCCAGTGCTCTGCACACAGTAAGCGCTCAATAAATGAATGAATGAAGGAGGAAAAGTTCTGGAGTGGAATGGAGCTCTAAGAGTGATTCATTAAGTAATGGAAATGAACGTTCCAGCTGGGACTCATTTAAAATAATCTTAAAGGAAGGCCAGCTGCGAGTGAAAGATGAGGACCACAAAGCTCCCTGGACCCCTGTGACATCTCTGGAATAAGGGCTCCTTGAATAAAGCCAAACTGTTGTTCAAGAGGAGGGTGTCTGACCCATGCCAGCAGGCTAACCAGTTCAAGAAAGAACCCACACAATTTGGCAGGTGCCAAATTCCGAGAAACAGTATGGATAAACGGCAGGCCCTGGAGTCAGAAGAATTTAGGCTCTAATTCCAGCTCCGCCCCCTGTCTGCTCCGTGACCTTTGGGGAAGTCACTTCACTACTCTGTGCCTCAGTTACCTCGTCCGTAATATGTGAACCAAGACTGTGAGCCTTCACGGAACAGAGCCTGTGTCCAACCTGATTAACACGTATTGACCCCAGCACTTAGTACAGTGCCTGGCACACAGTAAGCGCTTAACAAATACCATAAAAAATGTTCCTGGGGTACAGGGTCAGTCTAGACTCCCTCAACCAATTTATCCCAACTATCTTCCCTCCTAAATTCCAGCCTAAGCATCTTGTTGGCCCTCAACCGAAATTCCAAGCCTAAGGTTAGAAAAAAGGCTGTAATCCTTGCTCCAAAAGGCAAAGTATGTCTTTAGTGACCCTTGGAGCCAATCTTGTTTCCACCATTCCTACCCAGCGATCAGACACTATAATACCCTACTATCGAAGGGAGCCAAGATCCCCGACGGTTTCTTCAATATCTGAGCACTGTTCCACCCACATATCCTTCAGAGTCTTTGAATAAATTATGTTCTAGCTGTAGTTCTGCTTGCCTGACGGAATGAATCATTCCCTAACTATTCAATCATCACAGATCAGACTGGAGCCGGGATGACAGAAAGCAGAGGCTGGAAGAGAATCCAAGGAAGGGGGTCATAGGGAGAGGGAAGGGAGCATAGTAGAGACATACCCACAGAGACATTGATAGTCTCACAGAGGTATCAGCCCACATACACAGACATCAATATTAATTCATTCAATCGTATTTATTGAGCGCTTACTGTGTGCAGAGCACTGTACTAAGCGCTTGGGAAGTACAAGTTAGCAACGTATAGAGACGGTCCCTACCCAACAGTGGGCTCGCAGTCTAGAAGTATTCATAGAGAAGCACGTTCCTAGTGAATAGATCCTGGGCCTGAGAGCCAGAAGGACCTGGGTTCTAATAATGGCTCTGCCACTTGTCTGCTGCGTGACCTTGGTCTAGTCACTTCACTTCCTCTTATGTCTCAGTTACCGCATCTGTAAAATAGGGACTAAGACTGTGAGCCCCATCTGGGATGTGGACTGTGTCATCATCATCATCATCATCATCAATCGTATTTATTGAGCGCTTACTATGTGCAGAGCACTGTACTAAGCGCTTGGGAAGTACAAATTGGCAACACATAGAGACAGTCCCTACCCAACAGTGGGCTCACAGTCTAAAATCTGATTACTTGGTATTTACCCTAGCACTTAGAACAGTGCCTGGCACATAGGAAGCAGCGTGGCTCAATGGAAAGAGCCCGGGCTTTGGAGTCAGAGATCACGGGTTCAAATCTCGGCTCTGCCAATTGTCAGCTGTGTGACTTTGGGCAAGTCATTTAACTTCTCTGTGCCTCAGTTACCTCATCTGTAAAATGGATTTAAGACTGTGAGCCTTCCGTGGGACAACCTGATCACCTTGTAACCTCCCCGGCACTTAGAACAGTGCTTTGCACATAGTAAGTGCTTAATAAATGCCATCATCATCATCATCACTATTATTATAATAAGCGCTTAACAAATACCATAAAAAAGTACACACACAGTCTCTTATTTGCCACTGGTTCCTTGCTCTGATAGTGCCAACTTCCATCAGGAGTTTTCTGGAGTGTTCTAGCCTTTTCCAATTGCCTTCTACTCTCCCAGATTTTATCCTCCAATTTCCAACTCAGCACTTCTGTACACTTACATGTTTGTGTACTTAAGCGCAGATATACATCAATCTATTAATCATATTTATTGAGCAGAGACACTCTCCCTGCTCTCAACAGGCTTACAGTCTAGAGGGGGAGACAGACATTAATATAAATAAATTATGGCTATGTACATAAGGGCTGTGGGGCTAAGGGAGGAGTGAAATAAAGGGTGGAAACCCAAGTGCAAGGATGATGCAGAAGAGAGTGGAAGAAGAGGAAATGAGCGCATTAGGGAAGGCCTGTTGGTGGAAATGTGCTTTTAACAAGGTTTTGAAGATGGGAAGAGTACATCTCGCATACTTTAGGACTTAAGCACTAAATCAATGAATCAAGGGCTTATTGAGCACTTACTGTATGCAGAGCACTGTACTGAGCGCTTGGGAGACTACAATGCAACAACAGACACATTCCCTGCCCACAATGAGCTTCAGTCTAGATCATCATCATCATCAATCGTATTTATTGAGCGCTTACTATGTGCAGAGCACTGTACTAAGCGCTTGGGAAGTACAAATTGGCAACACATAGAGACAGTCCCTACCCAACAGTGGGCTCACAGTCTAAAAGATACATACTCATGTACATATCCCCTTTCCTCTTTCCTCCTATCTGTAGATTCGGCCTCTGTCTCCACACTCCCTGAAGGAAGGGGTAATATCCACTACCTCTAATGTACTCTCCCAAGTGTTTAGAACAGGATTCTCCACTCAGTAGGTGATGGAAACACAACAATTGCATCACAACATCACAGTGATGTGCCAGCAACCTCCAAGGAGCCAATGGGAAGCGGCCATCGAAGATTTGGTACCAGGAGCAGGGTAGGAATGGAGGCCACTACCCTTACCAAGGACCAGGAAAAGGGAAGGATAAAGCTGTACGTCCTCTTCTTCCATTCTTCCTCCTTGCCGCTGCTACTACAGTGTGGGCCGTCTCCGCGGCGACCGAGTCTCCTCCTGCCCCTTCAGCTATGAGTGACTCAAATAGCTTCCGCTGAAGACTTTTCGGGTGGTAGGATGGAAACCCCCCAAATTATGATTGTTCCACCTAACACGGGGCAACTGGTCACATCAGGATGACAGGAAGAGTTGAATCATCACTTAAATCTACTGACTGCTGGTTCTGCTGTGGCGGTAGATTGGGTGACATGGTAAGACTGTGGGTAACACTCATCTCTGGCTTCTTGTACTTTCATAGGGTGTTAGTCACCCTCCCCCCCCCCCCCCCCCCCCCCCAGGGGCCATATAATCTATTCTCAATCAATCAACGGCATTAACTGAGCATTTACTACATGCACAGCACTGTCTTAAGCACTTGGGAGAGTACATTAGGATGATGATGATGATGATGGCATTTATTAAGTGCTTACTATGTGCAAAGCACTGTTCTAAGCGCTGGGGAGGTTACAAGGTGATCACGTTGTCCCACGGGGGGCTCACGGTCAATCCCCATTTTGCAGATGAGGTAACTGAGGCCCAATCAATCAATCAATCAATCAATCGTATTTATTGAGCGCTTACTATGTGCAGAGCACTGTACTAAGCGCTTGGGAAGTACAAATTGGCATCACATAGAGACAGTCCCTACCCAACAGTGGGCTCACAGTCTAAAAGGGGGAGACAGAGAACAGAACCAAACATACCAACAAAATAAAATAAGTAGGATAGAAATGTACAAGTAAAATAAATAAATAAATAAATAAATAGAGTAATAAATATGTACAACCATATATACATATATACAGGTGCTGTGGGGAAGGGAAGGAGGTAAGACGGGGGGATGGAGAGGGGGAGAGGAAAGAAGGGGCTCAGTCTGGGAAGGCCTCCTGGAGGAGGTGAGCTCTCAGCAGGGCCTTGAAGGGAGGAAGAGAGCTAGCTTGGCGGATGGGCAGAGGGAGGGCATTCCAGGCCCGGGGGATGACGTGGGCCGGGGGTCGATGGCGGGACAGGCGAGGACGAGGTACGGTGAGGAGATTAGTGGCGGAGGAGCGGAGGGTGCGGGCTGGGCAGTAGAAGGAGAGAAGGGAGGTGAGGTAGGAGGGGGCGAGGTGATGGAGAGCCTTGAAGCCCAGGGTGAGGAGTTTCTGCCTGATGCGCAGATTGATCGGTAGCCATTGGAGGTTTTTGAGGAGGGGAGTGATATGTCCAGAGCGTTTCTGGACAAAGATAATCCGGGCAGCAGCATGAAGTATGGATTGAAGTGGAGAGAGACACGAGGATGGGAGATCAGAGAGAAGGCTGGTGCAGTAGTCCAGACGGGATAGGATGAGAGCTTGAACGAGCAGGGTAGCAGTATGGATGGAGAGGAAAGGGCGGATCTTGGCAATGTTGCGGAGCTGAGACCGGCAGGTTTTGGTGACGGCTTGGATGTGAGGGGTGAATGAGAGAGCGGAGTTGAGGATGACACCAAGGTTGCGGGCTTGTGAGACGGGAAGGATGGTAGTGCCGTCAACAGAGATGGGAAAGTCAGGGAGAGGACAAGGTTTGGGAGGGAAGACAAGGAGCTCAGTCTTCGACATGTTGAGCTTTAGGTGGCGGGCGGACATCCAGATGGAGATGTCCTGAAGGCAGGAGGAGATGCGAGCCTGGAGGGAGGGGCAGAGAGCAGGGGCAGAGATGTAGATCTGGGTGTCATCAGCGTAGAGATGATAGTTGAAGCCGTGGGAGCGAATGAGGTCACCAAGGGAGTGAGTGTATATTGAGAACAGAAGGGGACCAAGCACTGAACCTTGGGGAACCCCCACCGTAAGAGGATGGGAGGGGGAGGAGGAGCCTGCAAAAGAGACTGAGAAAGAACGACCGGAGAGATAAGAGGAGAACCAGGAGAGGACGGAGTCTGTGAAGCCAAGGTCAGATAACGTGTGGAGGAGAAGGGGGTGGTCCACAGTGTCAAAGGCAGCTGAGAGGTCGAGGAGGATTAGGACAGAGTATGAGCCGTTGGATTTGGCAAGCAGGAGGTCATTGGTGACCTTTGAGAGCGCAGTTTCCGTGGAATGAAGGGGACGGAAGCCAGACTGGAGGGGGTCGAGGAGAGAGTTGTTGTTGAGGAATTCTAGGCAGCGCGTGTAGACAACTCGTTCAAGGAGTTTGGAAAGGAATGGTAGGAGGGATATGGGACGATAACTAGAAGGTGAGGTGGGGTCAAGAGAGGGTTTTTTTAGGATGGGAGAGACATGGGCATGTTTGAAGGCAGAGGGGAAGGAACCAGTGGAGAGTGAGCGGTTGAAGATGGAAGTTAAGGAGGGGAGAAGGGATGGAGCGAGAGATTTCATAAGATGAGAGGGAATGGGGTCAGAAGCACAGGTGGCCGGAGTAGCACTTGAGAGGAGGGAGGAGAGTTCCTCTGAGGATACCGCTGGGAAGGATGGGAGAGTAGCAGAGAGTGTTGAGAGCCCAGAGAAGTTAAGTGACTTGCCCAAAGTCACACAGCTGACAATCTTCGAGACTGTGAGCCCACTGTTGGGTAGGGACCGTCTCTATATGTTGCCAACTTGTACTTCCCAAGCGCTTAATACAGTGCTCTGCATACAGTAAGCGCTCAATAAATACAATTGAATGAATGAATGAATTGGCAGAGCCTGGATTTGAACCCATGACCACTGACTCCAAAGCCCGTGCTCTTTCCACTGAACCACGCTGCTTTGCAATTTACAAACACATTCCCTGCCCATAACAAGCTTACAGTTTAGACTTTACAGCCTGCCTCCAGGCAGTTTTCCATCTTATCAATCAATCAATCAATCGCATTTATTGAGCACTTACTGTGTGCAGAGCACTGTACTAAACGCTTGGGAAGTACAAGTTGGCAACATATAGAGACAGTCCCTACCCAACAGTGGGCTCACAGTCTAAAAGGGGGAGACAGAGAACAAAACCGAACATACTAACAAAATAAAATAAATAGAATAGATATGTACAAGTAAAATAAATAAATAAATAAACCTTCCCTGTCAGAAAACGATCTACCTGACTCTTACCACTTCCAGAAATTCCATCTCCAAACAGCCCAAGCCTGAGTGGCCCTACTGAGAGCTCACCTCCTCCAGGAGGCCTTCCCAGACTGAGCCCCTTCTTTCCTCTCCCCCTCGTCCCCCTCTCAATCAATCAATCAATCAATCAATCGTATTTATTGAGCGCTTACTATGTGCAGAGCACTGTACTAAGCGCTTGGGAAGTACAAATTGGCATCACATAGAGACAGTCCCTACCCGATAGTGGGCTCACAGTCTAAAAGGGGGAGACAGAGAACAGAACCAAACATACCAACAAAATAAAATAAGTAGGATAGAAATGTACAAGTAAAATAAATAAATAAATAAATAAACAGAGTAATAAATATGTACAACCATATATACATATATACAGGTGCTGTGGGGAGGGGAAGGAGGTAAGGCGGGGGGATGGAGAGGGGGACGAGGGGGAGAGGAAAGAAGGGGCTCAATCTGGGAAGGCCTCCTGGAGGAGGTGAGCTCTCAGCAGGGCCTTGAAGGGAGGAAGAGAGCTAGCTTGGCGGATGGGCAGAGGGAGGGCATTCTCTCCATCCCCCCATCTTACCTCCTTCCCTTCCCCACAGCACCTTTATATATGTATATATGTTTGTACATATTTATTACTCTATTTATTTATTTATTTATTTTACTTGTACATATGTATTCTATTTATTTTATTTTGTTAGTATGTTTGGTTTTGTTCTCTGTCTCCCCCTTTTAGACTGTGAGCCCACTGTTGGGTAGGGACTGTCTCTATATGTTGCCAACTTGTACTTCCCAAGCGCTTAGTACAGTGCTCTGCACATAGTAAGCGCTCAATAAATACGATTGATGATGATGATGATGATGAGTGGAAATTTTCCCAGAGAACAGAATTTGAAAGACCTTGCTATCACCCCTAATGCCAGAGTCCAAGACAAGTCCTGTACCCACAAAAGTGAGGGTCCTCCCTGACAGTGGTGTCCGTAATTAGAGGAAGCACGAATTAATGACTAGAAGTGAAAAAATATGAAAATGAAGGTCTCTTCTTAGGTTAATCTAGGGATGCGGTATGTTTAAAAAAAATTGAACAGAGGAAAAGACTGAAAGACACAGCCCAGCTCTTCAAATCATGATAGCAAGGAGATATGTTATCATCGATTTCCTCTCTCTGAGCTTAATAGTCCATTCTTCTGTAGGAGGCCCAGAGTTATCATCAGTGATCACAGTCCAATAATCCACGTGAGCACACAATAAGCGCTCAATAAATACAGTTGAATGACTAAATGAATCTGGCCCTGCTTATGTTTCAGGATAGGCCAGTGACAACTCTAGACTGATCAGTGATCATAGTCCAATAATCCACTTGAGTAGTAGTGCCTAGAGAGATTGGGGGGATGCTCATGTGAGCAGCAACTGTTTGTGTTCCCCCTACTCACAGAAAACCTCCCCACCTCACCCCAAATCTTCTACACACTCCCCTTAACATGGCAGTGACCAGAATTTCCATACTTCAATCACCGCCCTGGTTTGGTGCCATTTCAAAATAAAAAGGCACTGTTGACGTGACTAATTTGCCCTGGTGTGCATCCCTTTCAGGGGGCGAGTTAATTAGTTGGATGCCAGCCATTCATTCATTCATTCAATTGTATTTATTGAGCGCTTACTGTGTACAAAGCACTATACTACTACTACTAATAATAATGGCATTTATTAAGTGCTTACTATGTGCAAAGCACTGTTCTAAGCAAGGGGGTAGATACAAGGTAATCAAGTTGTCCCACGTGGGGCTCACAATGGGAGTGTACAATACAACGACCCATTCCCTGCCCACAGTGGGCTCACAGTCTAGAGTTATCACTGGCCTATCCTGAAACATAAGGAGGGCCAGATTCATTCAGTCATTCAACTGTATTTATTGAGTGCTTACTGTGTGCAAAGCACTGTACTAAGTGCTTGGGAGAGTACACTAAGATGCACATATTTACTATTCTATTTATTTTATTTTGTTAATTTGTGTTGTTTTGTTGTCTGTCTCCCCCTTCTAGACTGTGAGCCCGCTGTTGGGTAGGGACCGTCTCTATATGTTGCCAACTTGTACTTCCCAAGCGCTTAGTACAGTGCTGTGCACACAAAGCAATAAATACGATTGAATGAATGAATGAATGGAATTAACAAGCACATTCCCTGCCCATTACCAGCTTACAGTCTAGAGTTTACAGCTTGTCTCCAGGCAATTTTCCACCTACACCTTCTCCGTCCATCCAATCTGGGATCTAACACAACCTGCACACAGTAAGCGCTCAGTAAATACGATTGAATGAATGAAATGAATGAATGTCTCTAACCTCCTTTCTGAGAGTAGGACTCCCTTCCAGCTGCCAGACATTTATCAATTTCAATTTACGAGTGGTCATTTTCTTTCTTAAAAGTTGCTCTCAGTTTAAGTACTAGTGAGAAAATTGTCTTGCTTCAATTGGACCTTCCAGGAAATAGGGGGATGAAAAAAAGTGAAAAATTCAAAGGGAGAGGAAGCTTTAGATTCTCTCCTACTCCAACCCGGCCTGCCCACTTTATTTTTCTAATGCTAACCTTTTCACTGTACCTCCATCTCATCTGTCCTGCTGACAACCTCTCGCCCGCATCTCACCCCTGGCCTGGAATGTCCTCTCTCCTCATATCAAACAGATGATTGCTCTTCCCCACTTCAGAACCCCCGGCCCACGTCCTCCCCCTGGCCTGGAATGCCCTCTCTCCGCACATCCGCCAAGCTAGCTCTCTTCCTCCCTTCAAAGCCCTACTGAGAGCTCACCTCCTCCAGGAGGCCTTCCCACACTGAGCCCCCTTTTTCCTCTCCTTCCCCCCACCCCCCCGCCCTACCTCCTTCCCTTCCCCACAACACTTGTATATATTTGTACAGATTTATTACTCTATTTTACTTGTACATATTTACTACTCTATTTTGCTAATGATGTGCATATAGCTATAATTCCATTTATTCTGACGGTTTTGACACCTGTCCACATGTTTTGTTTTGTTGTCTGTCTCCCCCTTCTAGACTGTGAACCTGTTGTTGGGTAGGGGCCGTCTCTATCTGTTGCCGACTTGTTCTTCCCAACTGCTTAGTCCAGTGCTCTGCATACAGTAAGTGCTCAATAAATACGATTGAATGAATGAATGAATCAGTGAAGGGGGATTAAGACTGAACACTTTGTTGGGACAGGGAATGTGTGCCCTACTGGATAGAGCATGGCAGTCACAAGGACCTGAGTTCTAATTCCGGCTCCACTTAATACTACTAACAATATAATGGCATTTATTAAGCACTTACTATGTGCAAAGCACTGTTCTAAGTGCTGGGGAGGTTACAGGATGATCAGGTTGTCCCACGGGGGGCTCACAGTCTTAGTCCCCATTTTACAGATGAGGTAACTGAGGCACAGAGAAGTGAAGTGACTTGCCCAAAGTCACATAGCTGACAACTGGCAGAGCTGGGATTTGAACCCATGAACTCTGACTCCAAAGCCCGGGCTCTTTCCACCGAGCCGTTGCCTGCTGTGTGGACTTGAGCAAGTCACTTCACTTCTCGGTACCTCAGTTACCTCATTTGTAAAATGGGGATGAAGTCTGTGAGCCCCACGTGGGACTAGGACTGTGTCCAACCAGATTAGCTTGTATCTACCCAAGCACTTACGACAGTGCCTGGCACATAGTAAGCGCTTAAATGCCATGGAAAAAAAGTCAGTTGCACCCTGGAGTGCAGATAGGGGAGGCGGGAGATGTGGGTTTTAGGCCAATCCTGGTACTGGCCTCCCCTGTGATCTTAGGCAACTCCATCCCCTTCTCCATCCCCCCCCATCTTACCTCCTTCCCTTCCCCACAGCACCTGTATATATGTATATATGTTTGTATATATTTATTACTCTATTTATTTATTTATTTATCTTACTTGTACATATCTATTCTATTTATTTTATTTTGTCAGTATGTTTGGTTTTGTTCTCTGTCACCCCCTTCTAGACTGTGAGCCCGCTGTTGAGTAGGGACTGTCTCTATGTGTTGCCGACTTGTACTTCTCAAGCACTTAGTACAGTGCTCTGCACACAGTAAGCACTCAATAAATACGATTGATTGATTGATTGTATCTACCCCAACACTTAGTAAAGTGTCATTTATTCATTCAATCATATTTATTGAGCGCTAACTTTGTGCAGAGCACTGTACTAAGCGCTTGGGAAGTCCAAGCCGGCAACATATAGAGACAGTCCCTACCCAACAACAGGCTCACAGTCTAGAAGGGGGAGACAGGCAACGAAACAAAACATGTGGACAGGTGTGAAGTCGACAGAACAAACAGAATTAAAGCTAGATGCACATCATTAACAAAATAAAATAAAATAATATAATGAAAAGTAGGCACTTAACAAATACCATAAAAATAGTTGGCCGGAGTCATCTTCAAAATGGGGATTAAGACTGTGAGCCCCACGTGGGACAACCTGATTACCTTGTATCTACCCCAGTGCTTAGTACAGTGGCAGATAGTAAGCACTTAATACCAGCATTATTATTATTATTATTATTATTATTACTATTATTAGCTAGGCGACATAGAGCCAAGCTCTTAGAAGGTCCTGTGTCTCCCCACCCCAGACTTTGTTCTCGATGGGGTCATCCTGGGGAGGAATCTGATGTTTCTTGTAGTGTCATGAATCAACTGGGGAAGATTCTTTAGGAGGAAATGGGCCCACACCTCCTTCCCCTCCCCACATCACCTGTATATATGCTTGTACAGATTTATTACTCTATTTATTTTACTTGTACATATTTACTATTCTATTTATTTTGCTAATGATGTGCATCTAGCTTTATTTCTATTTATTCTGTGACTTGACACCTGTCCACATGTTTTGTTTTGTTGTCTGTCTCCCCCTTCTAGACTGTGAGCCTGCTGTTGGGTAGGGACGGTCCCTATATGTTGTCTACTTGTACTTCCCAAGCGCTTAGTACAGTGCTCTGCACACAGAAAGCACTCAATAAATACGATTGAATGAATAAATGAATGAATGAGGAGGCTTCCCCTGATTATTCTGTACTCTAAATTTTGCCTTGGGCTTTTTACTCTTTTTCCCTTTCTCTCACCTATGAATCGATGCCTCACCATTCATTTATTCATTCATTCAATCACATTTATTGAGTGCTTACTGTGTGCAGAGCACTGTACTAAGCGCTTGGGAAGGAGAATTTGTGTACGATAATAAAGCTTAAAGCCATGCCATTAAGAGGTACTCTTCCATCAGGGTCACCCAAAATGGAAAGGATTAAGCTGAAGCGTCGATGTTGATTCACCTGTGCTGGGCAGCGGCGGCCTGGGAAAGAGCTAAAGGAGAGTGATAGAGTGATCAAAATGTTGATCTGAGACAAAGGCAGAGTCTTTAGTTTCTACTGAGCTGAAGAAGGCAATGATCAAACAATTGTGTATCTTTTTTACCAAGAAAAGAGAACCATAGAGGTGCTCTGAATTGGAAACGACTCGAGGAGGAAAAGATTTGCCTTCCCAGCTTTGGGTACCCTATCTATTCGCAGATGACTCTTAAATGAACCTCTCTCCATCTATCCAACCCAACACAGAAAGTAATGCTTGAACTCTTGCAGTCTCACTGAAGTCTCAGTGCGGGTGTCTTGGTGTTTTTTAAAATAGTATTTCTTAAGTGTTTACTGTGTATCAGCCACTGTACTAAGTGATAGGGTAGATACAAGCTAATCCCTGCCCCACGAGGGGCTCACAGTTTTAATCCATGATTTACAGATGAGGGAACCGAGGCACACAGCAATTAAATGACTTGCACAAGTTCATTCAACAGGCAAGTGACGGGTCCTTTTGACTCCCAGCCCCGCTGCTGCTTTTCTGGATCATTCTCCAGAGGTTTCCATGATCCTTTCTCTGCAATGTCCTGGCCTAGCAGATTGGTAGAAAGTCTATTACATTAGCTTCTACTCTTCCTACCCCTGACTGTCTTTTCTCCTTACTCAAGGGCTTTTATAAAAGGGGCTACGGAACTTTGAAGTATTACTGTATTTAGAAAAATCCCTAGGATTAAAGGCACTGATAAAAAGAAGATTTAATTATCTTTCTTTTAGGTTCCCTGAGTCAGTAGGAAGAAATGGGACTTGGTTGTTGTGTCTCATAGTTCCACGTGCTTATTTGTGCTCAGAAAAGTGAGAATGGGGAGTTTTTTGTTGGATCTGTGGAGCTGTGGGGACACAGAGTTGCTCAGTAGAAGCTCAGCACCCAAGACGAGCCCCCTGGCTCTGCTAGACCCAAGTGCTTAGTACAGCGCTCTGCACACAGTAAGCGCTCAATAAATACGATGGAATGAATGAATAAATAAATTGAAAACCGTGCTTTCTGAATTTTGTTTCTGGGATTGAGTTACGGTCTTGGGGCCCTTCCTCAAAGCCAGGAGAGAGAGGGAGAGAGAAAGAAAGCGAAAGAGAGAGAGAGAGAGAGACATGCCACAGTTACCCGGAGACAAATGAAAAGGATGTAGCAACTGAGTTTGGGGCAGACTTGCTCTCTGCACCAGTCTGTGGCCATGGAGATCCCAGAACAGAGTTCAGGGCTTCTGGCTCTTAGCCTGTTTTCATGCCAGGAACCTAACGTGCTGCTATTTTTACACTTGCTTTTCTCCGACTCGGTCTATAAATAAGGAATACCCCTGGCACAATACAGTCCGGTAATTGACAGAGGCCTGGCTCAGATAGAAGGGCCAGCAAGGCTGAAGTCCCGGACTGTTGGGACCCTTTCCTTTCAAATAGAGACTGTCTTTGCCTGGATTTAACGATATCTTCAAAAATCTCCCGCCTTAGGGGAGATCATCAAGGTGGAACACACTGCAGAATGGCTGAGTATTTTCAGTAGTGCAGAGGTCCTACTCTGCTCTGAGAAAGAAAAGCACAAGCTACAACCAGTGGGTGACATGATGTAGTGTGGCTCAGTGGAAAGAACCCAGGCTTTGGAGTCGGAGGTCATGGGTTCAAATCCCGGCTCTGCCAATTGTCAGCTGCGTGACTATGGGCAGGTCATTTAACTTCTCTGGGCCTCAGTTACCTCATCTGTAAAACGGGGATGAAGACTGTGAGCCCCCCGTGGGACAACCCGCTCACCTTGTAACCTCCCCAGTGCTTAGAACAGTGCACATAGTAAGCGCTTAATAAATGCCATCATTATTATGATGATGATGGAGTCGCCTACCAATCAGCTGCCCTCTCAGGGTCGCACCTGGAGAGTTTCCAGTATCTACCAGTCTCAACTATGGGAGGGAGAGTCAAGCAGAAGCATATCCATTCCATTCCTAACTTGGGCAGTGGCTAGCGAGTGGAAGGCAATCACAAGTCAAAACTCACCTGCGCTGGGCAGCAGCAGCAGGGGCGAGAGTCGAGGGCGGAGACTCATGTTTACTGCCTGGAAGGATCAATCAATCAATCAATCAATCAATTGTATTTATTGAGTGCTTACTGTGTGCAGAGCACTGTACTAAGCGCTTGGGAAGTACAAGTTGGCAACATGTAGAGACAGTCCCTACCCAACAGTGGGCTCACAGTCTAGAAGGGGGAGACAGAAAATAAAACCAAACATATTAACAAAATAAAGTAAATAGAATAGATAGGTACAAGTAAAATAAATAAATAAATAGAGTAAAAAATATGTACAAGCATATATACATATATATGTATATATATGCATATATATATGTATATATATATATATAGGATGCAGTTGCAAACCCCTTCCAGATTTTTACCGAGAAAACTCTCCGGATACACTTCCAGAATGATTGCAGATGGAGGTGGGGTATTCTGGGAGAAATGTACCCATTGCGTTGCTATGGTTTGGAGACAAATCGATGGCTTAAGACAAGACCAATCAATCAATCAGTGGTATTGAGTGCTTACTGTGAGAGCACTGTACTAAGCACTTGGGAGAGTGCAATACAATAGAGTTGGTAATAATTAGGCTACTTGTTAAGCGCTTACTATGTGCCAAGCACCATCCTAAGCACTGGGGTAGAAACAAGTTAATCAGGTTGGACAGGCCCTGTCCTTCATGGGGCTCACACTCTTAATCCCCATCATCAATCATCATCAATCGTATTTATTGAGCACTTACTATGTGCAGAGCACTGTACTAAGTGCTTGGGAAGTACAAATTGGCAACATATAGAGACAGTCCCTACCCAACAGTGGGCTCACAGTCTAAAAGAGGGAGACAGAGAACAAAACCAAACATACTAACAAAATAAAATAAATAGAATAGATATGTACAAGTAAAATAAATAAATAAATAAATAGAGTAATAAATATGTACAAACATTTTACAAACATCCCCATTTTACAGATGAGGTAACTGAGGCCCAGAGAAATGAAGTGACTTCCCCCGAATCACACAGCAGGCATGTGGCAGAGCCAGGATTAGAACCCAGGACCTTCGGACTTCCAGGCCTGGGCTCTATCCGCTAAGCTCCGCTGCCCCGCTACGGTACGGTGCAGTAGATTTGGTCGATGTGATCCCTACCCACAGAGAGCTTACAATCTTCCCACGGAGGACAATGGACAAAACTTGGTCCGTTCACGAAGGCCGGACGGCTGAGAACCTGTGTGATTGTAGAGCTACTCAGCAACACTTGCATGCTCTTGTCCCTTGCCATTCGTTCATTCAATCGTATTTATTGAGCGCTCACTGCATGCAAAGCTCTGTATAAGCGCTTGGGAGAATACAATATAATAACGATGGTACTTGTTAAGCGCTTACTATGTGCAAAGCACTGTTCTAAGCGCTGAGGTAGATATAAGTTTATCAGGTTGTCCCACGTGGGGCTCACAGTCTTAGTCTCCATTTTCCAGATGAGGTAACTGAGGCACAGAGAAGTGAAGTGACTTGCCCAAAGTCACACAGCTGACAAGTGGCACAGCCGGGATTCGAACCCATGACCTCTGACTCCAAAGCCCGGGCTCTTTCCACTAAGCCATGCTGCTTCTCTAATAACAATAAACAGAGCCATTCCCTGCCCACGACGAGTTTATGTTCCCGCCGGGGCACAGAGTGCAATGAGTGAGTATTCATTCTTTCAGTTGTATTTATTGCATACGTACTGTGTACAGAGCACTGTACTAAACACTTGGGAGAGTGTAATATAACAATAAATAACCATATTCCTGCCCACAATGAGTTTATGTTCTCACTGGGGCCCATAGTGCAATGAGTGAGTATTCATTCATTCAACCATATTTATTGTGTGCAAAGCAATGTACTAAGCACTTGGAAGATTACTTGGAGAAGCAGCATGGCTCAGTGGGAAGAGCCCGGGCTTTAGAGTCGGAGGTCATGGGTTCAAATTCCGGCTCCGCCAATTGTCAGCTGTGTGACTTTGGGCAAGTCACTTAACTTCTCTGTGCCTCAGTTTCCTCATCTGTAAAATGGGGATTAAGGCTGTGAGCCCCCCGTGGGACAACCTGATCACCTTCTCACCTCCCTAGCACTTCGAACAGTGCTTTGCACATAGTAAGTGCTTAATAAATGCCATTAAAAAAATACCACCACAGATGTAGGCTATGGACTGTAAGTTCCTCATGGGCAGGGATCACATCGACCAAATCTACTGTACTGAACTCTCCCAAGTGCTTAGTACAGTGTGCTGCACCCCATGAGTGTTCAAAAAATATGATTGATTGATAGTAGGCTGAGGGGAGGGCAGCACACTGTGACATTCATGAAGTGCACCACAAGCTGAAGATATATCAATATCTCCCGCTCTAGACTGTAAACTCCTTAATAATAATAATAATGGCATTTATTAAGCATTTACTATGTGCAAAGCACTGTTCTAAGCGCTGTGGAGGTTACAAGGTGATCAGGTTGTCCCATGGGGGGCTCACAGTCTTAGTGCTTTGCACACAGTAAGCGCTCAATAAATACGATTGATTGATTGATTGATTAGTCCTCATTTTACAGATGAGGTAACTGAGGCCCAGAAAATCAACCAATCAATCGTATTTATTGAGCGCGTACTGTGTGCAGAGCACTGTACTAAGCGCTTAAGTTAAGTGACTTGCCCAAAGTCACACAGCTGGTAAGTGGCGGAGCCGGGATTTGAACCCATGACCTCTGACTCCAAAGCCTGTGCTCTTTCCACTGAGCCAAGCCGTGCCAACCAACTCTTTTTTACTGTACTCCCCCCAAATGCTTAGTGCAGTGTTCTGTGTCCAGTAAGCTCTCATATGATTGACAGATCAATAATGTGACTTTTTTAAAAAAAAACAATAACATGATTCTGAAACACAAATAAAAGCCACAAAGGATTCTTGGCAAAAGTGAGACCTCGTTAAAATGCTCCAGGGTTTTAGACTACACAGCTCAAGACGGAGGTGAAGAATTCTGAGAGTAGGATCATCATCATCATCAATCGTATTTATTGAGCGCTTACTATGTGCAGAGCACTGTACTAAGCGCTTGGGAAGTACAAATTGGCAACATATAGAGACAGTCCCTACCCAACAGTGGGCTCACAGTCTAAAAGGGGGAGACAGAGAACAAAACCAAACATACTAACAAAATAAAATAAATAGAATAGATATGTACAAATAAAATAAATAAATAGATGATTCCAGTGCAGTAAAAATAGGAGCTATGAGGAAAAGGTTAAAGGAGTTGAAATCAGCTAGCCTGGGGAACGGAGACTGAAATAATAGTCTGAGAGAATGTGAAGGATTATTAGAAGAAAGATGGGGTCCAATAGTTCCGTCTTGTCCTTGGGACTGAAACAAGGTTATTAGTTCATTAGCTTAACTACAGCAAGATAAATTTAGTTGGAACTTGAGAAAGAACAGCTTATCCGGACCCTGGAACGGATTTCGAAGGGAGGTTATGGAATCCCCATTGCTGAAGACAAAGGGATGGGTAAGTCAGCTTTGTAGATAAGCATTCCCACGAGCTTAAAGTGAAGGACTTTTCCCCTTTTTTGGCATTTATTAAGCGCTTACTGTGTGTCATGCACTTTACTAAAGTACTGGGGTAGATATAAGCTTATTTTATATATATATATGTATATATATATATATATATATATATCTTATATATATGTATGTTGCCAACTTGTACTTCCCAAGCGCTTAGTACAGTGCTTTGCACACAGTAAGTGCTCAATAAATACGATTGAATGAATGAATGAATATAAGCAAATTGTGTTGGACACAGTTCCTGTCTCCACAGTCACAGTCTCAATCCCCATTTTTCAGATGAGATAACTGAGGCCGAGAGAAGTGAAGTGCCTTCCCCAAGGTCACTCAGCAGACAAATGGTGGAGGCGGCATTAGAACCCAGGCCCTTCTGATTCCCAAGTCTGTGCTCTACCCACTAGGCCATGACGCTTCCTGCCCAGGAACTCCCTCCCATCCAGTATGGTCTTCAGCCCAGCCTCGTACTGCAGCTTTCTGGATGGAGGCAGCAGAGTAGAGTTTTTCTTTGTTCTCCTGCTGTTACGGTATTTGTTAAGCATTTACTATGTCCCAGGCACTGTACTAAGCTCTGGTGTAGAAGCTTATCCAGTGGTCATGGACACAGTCTGTGTCCCACTTGGAGCTCACAATCTTAAGCCCCTTCCTTCCTCTCCCCCTCATCCCCCTCTCCATCCCCCCCATCTTACCTCCTTCCCTTCCCCACAGCACCTGTATATATGTGTATATGTTTGTACATATTTATTACTGTATTTATTTATTTATTTTACTTGTACATATCTATTCTATTTATTTTATTTTGTTAGTATGTTTGGTTTTGTTCTCCGTCTCCCCCTTTTAGACTGTGAGCCCACTGTTGGGTAGGGACTGTCTCTATACGTTGCCAACTTGGACTTCCCAAGCGCTTAGTACAGTGCTCTGCACACAGTAAGCGCTCAATAAATACGATTGATTGATTGATCGATTAAGCCCCATTTTTACAGAGAAGTGAAGTGACTTACCCACTTCACGAGTGGGGATGTTGGGGGATTAGACCTCAGGTCGTCCGACTTCCAGCCCCCTACTCTCTCCCACTAGGTCACCAAGGTGCATTTGTTTCTGTTTCTGAGTAATGGTGGTGGGCAAGGGGTGTGTGTGTGTGTCTTCCTTACTCGCGTACTATCAATTTCCTGCTCCCTCCTACTTCACCTTGCTGTTCTCTACTATAACCCTGCCTGCACGCTTTGCTTCTCTAATAATAATAATAATAATGGCATTTGTTAAGCGCTTACTATGTGCAAAGCACTGTTCTAAGCTCTGGGGGATACAAAGTGATCAGGTTGTCCCATGTGGGGCTCACTGTCTTAATCACCATTTTACAGATGAGGGAGCTGAGGCTCAGAGAAGTTAAGTGACTTGCCGAAGGCCACACAGACATGTGGCGGAGCTGGGATTCGAACCCATGACCTCTGATTCCAAAGCCCGGGCTCTTTCCACTGGGCCACGCGGCTTCCTACTGAGCCACGCTGCTTCCTAATTCATTCAATCGTATTTATTGAGTGCTTACTGTGTGCAGAGCACTGTACTGAGCGCTTGGGAAGTACAAGTTGGCAACATATAGAGACGGTCCCTGCCCAACAGTGGGCTCACAGTCTAGAATGATCTCATCATCTTGCCGCTGACCTCTCATTCACATCCTGCCTCTGGCCTGGAAAGTCTTCCCTCTTCATTTCTGAAAGACAATGACTCTTCCCACCTTCAAATTCTTATTGAAAGCACATCTCCTCCGAGAAGCCTTCCCTGACTAAACCCTCATTTTCTCTTCTCCCACTTCCTTCTGCATTGTCCTGATTTGCTCCCTGTATCCACTCCCCGCTCATCCCCACAGCAGTCTTCTAGACCGTGAGCCCGTTGTTGGGTAGGGATTGTCTCTATCTGTTGCCGGATTGTACTTTCCAAGTGCTTAGTACAGTGCCCTGCACACAGTAGGTAATCAATAAATACGATTGAATGAATGAATGAATACCCATAATTTATTTATATGAATGTCTATCTTCCCCTCTAGCCTTTAAGCTCATTGTGGGCAGGGAATATGTTTACAACTCTGTTATATATTTTTTTTGATGGCATTTGTTAAGCGCTTACTATGTGCAAAACACTGTTCTAAGCGCTGGGGAGATACAAGGTGATCAGGTTGTCCCACATGGGGCTCACAGTCTTAATCTCCATTTTACAGATGAGGGAACGGAGGCCCAGAGAAGTTAAGTGACTTGCCCAAAGTCACACAGCTGGGATTTGAACCCGTGACCTCTGACTCCAAAGCCCGGGCTCTTTCCACTGAGCCACGCTGCTTCACTAGCCACGCTATTGCACTCTCCCAAGCCCTTAGTTCTGCACATAGTAAACACCCAATACATGCAATTAATTGATTATCCCTCTTCTGCCACTCTCTGGCTCTGTCTTTCTGTGTATCTGTCTCCTGTTACCTCTGTCTTTCTCTGCCTCTATTTATCATTCCCACCTTTTGATGATGATGACGATGGCATTTAAGCGCTTACTATGTGCACAGCACTGTTCTAAGCACCTGGGGGGGATACAAGGTGATCAGGTTGTCCCGCGTGGGGCTCACAGTCTTCATCCCCATTTTACAGATGAGGTAGCTGAGGCACAGAGAAGCGAAGTGACTTGCTGAGAAGCGGCGGAGCCGGGATTAGAACCCATGACCTCTGACTCCCAAAGCCGGGCTCTTTCCACTGAGTCACGCTGCTTCCCTTTTACTCCGGAGTCTCTACCCCTCTATCTATGCTTAGTCCTTTGCTTAGTAAGCGCTTAGTACAGTGCTCTGCACACAGTAAGCGCTCAATAAATACGATCGATTAATTGATTTGCTGCCTAGATACCCCACCTACAGTTCACTGCATGGCAGAATGGACAGAGCACGGGCCTGCGAGTCAGAAGTTCATGGATTCTAATCCTGGACCCTCCACTTGTCTGCTGTGTGACCTTGGGCAAATCACTTCACTTCTCTGGGCCTCTGTTGCCTCACCTGTTACCTATCTACCTATCACCTGTATATATGTATATATGTTTGTACATATTCATTACTCTATTTATTTATTTATTTATTTTACTTGTACATATCTATTCTGTTTATTTTATTTTGTTAGTATGCTTGGTTTTGTTCCCTGTCTCCCCCTTTTAGACTGTGAGCCCACTGCTAGGTAGGGACTGTCTCTATATGTTGCCAACTTGGACTTCCCAAGCGCTTAGTACAGTGCTCTTCACACAGTAAGTGCTCAATAAATACGATTGATTGATTATCTGTTATCTGTGCCTCCGTTAGCTCTCTTCCTCCCTTCAAAGCCCTACTGAGAGCACACCTCCTCCAAGAGGCCTTCCCAGACTGAGCCCCCTTTTTCCTCTCCTCCTCCCCATCCCCCCCCGCCCTACCTCCTTCCCCTCCCCACAACCCTTGTATATATTTTTGTACAGATTTATTACTCCATTTATTTTACTTGGACATATTTACTATTCTATTTATTTTGTTAACGATGTGCATCTAGCTTTAATTCTATTTGTCCTGACGACTTTGACACCCGTCTCCATGTTTCGGTTTGTTCTCTGTCTCCCCCTTCCAGACTGTGAGCCCGTTGTTGGGTAGGGACCGTCGCTATATGTTGCCGACTTGTACTTCCCAAGCGCTTAGTACAGTGCTCTGCACACAGCAAGCGCTCAATAAATACGATTGAATGAATGAATGAATGAATCTGTAAAATGGGGAAGGAGACTGGGAGTCCCACATGGGACATTAGGCCTTCCCAGACTGAGCCCCTTCCTTCCTTTCCCCCCTCGTACCCCTCTCCATCCCCTCATCTTACCTCCTTCCCTTCCCCACAGCACCTGTATATATGTATATATGTTTGTACATGTTTATTACTCTATTTATTTATTTATTTTACTTGTACATATCTATCCTATTTATTTTGTTAGTATGTTTGGTTTTGTTCTCTGTCTTCCCCTTTTAGACTGTGAGCCCACTGTTGGGTAGGGACTGTCTCTATATGTTGCCAATCTGTACTTCCCAAGCGCTTAGTACAGTGCTCTGCACATAGTAAGCGCTCAATAAATACGATTGATGATGATGATGATGACAGGGAGTGTGGTCTAGCCTGATTTGCCTGGATCCACCCAGCTTAGTTCGGTGCCTGGTGCATAGTAAGGGCTTAACAAATACCACAATTATTATTTGTACTAAAAAAATGAATAAATCTGGCCGCTTTCCGAAGCAGCCAGGGTTTGCATGAACAGTACCGTCCTCTCTACTGGGAAGAAGGCCAGAACTGCTCTGAGGAGTGTGAGGGCTTCACAGTGGGACTCTGTGCTGCTCGGGGCACAGAAGGCAAACTTCTCCTTTCCACATGCCCCCCTGGCACAGCTGAGTTGTGGCAGAACTGCAGCAGAGTTGTGTTACAAACTCAGACCACCCCTGGTCAGCTAACTCTGGTCCCTCCCGACAACGGGAATTTGTTCATTTTCCAAGGAATGGAACTCCTCCTGGGGCTTGAAGCATCCATCAATCCCTCAGTAACATTTATTGACCACCAACCTGTGAGAAGCACAGCATCATCATCATCATCAATCGTATTTATTGAGCGCTTACTGTGTGCAGAGCACCGTACTAAGCGCTTGGGAAGTACAAGTTGGCAACATATAGAGACAGTCCCTACCCAACAGTGGGCTCACGGTCTAAAAGGGGGAGACGGAGAACAAGACCAAACATACTAACAAAATAAAATAAATAGAATAGGTATGTACAAGTAAAATAAATAGAGTAATAAATATGTACAAACATATATACATATACACAGGGTCAGAGTCAGTTATGTCCTTGAAAATGTGTTCGTACCATGGATGACAGTATCGAAGATTTATATGGTATGAATTAGGAGGCATTCCAGAACCTCTGAAAAACTAGTATAAAATTAATTTACTTGCTATACTCTGTAATGAGCAATGTCGCTAAACTGCAGCACTTATGCACATATATGTGATTCAGAGAAGCAGCGTGGCTCAGTGGAAAGAGCCCGGGCTTTGGAGTCAGAGGTCATGGGTTCGAATCCCGGCTCTGCTACTTGTCTGCTGGGTGACCTTGGGCAAGTCACTTAACTTCTCTGAGCCTCAGTGACCTCATCTGTAAAATGGGGATTGACTGTGAGGCCCCCGTGGGACAATCTGATCACATTGTATCCCCCCAGCACTTAGAACAGTGCTTTGCACATAGTAAGCGCATAACAAATGCCATCATTATTATTATTATTATTATTACTTCACTTCTCTGTGCCACAGTTGCCTCAGCTGTAAAATGGGGATTAAAACTGTGAGCCCCGTGTGGGACAACCTGATTACCTTGTATCCCCCCCCAGCGTTTAGAACAATGCTTGGCACATAGTAAGTGCTTAGCAAATACAACCATTATTATCATTATTATTATTATTATTATTATTTATATTAATTTCTGTCTCCCTCTGTAGACTGTAAGCTCATTGTGGGCATGGAATGTGTCTGTTTCTTGTTTTATTGTGCTCTCCCAAACACTTAGTACAATACTCTGCACACAGTAAGCACTCAATAAATATGATCAACGGACAGAATGCAACAGACTTAGTAGACACAATCCCTGCCTTCAAGGAGCTTATAATCTAGGGGGGAAAACAGTCACCAGAAGAAATTAAAGGAAGGCAGAAGCAATAGAGCTTAAAGATAAAGTTAACAGGAACGGCATGGCTTAGTAGATAGAGCACAGGCCTAGGAATCATAGGACCTGGGTTCTAATCCTGCCTCTACCACGTGCCTGCTGTGTGAGCTGGGCAGGTCTCTCTTAACTTGCCTCAGTGACCTCATCTGTGAAATGGGGATTAAGACTTTGAGCCCCATACAGGACAGGGACTGCGTCCAAGCTGATTAGCTTGTTTTTCCCTCAGTGCTTATTAGTGCAGTGCTTAGCACATAGTAAGCGCTTAACAAACACCGTAAAAAATGTGCATGCGTGCTATGAAGGGTGAGGTCAGGTAAGTAACCAAGTGCCTCGGTGATATGGGGAAAAAGGGTGTAGGGCTGAGAAATGAATCAGGGCAGGCTTCCTGGAAGAAATGTGATTGCAGAAGGATCTCCACCCCAACACGGCCTAGTAGAAAGAGCACAGGCCCGGGAGTCATAGGACCTGGGTGCTAATCCTGCCTCTACCACGTGCCTGCCGTGTGACTTTGAGCAAATCATTTAACTTCTCTATGCCTCAATTCCCTCAACTGCAAAATGTGGATTTAATACCTCTTCTTCCTCCAATTTAGACTGTGAGCCTGATGTGGGACTGGATTATCTTGCACCTACCACAGTGCTTAGCACAAAATAAGTGCTTAACAAATACCACACTCCAACCCCGACACACACCTAACATGTGCATTTCTGGGAGCCAAAATTTTTGTTTTAACCCATTAGCTGATTGAAGGTATCCATTGCCCTCCTCCACATTGCTTCAGGAACTGCTTGATGTGGACAGGAAATAATAATGATAACAATAATAATGGCATTTGTTAAGTGTGTGTAAAGCACTGTTCTAAGCACTGGGGGGATACAAGGTGATCAGGTTGTCCCACGTGGGGCTTACATTCTTAATCCCCATTTATGAGGGAACTGAGGCTCAGAGAAGTTAAGTCACTTGCCCATGGTCACACAACAGACATGTGGCAGAGACAGGATTAGAACCCGTGACCTCTGACTCCCAAGCCCCTGCTCTTTCCAATGAGCCACACTGTGTATATTATATTGTTACGTTGTACTCACCCAAGCACTTAGTACAGTACTTTGCACACAATAAGCACTCAATAAATACGATTGAATGAACTGCAGTTTTCAGAACTGAACGTGCAGGGGAAATTTGCTTCCAGGTTTGGGATTTTCTGGTCAAGGTTTCTTCCCCTTTCAGATCTTTCCTGATGGAAGAGCTGGGATTGGGGTCTGTGACGTGAATAAGGAGCTCACTTCTCTCCTTCTACAACCTGCCTCACTTACTTGGCTCCTCTAGTACTAACCTTCTCACTGTGCCAACCCTTAGTCCTTGTCCTGACTCTGGCCCTGGAACGCCCTCCCTCCTCAAATTCATTCATTCAATCATATTTATTGAGCGCTTACTGTGTGCAGAGCACTGTACTAAGCATTTGGGAAGTACAAGTTGGCAACATATAGAGACGGTCCCTACCCAACAACGGGCTCACGGTCCAGAAGGGGGAAAGCCCTTCTAGATCCCTCCTCAAATCCGACAGACAATAACTCTCCCCCACTTCAAAGCCTTATTGAAAGTACATCTCCTCCAAGAGGTCTTCCCAAAATAAGCCCCACTTTTTCCATCTCCCACTCCCTTCTGTATCATCCTGTCTTGCTCCCTCTGCTCTTCCCTCACCCCCTCGGCACTTACGCATTTTATTTGTGACTTTATTTATTTGAACTGATGTCTGTCTCCCCTGCTCTAAACCGTGAGCTTGTTGTGGGCAGGGATTGTCACTGTTTGCCGTTGCATTGTTCTTTCCCAAACCCTTAGTACAGTGCTCTGCACACACTAAGTGCTTAATCAATCAATCAATCATATTTATTGAGCGCTTACTGTGTGCAGAGCACTGTACTAAGCGCTTGGGAAGTACAAGTTGGCAACACATAGAGACAGTCCCTACCCAACAGTGGGCTCACAGTCTAATTATATAAATATAATTGAATGAATGAATGAGATGTCAGGTGGGAGCTGGCTGACCGTTGACGAGAGCGCTCCGTGTCAATGATTCCAGAGTCAATCAGTCAATCGTATTTATCGAGCACTTCCTCTGTGCAGAGCACTGTACTAAGCACTTGGGAGAGTACGATATAACAACAGACAAATCCCCTGCCCACATCGAGCTCACAGTGTAGAGGGGGAGACAGATTGTACATTCCCAAGCCCTTAGTACAGTCTTCTGCACACAGTAAGCGCTCAATAAATACGATTGATTGATTGAAATAAACGATGGACATGGACATAAGTGCTGTGGGGCTGGGAATGAGGGATGAATAAAAGCCTTCAACCCGCTCTGACTCACCCAGTCAGAGCCAAACTGAGAGGTGATGCCAGAAACCCTTAAGAGGAGACGACCTAGAAACCCCTAAGAGGAGAAGACAGGCCGACGGTAGTTAGCACCTCACCCCACGGTTGAAACCAACTGACCGCACAACAACAACAAAAGATTTAAAAACTCCGTTCCATTCGCAGAAGGGGAAACAGAGCCTCTCTGTTCAGGGTGTGGTGGGTTTTGGTCTTACTAGCTGCGTGTATATCTCCCGTTACCCGAGCAACACAAAGGAAATGGTTGCACAAACACCATCATGGGAATGCTCAAAGACGGATTTGTAATTCCGGGCACCTTGGTCCCGTTACTGCCTAAGTGAAACCCCACGCCGGTATTCCTCTTTATGGGAAGGCAGATTTTGAGGCGGTTTGGGTTAATGCCTCACAAAACACTCCAGGTCCAAGACGTCAATCAGCGGTATTTATTGAGCACTTACTGTGTGCAGAGAATCCTTAGCTGGGGGTGTTAGCTGTCCTTGGGAATCACTTCTCTGTGCCTCAGTTCCTCATCTGTGAAATGGGGATTAAGACTGTGAGCCCCACGTGGGACAACGTGATAACCTTGTATTTATCCCAGAGCTTGGAACAGTGCTTGACACATAGGAAGCTCTTAACAAATACCATCATCATCCTTTCATCTTGGGCTGTCTGATTCCCTGGAAGATTCGGTGGAAGTTAAAGTAGCAGATGCTGATAACTATCCATTCGTGGTAGACGCACAATCACATTTGGTAGATATATCAATCAATCGATCGATGGTATTTATTGAGCGCTTTCTATAAAAATTACAGTACTTGTTAAGCGCTTGCTATGTGCCAAGCACTGGAGTAGATACAAGTAAATCAGATTGGACACCGTCCCTGTCCCACATGGGGTTCACTGGTATTTACTGAGCGCTTACTATAATAATTACATTCATTCATTCATTCAATCATATTTATTGAGCGCTTACTGTGTGCAGAGCACTGTACCAAGCGCTTGGGAAGTACAAGTCAGAGCTCTTAGTACAGTGCAAGCACTTAGTACAGTGCTCTGCACACAGTAAGTGCTCAATAAATACGATTGATTGATATAGAGATGGTCCCTACCCAATAACAGGCTCACAGTCTAGAAGGGGGAGACAGACAACAGAACAAAACTTGTAGACAGGTGTCAAAATCATCAGAACAGGTAGAATTAAAGCATACAGAATTATAGAATTATAGTACTTGTTAAGCTCTTACTGTGTGCCAAGCACTGGAGTAGACACAAGTAAATCAGACTGGACACAGTCCCTGTCCCACATAGGGTTCACTGGTATTTATTGAGCGCTTACTATAATAATTACATTCATTCATTCATTCATTCAATCATATTTATTGAGCGCTTACTGTGTACAGAGCACTGTACCAAGCACTTGGGAAGTACAAGTCGGCAACATATAGAGACGGTCCCTACCCAATAACGGGCTCACAGTCTAGAAGGAGGAGACAGACAACAGAACAAAACATGTAGACAGGTGTCAAAATCGTCAGAACAAATAGAATTAAAGCTTACAGAATTATAGAATTACAGTACTTGTTAAGCTCTTACTATGTGCCAAGCACTGGAGTAGATACAAGTAAATCAGATTGGACACAGTCCCTGTCCCACATAGGGTTCACTGGTATTTATTGAGCGTTCACTATAATAATTACATTCATTCATTCATTCAATCATATTTATTGAGCGCTATGTGTAGAGCACTGTACTAAGCGCCGGGGGTGTACAAGTCGCAAACATATAGAGACGGTCCGGACCCACCAACGGGCTCACAGTCTAGAAGGGGGAGACAGACAACAGAACAAAACACGTAGACAGGTGTCAAAATCGTCAGAACCAATAGAATTAAAGCTTACAGAATTATAGAATTACAGTATTTGTTAAGCTCTTACTATGTGCCAAGCACTGAAGTAGATACAAGTAAATTAGATTGGACACAGTCCCTGTCTGACATGGGGTTCACTGGTATTTATTGAGCGCTTACTATAATAATTACATTCATTCATTCATTCAATCGTATTTATTGAGCGCTTACTGTGTACAGAGCACTGTACCAAGCACTTGGAAAGTACAAGTCGGCAACATATAGAGACGGTCCCTACCCAATAACGGGCTCACAGTCTAGAAGGAGGAGACAGACAACAGAACAAAACATGTAGACAGGTGTCAAAATCGTCAGAACAAATAGAATTAAAACTTACAGAATTATAGAATTACAGTATTTGTTAAGCTCTTACTATATGCCAAGCACTGGAGTAGATGCAAGTAAATCAGATTGGACACAGTCCCTGTCCCACATGGGGTTCACTGGTATTTATTGAGCGCTTACTATAATAATTACATTCATTCATTCATTCATTCAATTGTATTTATTGAGTGCTTACTGTGTGCAGAGCACTGTACCAAGCGCTTGGGAAGTACAAGCCGGCAACATATAGAGACGGTCCCTACCCAATAACGGGCTCACAGTCTAGAAGGGGGAGACAGACAACAGAACAAAACATGTAGACTATTTACTCTATTTATTCATTTATTCATTTTACTTGTACATATCTATTCTATTTATTTTATTTTGTTAGTATGTTTGGTTTTGTTCTCTGTCTCCCCCTTTTAGACTGTGAGCCCACTGTTGGGTAGGGACTGTCTCTATATGTTGCCAATTTGTACTTCCCAAGCGCTTAGTACAGTGCTCTGCACATAGTAAGCGCTCAATAAATACGATTGATGATGATGATGATGTAGACAGGTGTCAAAATCGTCAGAACAAATAGAATTAAAGCTTACAGAATTATAGAATTACAGTATTTGTTAAGCTCTTACTATGTGCCAAGCACTGGAGTAGATACAAGTAAATCAGATTGGGCACCATCCCTGTCTCACATGGGGCTCCCAGTCTTAATCCCCATTTTACAGATGAGGGAACTGAGGCCCAGAGAAATAAAGTGACTTGCCCCCAGTCACGCAGCAGACAAATGGCAGAGCCGGAATTAGAAGCCAGATCCTAATGAGTCCCGGGCCTGGCTTCTATCCATTAGGCCTTGCTGCTTTATCGTGCTTCTCTGCACTATCAATCAATCAATCAATCAATCATATTTATTGAGCGCTTACTGTGTGCATAGCACTGTACTGAGTACTTGGGAGCGAGCACAGCCTGGCCTAGTGGACCAAGCATGAGCCTGGGAGCCCAAAGGACCTGGTTTTTAATTCCGCTGCTGGTCAGCTGTGTGACCTTGGGTGAGTCACTTAACTTCTCTGTGCCTCAGTTACCTCATCTGTAAAATGGGGATTAAGACTGTGAGCCCCATGTGCCCAGGGACTGTGTCCAACACAATTTGCTTGTATTCACCCCAGTGCTGGAAATGTTACCCCACGTCTTGTAGTTTTGGGTATTGCTTCATGAATTAAAGGATCCACCCACTATCACCTAGCCTGTTATTTCACCTATTTCCGCTCCGTCGTACTAGTAGTAATAGCAATAAGCTTTTTGTGGCCATGGGTTCTAATCCCCACTCTGCCACGTGTCAGCTGTGTGTCTCTGGGTAAGTCACTTAACTTCTCTGTGCCTCAGCTACCTCATCTGCAAAATGGGGATTAAAACTGTGAGCCCCACGTAGGACAACCTGGTGACCTTGAATCTAGCCCAGCGCTTAGAACAGTGCTTGGCACATAGTAAGTGCTTAACAAATACCATGATTATTATTATTATTGTGGGCAGGGAATATGTCTTTTTATTATTGTACTCTCCCAAGCACTTAGTGCAGTGCTCTACATACAGTAAGTGCTCAATCAATAGGAATGAATGAATGAATCAATCAATCAATCAATCGCATTTATTGAGTGCTTACTGTGTGCAGAGCACTGTACTAAGCGCTTGGGAAGTACAAGTTGGCAACATATAGAGACAGTCCCTACCCAACAGTGGGCTCACAGTCTAAAAAGTAATAAGCACTTACTGTGTGCAGAGTAGTAGTAATAGTATTCATGAAGCACTTACTGAGTGCAGAGCACTGTAGTAGTAATAATAATAATAATAATAATAATAATGGTATTTATTAAGCTCTTACTATGTGCAAAGCACTGTTCTAAGCACTGGGGAGTTACGAGGTGATCAGGTTGTCCCATGGGGGGGCTCACAGTCTTAACCCCATTCTACAGATGAGGGAACTGAGGCACAGAGGAGTTAAGTGACTTGCCCAAAGTCACACAGCTGACAATTGGCAGAGCTGGGATTTGAACCCATGACCTCTGACTCCAAAGCCCAGGCTCTTTTCACTGAGCCTTGCTGCTTCTCACTAGAAGAGAATGCCCAGGTATGATATGGATATCAGTTATGGATGATTAGATACGGAAGCAGCATGGCATAGTGGATAGATCACAGGTCTGGGAGAGAGCTCTAATTCTGGATCGATCACTTCTCTGCTGTGTGACAGTGGGCAAGTCGTTTCACTTCTCTGGGCCTCAGTTCCCTCATCTATAAAATGGGGATTGAGACTGTGAGCCCCACATGAGACAGGCTCTGTGTCCAACCCAATTTGCTTGTAATAATAATAATGATGATGATGATGATGGCATTTATTATGCACTTACTATGTGCAAAGCACTGTTCTAATTGCTGTGGAGGTTCCAAGGTGATCAGGTTGTCCCCCGGGGGGCTCACAGTCTTAATCCACATTTTACAGATGAGGTAACTGAGGCACAGCGAAGTTAAGTGACTTGCCCAAAATCACACAGCTGACATTTGGCAGAGCAGGGATTTGAACACATGACCTCTGACTCCAAAGCCCAGGCTCTCTCTACTGAGCCACGCTGCTTCTTGTACCTACCCCATGGCATAGTACAGTGCCTGGCACATAGTATGCATGATGTGTATATAGCTATAATTCTATCTATTCTGTTGGTATTGACACCTGTCTACTTGGGGGTTTTTTTGTCTGTCTCCCCCTTCTAGACTGTGACCCTGATGTTGGGTAGGGACCGTCTCTATAAGTTGCCGATTTGTACTTACCAAGCGCTTAGTGCGGTGCTCTGCACACGGTAAGCGCTCAATAAATACGATTGAATGAATGCTTAGTACAGTTCCAAGTGCAGCGTAAGCACTTAACAGATACCACCATTCTTATTGCAATGCTTGGGAGAGTACAGTGCAGAGAGCACCTCTACATCAAATAGAAATTGCCTACCGTCGTCTTTAAAGTGCTCAGTCACTCTGCCCCCTTTTAATTTACTTTCCTGGTTTTTTACAACATCCAGCCCACCCATTTCCTCCTCTAATGCCAACCTACTCACTTAACCTCTATCTCGCCTCTGACCTCTCATCCACACTGTTCCAGAACGCCTTCCCTCTTCACATCTCTGCACATGGTAAGTGCTTAACAAATACCATTATTATTATCATCATTATATCTGGCAAACGATCACGCTCCCCACCTTCAAAGCCTTATTGAAGGCACGTCTCTTCCAAGAAGCCTTCCCATGCCCTCATTTCCCCTTCTTCCACTCCCTTTTGCGTCACCCTTCTACTTGGATTTGTTCTTTTTATTCACCCCTTTCTCAACCCCACAGCACTTCTGTACATATCCATAATTTATTTACTTATATTAAAATCCATCTCCCCCTCGAGACTGTAAGCTCGCTGTGGGCAGGGTACAGTCCACCGACTTTACGGTATTGTGCTCTCTCAAGCTCTTAGTACAGTGTTCTGCACACATTTGCATTTAAGTACCACAATCATCATCATCATTATCGATGATAATAATAGTGATGATGATGATGATGATAACAAATACAGCCCTACAGGAGCAATGCACCACCAGGAAAGAAAAACTAGTAGAACCAGAATGGAAAGGTCTGTGGCTAGCTGTTTGAGTTTGGGGCAAGACAGGATGAGGTCACCTGAGGCTTTTCGCCTACCGTAGGCAATTAGAGGTGGAAAGTGAATCCACCCAAGCTACCTGCTCCAGAGCTTGGAAGAGTGAATTCAAAGCACCGACAATTAATAGCTCGGACAGTGAAAGAGGATTCCACCCTAGCATCACAACTGCTTTCCCAGGCCTCAGTCTCCTCTGTTATATTGGGAGGCTGATATTGGCCTACGTCAAAAGTAGACGAGGAACAAGAATGAAATATTGCAAAGGCTTTGCCATGGAGGACCAAGCCACGGTACTGGCAAGATACAAGGCTGAAGATGTGCAAAGAGGGAAGAATTTGCCAATGCATTACTATTATTATTTTTACTTCCTCTATTTGTCAAGTGCTGACACTGCACACAGCCCAGTCCAGAATTCTGGGGAAAGGCAGAAGGATATTGAATCAGACATCATCCCTGACCTTCAGAGACAGCACAGTAACACTGGGAAAGAAAGAAATGGAATTTTATCAGTATGGCATAATGGATAGAGCACCGGACTGGGAGTCGGGAGACCTGAGTTGTAAAATATCCGTTTCCCCTCCTTAGGGCCAAGTGAGCAGCAAGGGGAACAGGGATTGTGTCTTATCTGCATATACTGTAATTTATCAATCAATCGTATTTATTGAGTGCTTACTGTGTGCAGAGCACTGTACTAAGCTCTTGGGAAGTACAAGTTGGCAACATATAGAGACAGTCCCTACTCAACAGTGGGCTCACAGTCTAAAAGGGGGAGACAGAGAACAAAACCAAACATACTAACAAAACAAAATAAATAGAATAGATATGTACAAGTAAAATACATAAATAAATAGAGTAATAAATATGTACAAACATATATACATATATACAGGTGCTGTGGGGAAGGGAAGGAGGTAAGATGGGGGGGATGGAGAGGGGGACGAGGGGGAGAGGAAGGAAGGGGCTCAGTCTGGGAATGTCTCCTGGAGGAGGTGAGCTCTCAGAAGGGCCTGCTTAGTACAGTTCTTAGTACATAATAAGTGCTTAACAAATATTATTACCATTATTGACAGAGGCTCCTTACCCTGTGTTCAAGCCAGGTCCCCTTGCAAATGAGCATTTTTACTCTAACGTTTTGGTCAGAAAAGGGATGTAGTCATAAATCCCACAAATCCTTGTGTCCCTGGCCCATTTTATCGCAAGTGTTGGTTAAGCTAAGGGAGGAAAACTCACCACAAACCCTAAGGAGACTCAGGGCAAGCAGAAGTGTAAGACATCTAGCTTCTCCTAGCAGGTTTCAAAGCAGGCAGGTCAGAGACAGAGAGGTTTAAAGAGGGAATAGTTATTTAAAGAGCCTTAGCTCCACAGGGCAGGTGAATGTAGCTTTTGACTCTGACAATGGAAACTTATTCCTACCAGAAAATTTCAATAATCTCTGGTAAATGTAGGCAATCAACCCCTTTGCTCCCTGAGGCAGGTCCTTATTTTCTTTTCTTTCTCTGTAATTCCCTTCCCTGCTTCCAACCACACCTAAATGAAGCAGTTAAAAGAACCCGACTCTCCCCCAGCTGTTTAACACTCTGTTCCCATCCCACTTTGAGCTTCCCAAAATTTGGCCTCCTGTAGAAAAAACTTAAGACCTAAATAATTCACTCACTGGATCATCAGTCTGTCTGGAGCTGGCAGTATAATCCATTTTAAAATAGGATAGAACACACAGATTTTGTCATGTCCTTCCCCACTTTCCAACATCATTAACAACGTCCCTCCTGGGCGGGAAGGCTACCAGCTGGCTTTGATTCACCACATTTTTAACTGGGCCCTCGAAGTCTCTTCCCACTCCTCCGTAAGTTGTCGCAAATGACGCTGACCAGCCACATCTTCTGAATGGTTCCTGCAGATCATCATCATCAATCGTATTTATTGAGCGCTTACTATGTGCAGAGCACTGTACTAAGCGCTTGGGAAGTACAAATTGGCAACATATAGAGACAGTCCCTACCCAACAGCGGGCTCACAGTCTAAAAGGGGGAGACAGAGAACAAAACCAAACATACTAACAAAATAAAATAAATAGAATAGCTATGTACAAGGAAAATAAATAAATAAATAAATAAATAAATAGAGTAATAAATATGTACAAACATATATACATATATACAGGTGCTGTGGGGAAGGGAAGGAGGTAAGATGGGGGGGATGGAGAGGGGGATGAGGGGGAGAGGAAGGAAGGGGATGCAGATGGGATCTGTTTGGAGGACACATCTGCCAACCTGCCTGATGAGATGCAGAAAAGATGTTAGGGTCAGTCACTCAATCAATCAATCGTATTTATTGAGCACTTACTGTGTGCAGAGCACTGTACTAAACGCTTGGGAAGTACAAGTTGGCAACATATAGAGACGGTCCCTACCCAACAGTGGCAGTCAGGATCTGATTGTTTGGCTCATCTGCAACTTTCAGCTCAGACATGAAGAGATCAGGCCTGGCATTTTGTCATGTGTTTTTCATGATTGGGGAGGCAGCTAGAAGCAGACAATAATAATAATAATAATGAGCTGCCCCCTTTCTCTCCCCAGACCAAGCCAACGCTAGAAGTGGCGATCCCCTACCCAGCCGGCCTTCTGCAGATCTTTGGGGACGACTTTCCCCACTGTCAAACCAGAACTAAAGACCAAAATGAAATCCGAGTCTCTTGACTCCCAATTCATTTTTTTAAGACATCACAAAATAAGACTCTGATTATAAGTCCAGGCCCTACTTCCTTTTAAAGCCACGTAGAGTATCCATCCCCTTGTGCCTCTTCCAAATGAGCCGATCATCGAGGGATGAAAACGTCCGCAAGCTGTTTGGACTTTCAACTTTCAAGAGTAACGTTTTATTTTTCACAGATTCAAAACCATCTGAGTCATTGAGGAAAAAGCTGTGAAGCCATGGATTTTTTCCTATTTAAGGCTAACGGACTTCTTCAGTTGGCAAAATTAAAGGAGCCGTTGAGACTATTCCTTGTCTGGGAGTTCCAAGTCTACTATTCACCAAATGTTTTCCTGAGCCGCTACAAGTCTCTCCTTTCTAGAGAAAAGAAACTGAGGATGTTAAAAGAAGTAGAGATTTACTCATCTCTAAAGGCAAGTCACTTAACTTCTCTGTGCCTCAGTTACCTCATCTGTAAAAATCTGTAAAATTCAAGCGCTTAGTACAGTGCTCTGCACACAGTAAGCTCTCAATAAATACGATTGATGATGATGATAAAATGGGGATTAAGACTGTGAGCCCCCTGTGGGACAACCTGATCACCTTGTAACCTCCCCCAGCGCTTAGAACAGTGCTTTGCACATAGTAAGCGCTTAACAAATTCCATTATTATTATTATTATTTACTCAGGGTCATGGTAAATAACAATTCTGGAGCTAGGCTTGGAAATTTTCAGCCTTGACTGTAAGTACCCTGGTGTTGATTAATTCACCGAGCGTTGTAAGCACAGGCAAGGAGAAAATTTAAATCACCACTTATGGGAGGTTTATTTCCTGAGAGTTTGAGAAAATTTAATGGAATCATCGTGCATCTTCCACACAAACTCTCTTTAGACACAAAAAACAAAACAAAAAAACAAACCCAACCCACTTTTCTGCGGACATCAAACTATTCATTTCTGAAGATGCCCCCTCGATTTTTTTCAAGAGCTGATGATCTAGTCTGTGGTTTATGCAGGCCCAGAAACGCTCCTTCTTTGCTTGAACTTTGGCTATTTCACTGTTCACCAGCACCTCCATCGAAATGTTGACGAGGAAGCTGGAAGGAAATGAAAATCAAATCATCGCCTTGTCGATGGCCTTCAATGAGGATTTCTGTTTTGGACATATTAATGTGAAGGCATAGGCAGAACACCTAAATTGTGCATGGTTTAATTCATTTATTTTTCATTCATTCAATCGTATTTATTGAGCACTTACCGTGTGCAGAGCACTTGACTAAGCGCTTGGGAAGTACAAGTTGGCAACATGTAGAGACGGTTCCTACCCAACATCGGGCTCACAGTCTAGAAGGGGGAGACAGACAACAAAACCAAACATATTAACAAAATAAAATAAATAGAATAGTATATATGTATAAGTAAAATAAATAGAGTAATAAATACGTACAAGCATATAAAGTGGCATGGCATAGTGGACAGAGCATGATCGTGGGAGTCAGAAGGGCATGGGTTCTAATCCTAACTCTGCCACATGTCTGCTGTGTGACCTTGAACAAGTCATTTAACTTTTCTGTGCTTCAGTTACTTCAGCTGTAAAAAATGGGGATTAAGAGTGTGAGCCCAATGTGGGACAGGTATTGTGTCCAATCTGATTAACCTGTACTACCTCAGCGATTAGAACAGTGTTTGGCATATAGTAAGTGCTTAACCAGTATTATCATTATTATTATTAAGCGCTTAGTACAGTGCTCTGCACACAGTAAGCACTCAATAAATATGATTGATGATTATTAATTATTACTAGAGATGTCCCAGAGGCAGAAGGAAATGCTTGACTACAAAGAAGCAGAGGGGTCAGGGCTGGAGAGGTAAATTTAGGAATCATCAACTTTCTTTAAGCAAAGGGCACCTTCACAGTTAGGAGAGCCATTCCTGGATTCATTCATTCATTCAATTCGTATTTCTTGAGCGCTAGCAGTGTGCAGAGCACTGTACTAAGTGCTTGGGAAAGTACAGGGGAAAGAGCATGGGTTCTAATCCCGGCTCCACCACTTGTCAGCTGTGTGACTTTGGGCAAGTCACTAAACGTCTCTGGGCCTCAGTTCCTTCATCTGTAAAATGGGGATGAAGACTGTGAGCCCCACGTAGGACAACCTTGATTACCTTGTAACCCCCCAGCACTTAGAACCGTACTTGGCACATAGTAAGCGCTTAACAAATACCAACATTATTAGGGAAGTAGCATGGTTCAGTGGAAAGAGCCCGGGTTTGGGAGTCAGAGGTCATGGGCTCTGGTCCTGGCTCTGCCGCTTGTCAGCTGTGTGACTTTGGGCAAGTCTCTTAATTTCTCTGTGCCTCAGTTACCTCATCTGTAAAATGGGGATTAAGACTGTGAGCCCCACGGGGGACAACCTTATCACCTTGTCTTCTCTCCAGCACTTGGAACAGTGCTTTACACATAGTAAGCACTTAACAAATCCCATCATTATTATTATTATTACAATGTAACAACAAACAGACACATTCTTGACCGCTGACTGTGTGCAGAGCCCCATAGGACAGAACTGCAGGGAGCTAAAAGGGGATTTCTTGGCCCTTACACTGCAAACAGAAGGCAAACACACCCCATCTTGAAGTCTCCTAAACACCCTGCAGAAATCCCATTTCTGACATTCATTTATTCATTCAATCGAATTTATACTGAGCGCCTTACTCTTTGCAAAGCACTGCACTAAGCCCTTAGCACTGTACACTAGGGAATAGGGCAGGAAAACAAGATTTTAGAGGCTCTGTCCCAGATCAGGACTGCAACCCGTTTTACTAGATAAACAATAATCACGGCAGAGGGGGTCGGGCATCAGAACTCAAGCTAGGTTTCCCTCCAACTTTTATCTTCCTATTAATAATGATGGTATTTGTTAAGCACTTACTATGTGCCGGGCACTGTACTAAGCACCGGGGTGGACACAAGCAAATCAGGTTGGACACAGTCCCTGCCCCATGTGAGGCTCACAGTCTCAAGCCCCATTTTACAGATGAGGTAACTGTGGCACAAAGAAGTGAAGTTCATTCATTCAATGGTATTTATTGAGCACTTACTGTGTGCAGAGTACTATACTAAGCACTTGGGAAGTACAAGTTGGCACCATATAGAGATGGTCCCTACCCAACAGTGGGCTCACAATCTAGAAGAAGTGACTTGCCCAAGGTCACACAGCAGACAAATGGTGGAGCAGAGAGTAGAATAACAATCATTATAATCATGGCATTTATTAAGCGCTTACTATGTGCAAAGCACTGTTCTAAGCGCTGGGGAGGTTACAAGGTGATCAGGTTGTCCCACGGGGTGTGCACAGTCTTCATCCCCATTTTACAGATGAGGTAACTGAGGCACAGAGAAGTTAAGTGACTTGCCCAAAGTCACACAGCTGACAATTGGCGGAGCCGGGATTTGAACCCATGACCTCTGACTCCAAAGCCCAGGCTCTTTCCACTGAGCCACGCTGCTTCTCAACCCATGACCTTCTAACTCCTGGGCCCAGGCTCTATCTGCTACACCATGCTGCTTCTCTATTCATTAATTCCTCTGAAGAATAAACCTCCATCAAAGAGGAGACCAGAATCAATCAATCGGTGCTATTAATGAGCGCTTACTGTGTGCAGAACACTGTACTAAGGGCTTGGGAGAATCCGTGCAATCGAGCTAGTAGACATAATCCCCCACAGTTTAGCGAGGGAGACAGATATTAAAATATATTACAGATAGGGAAAGCAACAGAGTGCAGGGCAGTAGTACAGTGGTGCTATAGGGATGAGGGTGGGGTGAATCCACGATTCAATTTCAAACAGTGGCAAGAGACGTTGGAGTAGTGGTGTGATCATTGCTGTCCTTGACACCAATCTTAATATTCCGAAATGTATCAACCATGTCCCAGATTTTTTCCTCTACTTCCCAAAGCTTTCCTTCTTGTAACTCACTATGACTCACTCATCTATGAATTTATCCAAATCCCTCTTGAATCCTCTGCTGTTTTTTGCCTGCACAACTTCTTGTAGTAAGACATTCCACAGCTGCATGAAAAAGGGTTTCATTTGGTTTATTTCCATCTACCCCTCTGAAGCTTCTAAGAATGCCCCTGACAATCTGGTGCGGTGGGATTTGGCGCACGATAATTTCCCGTTCGTTCCCTTCACAATCTTCATGATTTTATGAACTTCAGTTCTATCTCTTCTCAGTCTTCAACTTTTATCACGAGCTTTCCAGAGTAAAAGCCCCCTTCCTTCCTCTCCCCCTCGTCCCCCTCTCCATCTCCCCCATCTTACCTCCTTCCCTTCCTCACAGCACCTGTATATATGTATATATGTTTGTACATATTTATTTCTCTATTTATTTATTTATTTATTTTACTTGTACATATCTATTCTATTTATTTTATTTTGTTAGTATGTTTGGTTTTGTTCTCTGTCTCCCCCTTTTAGACTGTGAGCCCACTGTTGGGTAGGGACTGTCTCTATGTGTTGCCAATTTGTACTTCCCAAGCGCTTAGTACAGTGCTCTGCACACAGTAAGCGCTCAATAAATACGATTGATGATGATAAAAGCCCTGACCCACAGAATCTAGATCCATAAGGAAGCTTCTCCATTCTCCTGATCTTGGATGACTTTGTATGAATATGATTACAAAGGTTTTTTTTAAAGACCCAACTCCCATGACCTCACTGATGACTGAAGGATGACAAAGCTTTAAAACTACTAATCTAATGAATGTCAGGAGATCCAGAATGTAGCCCTGATTTTAATAATACTTATGGTACTTGTTAAGTGCGTGCTGTGTGCCAACTGCTATTCTAAGCACTGGGGTAGTTACAAGTTAATCAGGTTGGACCCAGGCCCTGTCCCACAGGGGGCCCATTTTACAGATGAGGTAACTGAGGCCCAGAGAAGTGAAGTGACTTTCCCGAGGTCACACAGCAGACATGTGGCAGAGCCGGGATTAGAACCCAGGTTCTTCTGAGTCCCAGGCCTGTACTCCGTCCACTAAGCTCCACAGATGAGGTAACTGAGTCACAGAGAAGTGACTTGCCCCAGGTAAAACCGCAGACAAGTTGTAGATCATCATCATCAATCGTATTTATTGAGCGCTTAATGTGTGCAGAGCACTGTACTAAGCGCTTGGGAAGTACAAGTTGGCAACGTATAGAGACAGTCCCTACCCAACAGTGGGCTCACAGTCTAAATGCAGTCTAGATACAGGATTATAGGGTCTGGCATCATATTCCCTTCCTATAAACAGTTTTCTGTACACAGAAAGTGCTCAATAAATACCACTCATTAATTAGATTAAGGGAAGTTGTTAAGACAAGACTTCACCTGGGTAGTTCAGAGAGGAGAACTGCAGGATCATCCCCTTTTATCCAAGAAGCTGGTCCGGCGTTAGCAGAGATCCTGCAGATGCTCCCAAGTAGCTAGGGACCATTTAAGACCCTGGCAGTCAAGGTGGTGGTGATCCCCAGCGCACTTAACGATTCTGGAGCACGCTGGAGAAAAAAAAACCACATCTGCCCAGGTCAACTCTAACACTGTTGCAGAAATTCTGTAGGCAAGAAAATGTTAATGCGTTGACTTTCCCAATCAGGGGTTGGCTGGCTGGATTTGCCCTCTACGACTTGACTTTAATAGGATGTTGGCTCCAGAGCGCTTCAAATACTAGTTAATCACCCTCTGACACAAACGAAAAAAAAACCCAACGTGAATGAATGCCCTGCCCTAGAGTCCCACAGGAAAGGGCCAACTTCAAGAAGAGCCAATTCGCAATTCTCTAGAGTTGGATGGAAACCACGGGCCAGGAATGTTTCTGAGTGCTTTCCTGGCTGCCCTCCAGCATGGCTAAGTGGAAAGAGCGTGGGCTTGGGAGTCAGAGGACATGGATTCTAATTCTGTGCTCTATCCACTAAGCCATGCCGCTTAGTACAGTGCTTAGCACACAATAAATGCTTTAAGAACAGTCATCATTATAATTATTATTATTAATAGCCTGGAGAACCATTCACCCTTACCCCAAGCATTCAACCCTGGCATATCCAGCCACACTTGGGCAATTTGTTCCTTCCTCCCTTCATTCGTTCAATCATATTTATTGAGCGCTTACCGTGTGCAGAGCACTGTCCTAAGCACTTGGGAAGTACAAGCTGGCAACATATACAGACGGTCCCTGCCCAACGACGGGCTCACAGTCTAGAAGGGGGAGACAGACAACAAAACAAGCCATGTGGACGGGTGTTAAGTCATCAGAATAAATAGAAATAAAGCTAGGTGCACATAATTAATAAAATAAATAGAATAGTAAATATGTTCAAGTAAAATAAGTAGAGTAATAATTATGTACCAACATATGTACACGTGCTGTGGGGAGGGGAAGGAGGGAGGGCCGGGGGGATGGGGAGGAGGAGAGGGAAAAGGGGGCTCAGTCTGGGAGCCTGCCACAGTATTAGAAAGAGGAAGGCGGGTGGGGAGGACAGAAAAGTGAAGGAAAAACTAAGGAGAAAGGAGAACAAATGTTCTTCTCTAGTGAATTTAGTCCAGTGAGAAGCAGTACGGCCTAGTGGAACCAGCACAGGTCTGGGGACTATCAGCTCATTGAGGGCAGAGAACACGTCCACCAACTTTGTTGCATTGTACTCTCCCAAGCATTTAGTACAGTGCTCTGCCCGCAGAAAGCACTCAACAGATGGTAAGAATTGACCGATTGAGTCAGGAGACCTGTATTCTAATCCCAGCTCCATTCCTGCCTGCGGTGTGACCTTGGTCAAGTCACTTTACTACTCTTTATCTCAGTTTCCTCATCTGTAAAATAGGGTTTAAATATCTGTTCTCCCTTTTTGTCAATGCTTAGTACAGTGTGTGGGACATAATAATAATAATAATAATAATAATAATAATAATAATGGCATTTATTAAGCACTTACTATGTGCAAAGCACTGTTCTAAGCACTGGGGGGGATACAAAGTGATCAGGTTGTCTCATGGGGGGTTCACAGTCTTCATCCCCATTTTACAGATGAGGGAACTGAGGCACAGAAAAGTTAAGTGGCTTGCCCAAGGTCACACAGCAGATAAATGGCAGAGCTGGGATTCGAACCCTTGACCTTTGACTCCCAAGCCCGGGCTCTTTCCACTAAGCCATGCTGCTTCTCCAGCCACGCTGCTTTTCCAAAGCACTTAACAAATACCACAGTTGTTATCAATCAGTATTTATTGAGCACTTTCCTTCATTCATTCAATTGTATTTATTGGGTGTTTACTGTGTGCAGAGCACTGTACTAAGCACTGGGGAGAGCACAATGTAACAGTAAACAGACACGTTCCCTGTGCTTAGAGCACCGTACCGTCTAATTATTTTTATCGTTATTACCGATTCCCACCAAGTGTTACCATTTGGAGGGTGAAGGCAGGGACAGAAAGCCAGAATGGGCAAAAGAAACGTGATAGTTTTAGGGAGGTGTAGACATCACTAGACTGTAAGCCTGTTGTTGGGCAGGGGTTGTCTCTCTTTGTTGCCAAATTGTACTTTCCAAGCGCTTAGTACAGTGATCTGCACACAGTAAGCACTTAATAACTACGATTAAATGAATGAATTGTCACCATCGAGGGGGAAGAAGCCTAAATTTCCAGAACGGCTGAAAAAAAGAGGCCCCTTAGGGTTGAAGATTCATGATTCACGATCCCTACTTGTTCAGACCCATTTTTGAAGAATGCATTCCAGCTTCTCAGGTAATTGTGCGATATCAGGACCCCACGGTTCTCACCCACTTCCTTCCCGGCGGGTGGCAATTCCGTCCAACCCGAGGAACGGCTCCAGTGAAAGACGGCTAATATTTAGCAAAAAGTAGCCATCACGAAGCTAGTCATCCTCGTCTCCAGCCCCCGGGGCGGGGAGGCCGGAGAGATACAGAATTTTGTGCTAGAGAGGGTGAGGGGGGAGAAATAGCAGCAGGGTAACAAGTCAGGGCAATTCAGGGTTAGGACTCATGCCCTGAAACCCGTGAGAAATGGCACAGTGTACGTAAGGAACGGGAAGACCTCAGATGGGAGACCGGCTGCTCGGCTTCAACGCGGGTGTGTGACGTGATGGGGCCAGTTTTTAATCCCCCGCACCACCACCTTACCAAGCTAGAATTTCCAGTTTTTCTGAGCAGCAACTTTTCACTGAGTTACTAGGCATAAAAGGCAGCAAGTTTTCCCATGCAGCTTTAAGGCTTTCTGCAAAGTGCAGGGAAACAGAGGGGTGACTTTGACGAGAAAAGTCAGAGGGAAAGATCTGGCTCCACCACTTGCTTGCTGTGTGACCTTGGGCAAGTCACTTAACTTCTCTGTGCCTCAGGTTCCTCATCTGCAAAATGGGGATGAAATATTTCTTCTCCGTCCCCATTAGAACGTGTGCCCCATGCGACTGAACTGATAATCTTGTTGATTATACTTTTATTCATTCATACATTCATTTGTATTTACTAAGCACTTACTATGTGCAAAGCACTATACTATGCACTTGGGAGGATACAATATAGCAATATAACAGACACATTCCTTACCCGCGATGAGCTTACAGTCTAGAGGGGGAGACAGGCATTAAGATATATATAAATAGCATGGCTCAGTGGAAAGAGCACAGGCTTTGGAGTCAGAGATCATGGGTTCAAGTCTCGGTTCCACCACTTGTCAGCTGTGTGACTTTGGGCAAGTCACTTAACTTCTCTGCGCCTAAGTTACCTCATCTGTAAAATGGGGATTAAGACTGTGAGCCCCCCTGCGTAGGACAACCTGATCACCTTGTAACGTCCTCAGTGCTTAGAACAGTACTTTGTACATAGTAAGTGCTTAATAAATGCTATCATTATTATTATTATTATAAATAAATTGCAGATATGTACATAAGTGCTAGGGGGCTGGGACTGGGGATAATTAAAGGGAACAAGTCAGGGTCACACAGAAAGGAATGCGAGAAGAGGAAATGAAGGCTTAGTCAGGGAAGGCCTCTTGGAGGAGATGTGCCTTCAGTAAGGCTTTGAAGCAGGGGGAGAGTAATTGTCTGTTGGATATGAGGAGGGAGGGCGTCCCAGACCAGAGGCAGAATGTGGGCGAGAGATTGATGCTTTGACACATACCAAATACCATTGTTGTTGTTGTTGTTGTTATTATTATTATTATTATTATTAGTCTTGAAGAAGGCCACAGTGCAGGCGATGATTCACAGCTCTGAGAATGAAGGGGAAACAATACGGTAACAAAAACGGCTTTGTTAGGTGGAAATTTTTATTCAACCTCCATTGACTGTTTGTGTCAAGAGTCAGTGCCAGGGTCGGCGCGTTTTGTGCATAGCAGCATTCATTTATTCAGTCGTATTTATTGAGCACTCGCTGTGTCCATGCACTGTACTAGGGGCTTGGGAGAGTACGATTCAACAAGAAACAGACACATTCCCTGCCCACAACGCGCTCATTCACAGGGGAGTCTCGGAAAGATCAGGGACGGTTCTCATGTCCGAACTCGACCAAGACCCACCCACATCTACTCAAGATATCCCATTCACCCTCACTATAGACAATGACACATTCTGTCCAGTCAAGGGAAATTCAGCCAATCTGCCTGGAGAACAGCCAGTACCCAAACAGATGGCAGCATTAAGGGTTACTAAAACCAGAGAAAAGTCACTGCTCTGGTCTAATGGGGCAGCAGTTCTAAGAAGAGTAAGGAACTGTAGGGTGAAGGTTTCTCTCTCTCTCCCTTTCTCTCTCTCTATCTCTATCTCTCTCCACACACCCCTACCCGAAAAGCATCATGGCATAGTGGCAAGAGCGTAGACTGGGAGTCAGAGGACCTGAGTTGTAATCTGAGCTTCGCTACTTGCCTGCTGGATGACCCTGAGCATCATTTAACTTCTCTGGACCACTATTTCCACATCTATAAAATGGGGATTCAATCCCTGTTCTCCCTCCTACTTAAACTGTAAGCCCCGAATGGGAGAGAGACTGTGTCCAACTTGATTTACTTCCATTAATTCAATCGTATTTATTGAGCGTTTACTGTGTGCAGAACGCTATACTAAGTGCTTGGAAAATGCAATTTGACAACAATCAGAGACAATCCCTACCCAATAACACGCTCACAGTCTTGCATCTCCCACAGGGCTTGACACATAGTAAACGTTTAAGAAATACCACGATTATTTTTATCTCCCCTCTCTCCCTCTTCCTCTCCATTTCCATTACTCCCCAACTCTCTCCCTGGAGAAAGCCACCCCTAGGGACCACCTTTTCTTTAAGAATGATGCTTCCTGCCCTAGTTACAATTACAATTTTCTCTGGCATTATTAGATTTGTGGTGTTTTTCTCTTAGAGTCAGCCCACACTCCACAGACGAGTATCCAATCAATCAATGAGCATCCAACTCCACCACCACTAATCATCTAGTTCGCTCCTTCTCAGCAGAGAGCTAGGCAGTGAGTTTGAAGGTGATGCTCTCCTCTTTCTATTGTACTAAAGGAAAGCTCCGTTTCTCTTTTGCCATTTCCCAATGCAGAAACCGTAAGTTCAACTTCCTTCCGTATTCACATCGGCATCATCTGTTCCAGATGAAGTACGGACCGAGTTTGCACAAGGCTTAATAAACATCTAGTCGAAGAAGAAATCCCAAAGCCGCTTGAGTCTTAACAACAGAAACGTTTTCAGCCCATCGCAACGCAACAGAGCACAGAAAGCTCCCGATTTTGCCCGTTTTAAATGACCATACGAAGGGAATCTACTTCGGCAGGAGAGGTTTCTTCAGGCTTTTGATTGGCCTGGGTCTAGTCCCCGGTTGCCTCTGAAAGGAAATGTTGCAAAACTTGAAACATGATTGTTTTGTTCTTTTTGTATTCAGAAAGTAATTATTTTTCAGCACTGGGACTCTGAGTCAAAAGAATTAAAAGGAAATAAAATGTAGCACTTCTTCGCAGTGGAATTTGTTCCCGCAGAAAGTTGTTCAAGCCAAAAATATCAGTAGGTTCAAAGAAGGGTTTGGATAAGTTCGTGGAGACGAGATTCATAGTGATTACCAGAGGGAAAGTTAAGGATGTAGAATGAGAGGTTAAAGAGGTAGGTGGTACAGGGAATGAGTCTGTTATGTTGTTATATTCTACTCTCCCAAGTGCTTAGTACAGTGCTTTGCACTCAGTAAGTGCTCAATAAAATACAATTGACTGATTGATCGATTGACTGATCACTAAGCAGTAGAATGGAGAAGCAGTGTGGCTCAGTGGAAAGAGCATGGGCTTTGGAGTCAGAGGTCATGGGTTCAAATTCCGGTTCTGCCAATTGTCAGCTGTGTGACTTTGGGCAAGTCACTTGACTTCTCTGGGCCTCAGTTCCCTCATCTGTAAAATGGGGATTAAGACTGTGAGCCCCCTGTGGGAGAACCTGATCACCTTGTAACCTCCCCAGCGCTTAGAACAGTACTTTGCACATAGTGAGCACTTAATAATAATAATAGCATTTGTTAAGCGCTTATGATCAAAGCACTGTTCTAAGCGCTGGGCAGGTTACAAGGTGATCAGGTTGTCCCACAGGGGGCTCACAGTCTTCATCCCCATTTTACAGATGAGGTAACCAACTTGCCCAAAGTCACACAGCTGACAGTTGGCGGAGCGGGGATTTGAACCCATGACCTTTGACTCCAAAGCCCAGGCTCTTGCCACTGAGCCACGCTGCTTCTCAAATGCCATCATTATTATTAATGGATGAGATCTTGCAATGCAGTCAGTCTCCCTGAATTGAAGTCTCGGCTCATAAGATTCCTCCCCCTCCCCATCCCCCCCACCTTACCTCCTTCTCCTCCCCACAGCACCTGTATATATGTATATATGTTTGTATGTATTTATTACTCTATTTATTTATTTTATTTGTACCTATTTATTCTACTTATTTTATTTTGTTAATATGTTTTGTTTTGTTGTCTGTCTCCCCCTTCTAGACTGTGAGCCCGCTGTTGGAAAGGGACCGTCTGTATATGTTGCCAACTTGTACTTCCCAAGCGCTTAGTACAGTGCTCTGCACACAGTAAGCGCTCAATAAATACGATTGAATGAATGAATGAATAAGATTGATTGAATGATTGGTTCAAATTCATATTAAAGTCTGTCTTCCCCTCTAGACTGTAAGCTCTTTTAGGGGCAGGAAATGTACCTGCTAATTCTGTTGTATAGTACTCTTCCACGTGCTTAGTACAATCAATCAATCAATCAATCATATTTATTGAGTGCTTACTGTGTGCAGAGCACTGTACTAAGCACTTGGGAAGTACAAGTTGGCAACATATAGAGACAGTCCCTACCCAACAGTGGGCTCACAGTCTAAAAGGGGGAGACAGAGAACAAAACCAAACATACTAACTAAATAAAATAAATAGAATAGATATGTACAAGTAAAATAAATAAATAAATAAATAAATAGAGTAATAAATATGTACAAACATATATACATATATACAGGTGCTGTGGGGAAGGGAAGGAAATAAGATGAGGGGGATGGAGAGGGGAATGGGGGGAGAGGACACTGTGCTCTGTACACAATAAGTGCTCAATAAATACCACTGATTGATAAGGCAATTCAGGTCAACTCGGTTGACTCAGGTCAAACTTAAAACAGTTTAGGACTGACCCTTGGGAGGGCACAACTGCCCCACTAGCTGCTGAGAATTGTAGTCCAGGCAACTGTATATTGTAGTAACCCTTACCAATCAATCAATCAATCATATTTATTGAGCGCTTACTGTGTGCAAAGCACTGTACTAAGCGCTTGGGAAGTACAAGTTGGCAACATATAGAGACAGTCCCTACCCAACAGTGGGCTCACAGTCTAAAAAGTGGGCTCACAGTCTAAAAAGTGGGCTCACAGTCTAAAAGGGCTCGCAGTCTACCACCACAGAAAAGGGTCTCAAGCCTCTTCCAGGATGGCTGGGCTTACCTCTGGTTGAGTGGGGCCTAGATCCCACAGCAGAACTGGGAAGAAATTTCTGTTTGGTAGGGGCAGAGGGAGATTTTTGAGGTGGTAGGGGCTACTGAGGCTTGTGAGGCCCAAGACAAGTCAAGTTCAGCTTTGGGTGGCCTGGCTCTGGGGGTTTGGAGGCCATGAGGCTAGAGAGCCAGGCAACTGATGTGCTACTAACTCTTATAAAACATGAGGTTGAACCAGATGAGACACCAAGGGGAAATGCACATTGCTTTATTTTTAAACATTCAAAGAGAACATATTTTGCCTGCCCATGGTCGGCATTGGAAATGATCTCAGTCTTCGGGGGATAAAGCTGGCATCCAATCCTCAACTGAAGGGTAGGCGTGGGTAGGCTCTGCCACTATTGTTTTCTCAGGAAACTGCACAAAAAGCTTTTGATTTAGGGACAAAGCACACCCATGACCAATTCCATCAAACCAGCTGGACACCAGACGGGATATTTCTAGGTGTCGCTTAACCAACTTGGGGGTGGGGGGGAGATTTGAAAGGGAAAAGAAGTTCGTGATCTCCTTGCTGGGCTTTGATTCACCTGCATTTTTTGTCTTGTCTTTTCCCCTTGTATTTTTAAGGCCAATGAGGAGAGATGGATTACTTGAGACCTTCTAACTACCCGCTGTCATTCGATCTACATAGCAAACGATGCTACTAATGCTAATAATATGGTGGTATTTGTTAATTGCTCACTATGTGCCATGCACTATAATAAGCTCTGGGGAAGATGGCAGGACAAGCGAGAACGAGGTTAAGTGAGGAGGTTAGCGTCAGAGGAGCGGAGGTTGCGGGCTGGACTGGAGAAGGAGAGAAGGGAGGTGAGGTAGGAGGGGGCAAGGTGATGGACAGCCTTGAAGCCGAGAGTGAGGCGTTTTTGCTTGATGCGTAGGTTGACAGGCAGCCACTGGAGATTAAAAGTAAGCGAGGGAAGTAAATAATTTCTCCCTCTCAGTCTGAATGCCAGAGTGGTAAGTGAATTTATTCACCTTTTCCTGCCTTTTCTCTCCCTTTCAACTTTACATCTGATCCCACCCATGGGAATACCACTCAATGGAAACCCCTCTCCTGAACCACTTCAGCTCCGGAAAATATGGTCACTCTACTTCACAAAGTTTTACCGATAGACTCTCACCCACACATAGCGAACACCAATTAAGCCCAAATGACTAACCCAGCTTGCTGATTTCATGAATTCCTTCCCTCTTCCAGGAAATTTTACAGTCTTGTCAAACTGAACAAATTAAGAGAAAAAAGGTAGCAGCTTGATAACACATTCCATGTTTTCCTTTTATACCAGGATGTTATTAGGTTTCAAGAAAGGCCATGTTCTGAAGACTCTTAGACAATTTTCAAAAAACTGGGAGTGAGCATTGCTGGCTAGCCCACATTTCTTTCTCCCTAATACCTCCTGGGCTTCAATTAGGCTGATTTCCCTTTGGAGAAATAATTGGCAAGTCAACAAACCGTTCTCCACATCTTAGCCTGGTATTTATTCCTACGAAGCTGCCAGCAACAAATCTTCCTGAGCCAGCTTTAGTGGGATCCAGCACCTGATTTGCAAAAGCTCCATCTTGATTCTGGTAAGAAGAAAGTCTCATCTTGGAAATGGATGGTGACTTGGGGATGGGTCCTCTTTTGATCTATCAGTCATATTTCCTGAGCGCTTAAACACATGCAGAGCACTGTACTATGCGCTTGGGAGAGTACAACTTAGTTGGTAGACATGTTACCTGTCCGCAAGGAGCTTACGGTCCACAGTCTGTTCTGTTTGTATATACAAGGTGCTTTTCTTCTCTTCCATCATCATCATCATCAATCGTATTTATTGAGCGCTTACTATGTGCAGAGCACTGTACTAAGTGCTTGGGAAGTACAAATTGGCAACATATAGAGACAGTCCCTACCCAACAGTGGGCTCACAGTGGGCCAGAAATGGAGCAGGAAAGGAGGAGTGGATCAGTACCAGAGGAAGAGTATGAGGTTTTAGTCACACTCTCTCCCCCACATGAATGCATCACAGCCATCTTGAGCCAACTGAAAAACTCTGAGCAATTTGAGTTGTTCAGCCCTGTCTTGGACAGCGGAGCTAATGCAGTTTCAAGTGAAAGCAGATTTTTTTTTACCAGAGATAAGAGAAATCTGGGTCATCCCAATCTGCCTCACTCCATCCTATCCTTCCTGATAAGAGCTGTAACCAGGGTGAGTGTCAAACTGGATTGGAAGTTAGCCCTCCTCAAATCAGAAATTGGCCATTTCTTGTATAATTTCCTCTGGAGTTTCTGGGAACTGTAGTCCGAGTATGCCAGAGAACTTCCCTTCATGGGATGATGATGATGGCATTTATTAAGCGCTTACTATGTGCAAAGCACTGTTCTAAGCGCTGGGGAGGTTACAAGGTAATCAGGCCATCCCACGGGGGGCTCACAGTCTTAATCCCCATTTTACAGATGAGGGAACTGAGGCACAGAGAAGTTAAGTGACTTGCCCAAAGTCACACAGCTGACAATTGGCAGAGCCGGGATTCGAACCCCTGATCCCTGACTCCAAAGCCCATGCTCTTTCCACTGAGCCACACTGCTTCCCTACCCAACAACGGGCTCATAGTCTAGGATGGATGTGTAGATTGGACAACCTGATCACCTTGTAACCTCCCCAGTGCTTAGGACAGTGCTTTGCACATAGTAAGTGCTTAATAAATGCTATTATTATTATTATTATTATTATTATTATTATTATTATTATTATTATTATTATTAGATACAGCCTACCAACCAGGCTTAGTGTTCTTTAAAATAAAAAAAGCAAAAAAAACCAACAACAAAAAAAACCCCCAAAACCCAGACTTCATTTTAATGCGTCTACATGGTCATTTGAAGTAGGCTGTAGACGCAATCGCAGCGTGTTTCCTTGAACTTTCTCCTTGTTTTTACTTCAGAGTCACAAGGATATTTTGATTGAAGTAATATATTCTCGCCCTCATTCTCTCCCTTCCCTATTTGCCAGTCTCTTCTAGAACCAATGGCCAGGGAGAACCTAAAAGGATCTCTCTCTACCAAAGAATTATATGCCGAGTACCCATGAAATCAAGCTTTTCATCTGGAAGTGGGCAGGGAATGTTCTACCAATTCTGTTGTATTGTACTCTCCCAAGTGCTTAGTACAGTGCCCTGCACACATTAAGTGCTCAATAAATGCCATTGATGATGATGAAGTAAATTTATACACAGAAATCTACCAATTTCCTGGGCTGATAAAGAGTAGCATCACTAGGTGCTTTCAAATTATTGGTGAATCTCATGCTTATTTGATTCTCAGAAGCTGACCTGGAAGGTTTTGGAATTGCTGTTTGGTGGAGGAGATTTCCAGGGATGCAGTTCTAGACTGTAAGCTCACTGAGGGCCGGGAATGTGTCTGTTATTTTGTTAAACTGTAACAGAATAGCCCCGGCTCTGTCACTTGTCTGCTGTGTGACTCTGGGAAAGTCGCTTAGCTTCTCTGTGCCTCATTTACCTTTTCTCAGTTACCTCACCTGTAAAAGGGGGATGAAGACTGCGAGCCCCACGCGGGACAGTCTGATTACCTTGTATCTCCCCCGGGGCTTAGAACAGTGCTTGGCACATAATAAGCACTTAACAAATGCAATCATTGTTATATTATAAATATTATATATAATAATAATATAATATACAATACTAATTATATATAATAATATAATATAACCTGACCTGGCCCCTGGATTTGGGACCCACTAGCTATCAATCAGTAGCGCTTAATGAGTGTAGACTGCGGACGGAGTACTGTACTAAGCTCTTGGGAGTTAGCAGGCATAATCCCTACCCTCAAGGAACTTAAAACTGAGTAGAGGAGACATTAAAATCAATTTCAGGTAGGGGAAGCCACTGACTATGAGGCTATCAATCAATCAATCAACGGTATTTTTTGAGCACTGGGGTGCTTTCTATGTGCCAAGCACTGTTCTAAGCGCTGGGGTATATACAACTTAATCAGTAGGACACAGTCCCTGTCCTACACAGGGCTCACACTCAATCAATCAATCAATCAATCAATCATATTTATTGAGTGCTTCCTGTGTGCAGAGCACTGTACTAAGTGCTTGGGAAGTACAAGTCGGCAACACATAGAGACAGTGCCTACCCAACAGCGGGCTCACAGTCTAGAATGGGAAGACAGAGAACAAAATCAAACATACTAACAAAATAAAATAAATAGAATAGATATGGACAAGTAAAATAAATAAATAAATAAATAGAGTAATAAATATGTACAAACATATATACATATATACAGGTGCTGTGGGGAAGGGAAGAAGGTAAGATGGGGGGGATTGTAATAATAATTGTAATTACGGTACTTGTTAAGCGCTTACAATGTGCCAAGCACTGTTCTAGGCACAGGGTAGATACAAGTTAATCAGGTTGGACACAGTCCCTGTCCCACACAGGGCTCACACTTTTATTCCATTTTACAGTTGAGGTAACTGAGGCACAGAGAAGTGAAATGACTAGTCCAAGGTCACCCAGCAGACAAGTGGCAGAGCTGGGATTAGAACCCAGATCCTTCTGACTTCCTAGGCCCGTGCACCATCCACTAAGCCATGCTACTTCTCCAAGCGCTTAGTACAGTGCTCTGCAGTAATCACTCAATAAATACAGTTGATCGATTGAGAAATGTGCTCTGATCAAAGGAGGCTTGAAATCTACAACTAGGGTGCAAGCCAAAGTGGAAGGGGTGGAGGAATTGGAAAAGGAACAGGCTGGGAATCTCGAGGCCTAGATTCTATTTCTGGTTCTGCCTCTGGGTCTTTGTTCGTCCCTGGAATAAGGCTGACTGAGTGGAGACCTAATAATAGGTCACTTAGAGCCGACTCCAGGAGGTTTCAAAAAGGTAGAGGCTATTGTGTGACTTCGCCACTACCTTGTGAAGTGGCCTCGAGAAAGACGTTAGCGTGTTCCGTTCTCCCATTGTCCCCATCTGTAAAAGTGTGCCGAGTAATATTTGTTCCCTGTCGATCTCAAAGGGATGCTGTGAGGATTAAAGAGTTTGGGGATAGGACTGCAAAGGGCAAGTGTGATCTTTAAAGAGATTTTTTTTGTCTCCAGAAAATTCCATTCAGGACCCAAATTTGCAGAGTCCCAGCACCAGGTTAACCTTAGCAAGGATCACCCTCCCAACTTTCAAACCTTTTTTTAAAAACACGTTTCCTTCAAGAGGCCTTCTTCAACTAGGCCCTCATTTCAATCAATCAATCAATCGTATTTATTGAGGGCTTACTGTGTGCAGAGCACTGTACTAAGCGCTTGGGAAGTACAAGTGGGCAACATATAGAGCTTAGAACAGTGCTTTGCACATAGTAAGCGCTTAACAAATGCCATCGTTATTATTATTATTATAGAGACAGTCCCTACCCAACAGGGGGCTCACAGTCTAAAAGGGGGAGACAGAGAACAAAACCAAACATACTAACAAAATAAAATAAATAGAATAGATATGTACAGGTAAAATAAATAAATAAATAAATAGAGTAATAAATATGTACAAACATATATACATATATACAGGTGCTGTGGGGAAGGGAAGGAGGTAAGATGGGGGATGGAGAGGGGGATGAGGGGGAGGGGAGGGGGACGAGGAGTTCCTCTTCTCCAGCTCCCTTCTGCGACATCCTTGTGTTTGGATTTTCACCCCATGGCGTCGTGGCTAGACCCCCGGGCCTGGGATTCAGAAGGTCATGGGTTCTAATCCTGGCTCCGCCACTTGTCTGCTATGTGACCTTGGGCAAGTCGCTTCACTTCTCTGTGCCTCAGTGACCTCCTCCATAAAATGGAGATTTAGGACTGTGAGCCTCACGCAGGACAGGGACTGTGTCCAACCTAATTAGCTTGTATCTACCCCAGTGCTTAGTACAGTGCCTGGCACAGAGTAATAACAATAATAATAATAATGGCATTTATTAAGCGCTTACTATGTGCAAAGCACTGTTCTAAGCGCTGGGGAGGTTACAAGGTGATCAGGTTGCCCCATGGGGGCTTCACAGTCTTCATCCCCATTTTAACCCATTTTAGGCTTCTAGACTGTGAGCCCACTGTTGGGTAGGGACCATCTCTATATGTTGCCAACTTGTACTTCCCAAGCACTTAGTACAGTGCTCTGCACACAGTAAGCACTCAATAAATATGATTGAATGAATGAAAATGAATTTTACAGATGAGGTAACTGAGGCCCAGAGAAATGAAGTGACTTGCATTTGACAAATACTATTGGCATTGGCACTCTCAGTCAATCAACCAGCCCCCTTTTTCCTCTCCTCCTCCCCATCCCCCCAACCCTACCTCCTTCCCCTCCCCACAGCACCTGTATATATGTTTGTACAGATTTACTACTCTATTTGTTTTACTTGCACATATTTACTATTCTATTTATTTTGTTAATGATGTGCATCTAGCTTTACTTCTATTTATTCTGATGACTTGACACCTGTCCACATGTTTTGTTTTGTTGTCTGTCTCCCCCTTCTAGACTGTGAGCCCATTGTTGGGTAGGGACTGTCTCTATATGTTGCCAACTTGTACTTCCCAAGCATTTAGTACAGTGCTCTGCACACAGTAAGTGCTCAATAAATACGATCGAATAAATGAATGAATGAACCAATGGCATTGACTGTGTGCGAAGCACAGACACTTGTGAGAGAACAGTACAATAGTAATAATGATGGCATTTGTTAAGCGCTTACTATGGGTCAAGCACTGTTCTAAGCTCCAGGGTAGACACAAGGTAATCAGGTTGTCCCACATGGGGCTCACAGTCTTAATCCCCATTTTCCAGATGAGGTAACTGAGGCCCAGAGAAGTGAAGTGACTTGTCCAAAGTCACACAGCTGACAAGTGGTGGAGCAGGGATTAGAATCCATGACCTCTGACTCTCAAGCCCAAGCTCTTTCCACTAAGCCACGCTGCTTCTCTCTGCTCACAGAGAGTTTACGGTCTAAGGAGAATCATCTAGCTGACAGAGTATTTGAGACTTTTCCACTTGTACCGCAACCCGGTTCTCTCGCCCCACTGCCAACTTGTGGAGCAGTGGCAGTTCCCCCAGTAATAATGAGGATTGCGGTATTTGTTAAGTGCTTACTTTGTGCCAAGTAGCCAAGTACCGTTCTGAACGCTGAAGTGGATACAAGAAAATCAGGTCAGACACTATTCCTGTCTCACATGGGACTCACGGTCCGATAGGGAGGAAGAACACATATTTAATCCCCCTTTTACAGATGAGGAAACCGAGGCACAGAGAAGTGAAGTGAGTTGCCCAAAGTGACACAGCAGGCAGAATGGCAGAGCGGGGATTAGAAGCCTGGTCTTTGGACTCTCAGGCCTGTGCTTTTTCCACTGGGGCGATCGGAAAGACTGGCAGAGGAATGAGAGGGCTATTCGGAGGGATTTCTCGGTTTCGCCAAGCACCAACTGTTAATTAAGCAGATTCTGAACCGTTTAGGAGGAGCTCAGGGTACAATTCAACACTCGACTACCTTCTCAGCCCAGTGCCCGTCTGCGTCCTACCAAAGTGGTTAGACCAGGGGCTGGGAATCAGAAGGGCCTGCGTCACAATCCCCGCTCTTCCACTTGTCTGCTGTGTGATCTTGGACAAGTCATTTCACTTCTGCGGGCCTCAGTTACCTGATCTGTCAAATGGGGTTTACGACTGGGAACCCCATGTGGGACAGGGTCTGTGTCCAAGCTGGTTAGCTTGTATCTACCCCAGCACTTCATACAGTGCCTGACACATAATAAGCACTTAATTAATACCATATAAAATCCATTCTACTGTCCAGCCCCTCTATTAATAACTCATTAACAAGCCAGACTGTTGACCGCTTCCTTAAAACGCAAGCGGTTTCCATAACTTTTTTCAACCTACCACTAGGTTTGTTTCATTTGGGCTTGTGCAATATATGTGAAACAAAGCGTGATCTGCGAACAGAAGGTGTCAAACAACTACAAAAAATATGGTTTTAAATTTGTCTTTCAAATTGCATTTTTCTGCAGGACAGAAACATACTTTATTCTTCATTCAGGTAAATCTATATGTAGGGCAAGTGATTAATAAGGATTTAGCATGAGCTGTATGGAACAGTGAAGAACTCAAATCAGTGGTAGTGCTTACTGTGTGCAGAGCACTGTACTAAGCACTTGGGAGAGTACAATATAATATAATAGAGACAATAGACATTTTCCCTGCCCAGGACAAGTTTCCAGGCTAGAGAGGGAGGCAGATGTTAACATCAATAATTTGTAATAAATGCATGAGAAATCAAAGAAATGGGATCATAACCTTTTCCTTAGGACTAGAACTGAAAAAGGACAATAATAATAATAACAATGATGATGGTATTTGTTAAGTGCTTACTATGTGACAAGGACTGTTGCCAACTTGTACTTCCCAAGTGCTTAGTACAGTGCTCTGCACACAGTAAGCGCTCAATAAATACGATTGATTGATTGATTGATTGACTGTTCTAAGCCCTGGAGTAGATATAAGGTGATCAGGTTGTCCCTCATGGGGCTCCCAGTCTTAATCCCCAATTTACAGATGAGGTAACTGAGGCACAGAGAAGTTAAGTGACTTTCCCACGACCTCTGATTCCCAAGCCCATGCTGTTTCCACTAAGCCACACTGCTTCTCTAATAATAGCAATTATGGTATTTGTTAAGCGCTTACTATGTGCCAGGCACTGTAGTAAGCACTGGGGTGAATACAAGCAATTCAGGTTGGACACAGTCCCTGTCCCACGTGAGGCTCACCATCTCAATCCTCATTTTACAGATGAGGTAACTGAGGCCCAGAGAAATGAAGTGACTTGCCCAAGGGTACACAGCAGATGAGTGGCAGAGCTGGGATTAGAACCCATGACCTTCTGGTTTCCAGGCCCGTGCTCTATTCACTATGCAATGACGCTGGTTCCACACCATGCTTTTGACAACGAAAATAAAAGGAGGAAAGCAGCATGGATCAGTTTCAGTAAAATCAGAAATTACAGTGGGACGATGAGTCAGTCCTCAAGAAGAAAAAATGATTTTTTTATTCCCTTCTTTGCCATCTGTGACATGCAGAGTGACAATGTGAGAAGTAAGCGCTCAATAAATACGATTGATGATGGAGTAGCATAACGTAGTGGAAAGAGTGCGGGCCTGCGAGCCGGAGTATCTAGGTTCAAATTCCGGCTCTACCACTTGTTTGCTGTATGACCTTGGACAAGTCACTTGACTTCTCTCTACCTCATTGTCCTCATCTGCGAAAGGGGGATTAAGACTGTGAGCCCCATGTGGGACATGGACTGTGTGGCTCAGTGGAAAGAGCGCGGGCTTTGGAGTCAGAGATCACAGGTTCAAATCCTGGCTCCGCCACTTGTCAGCTGGGTGACTTTGGGTAAGTCACTTCACGTCTCTGGGCCTCAGTTACCTCATCTGTAAAATGGGGATGAAGACTGTGAGCCCCCCGTGGGACACCCTGATCACCCTGTAACCTCCCCAGGGCTTAGGACAGTGCTTTGCACATAGTAAGTGCTTAATAAATGCCATTATTATTATTATTATGAGCTTGAATCTACCCTGGGGCTTAGTAGAGAGCCTGGCATATAATAATAATAATAATAATAATGATGGCATTTGTTAAGTGTTTACTATGTACAAAGCACTGTTCTAAGTGCTGGGGAGGCTACAAGGTGATCAGATTGTCCCACATGGCGCTCACAGTCTTCATCCCCATTTTACAGTTGAGGTAACTGAGGCACAGAGAAGTTAAGTGACTTGCCCAAAGTCAGACAGCTGACAATTGGTGGAGCTGGGATTTGAACCCATGACCTCTGACTCCCAAGCCTGTGCTCTTTCCATTGAGCCATGCTGCTTCTCGTATAGTAAGCACTTAACAAATACCATTAAAAAAGTAATATGGGCAAAGGAAGAGGAGGAGGATGAAATCAAAAGTGCAATGGAGTAACACATCAGTCAATCAATCAATGGTATTTATTGAGCATTTACTGTGCAGAGCACTGTCCTTAGCGCTTGGGAGAGTAATAATAATAATAATGATGGAATTTAAGTGCTTACTATGTGCCAAGCACTGTTCTAAGAGCTGGGATAGACACAAGGTGATCAGGTTGTCCCACATGGGGCTCACAGGCTTAATCCCCATTTTACAGATGAAGTAACTGAGGCTCAGAGAAGTGACTTGCCCAACGTCACACAGCTGACAAGTGGCAGAACAGGGATTCGAACCCACAACCCCTGACTCCCAAGCCCGGGCTCTTTCCACTATGCTGCACAATGCAACAGAATCTTCAAGACTGTGAGCCCATTGTTGGGTGGGGATTGTCTCTGTTGCCGAATTGTACTTTCCAAGCACTTAGTACAGTGCTCTGAACACAGTAAGCGCTCAATAAATACGATTGAATGAATTAGTAGACAGATTCCCTGCCCGTAACGCATGTACAGAAGCTCACATGGAAAGTACATTCAAAGAAATCGGAACGAATACAGAAGTCAAAGCCATGTAAGCCATGTAAGCTCATCCTCTAGACTGTAAACTCATTGTGAGCAGGGAATGTGACTAGGAGAAGCAGCGTGGCTCAGTGGAAAGAGCACGGGCTTTGGAGTCAGAGGTCATGGGTTCAAATCCCGGCTCCACCACTTGTCAGCTGGGTGACTTTGGGCAAGTCACTTCACTTCCCTGGGCCTCAGTTATCTCATCTGTAAAATGGGGATTAAGACTGTGAGCCCCATGTGGGACAACCTGATCACCTTGTAACCTCCCCAGCGCTTAGAACAGTGCTTTGCACATAGTAAGCGCTTAATAAATATTATTATTATTATTATTACATTTCCAAGCTCTTGGCAGCCAATCAGTCAGTCAATCGTATTATTAGAGTGCTTACTGTGGGCCGAGCACTGTACTAAGCACTTGGGAGAATATAACAAAGCACTCAATAAATATGATCGATGGATAGAGTTCCCCTAAACCCTCCCTCCCCCAGCAAACCTTCCTTGATTAAGTCCACACCCGTGGCCATATTGGCCCAACGGCCTCCTTAGCATATAAGTATTTATTCTCATCCTCAATAATTATACTGAGTTTAACTGTTTAAATAGTTCAGCTGTTCATTCAATTATTTATTCTAATTTATTCTGCTATTTCATCCTGGAATGTTGTATTCATTCTACCCCCCATCTGATGGTTGTCCTTCTTATCATTCCCACTGTTTGTAAAGATCTTGTTTGCCTCTCCATCCCACCTTATTGTATCAAACGGTGAGACTGCGAGCTCGATGTGGTCCAACCTGATTAGAAGCAGCATGGCTCAGTGGAAAGAGCCCGGGCTTTAGAGCCAGAGGTCATGGGTTCAAATTCCTGCTCCGCCAATTGTCAGCTGTGTGACTTTGGGCAAGTCACTTCACTTCTCTGGGCCTCAGTTACCTCATCTGTAAAATGGGGATTAAGACTGTGAGCCCCCCATGGGACAACCTCATCACCTTGTAACCTCCCCAGAGCTTAGAACAGTGCTTTGCATATAGTAAGCGCTTAACAAATGCCATTATTATTGTTATTATTATTAACTTGCCTCATATCTACCCCAGAGCTTAGAACAGTGCTTTGCACATAGTAAGCGCTTAATAAATGCCATTATTATTGTTATTATTATTAACTTGCCTCATATCTACCCCAGCGCTTAGTACAGTGCCTGGCACATAGAAAGCACTTAATCATCAAAAACAAAAACAAACAAAAGGGAACAGTCTTTTGCCTTTGATGCACCTTCTGGTTTTACGCACTCAATACCATTTACTGAATCCTATATATGCATCAGAATGAAGATAGTTGGGCTCTGGAACTCTCTGGAAGAATATTTCATGGAACTTCCGCCGAACCGAAAGGGATAAGTTATAGGACCATCCTGGGCTGAACCGGGGACAAAATTCTTTAGGCAGGGATTGACGCAACATTTTTAGGATAAAAGAGAATAGTGTTTGTGCCTTACTTTGTGGAGATGTCAAGATTAAAAAAAAAAGATGCATAGAGCTTTCCTAGCTAATCCCTTGCTAGTCTTTTTATTATTAATATTTCAAGGTGAAGAGCCCTCTTCCAAATTGTTTAACAGCTATCCTGCTGAGATCAGCACACGTTTGATGAGCTTCTATTTAGGGGGTTTTAAGTGTTCCACCACAAGTGACATTTTTTTGGAAAAAAAAAAACCAAACATCCCCCAGAAACTATTCACATACAGAGACTTTGACAGAATGAAATAAAACATCTGGGAAGGGAATTGGTTAATTATTGCCTCTCATCGTGGCGTAGCAAAGCTTCAGAGAAGCAGCATGGCTCAGTGGAAAGAGCACGGGCTTTGGAGTCAGAGGTCATGGGTTCAAATTCTGGCTCCGCCTCTTGTCAGCTGTGTGACTTTGGGCAAGTCACTTAACTTCTCTGTGCCTCAGTTACCTCATCTGGAAAATGGGGATTAAGATTGTGAGCCCCATGTGGGACAACCTGATCACTTTGTAACCTCTAGAACAGTGTTTTGCTCAGAGATAAGTGCTTCATAAATGTCATTATTATTATTTAGCATCATTCTTATGAACTAAGCACCATCACAAACAAGCTAGGCAGCATGGCCTTGTGGAAAGAGCTCAAGACAGCGAGTCAGAGGATTTGGGTTCTAATCCCAACTTCACCATATACCTGCTGGGTGACCTTGGGCAAGCCACTTAAGTTTGCTGGGCCTCAATTGCCTCATCTGCAAAATGGGGATTCGAGACTGTGAGCCCCACGTGGGACAGGGACTGTGTCCAACCTGATTTCCCTGTATCCACCTCAGTGCATAGTACAGTGCCTGGCACATGATAAGCGCTTAACAAATACTATGATTATCTCACCAAGAATCTGCCCTATCTTGCTGTCCTTACATTCTCTGCTTTGCTTCCCCCATGTTGTCCTTTCCCATCCCCAAACTCCTCCCTCAACCACTCTGGGCTGCCATACGGATGGGAAAGAGAAGGCAAAGTGTAGGATTCAGGTGGCAGGGAAAAGGAAGAGAGGAAGATGGGGTGAGGGATGGCTAGAGTGGGGCTAAAATAGACAGAAAAGGGAAAACCTTTTCTACTCCTGGAGGTAAAATCAGGTGGTCTGCTGGGTATTTGCCCTGCCACTGTGTTCTGTGAACTGAAACATTTGAGAACCACAGCTCTAAAACATACGACCCAAACCTCTAAACTGCCGATTCCCAAGTGCTGATAACATAAACATCAGGGTTGAAACCTAAACATTTCATTCCAGTTAACGTATCTGTCTCCGATGTTTATTGAGAAGAATTCCATTTGAAAATCTCCCACACCTCGGAACAAAATAGACCCTGCTTGGCATCTGTCAGAGACGGAGGTTAGATAAACCACTTGGCTCAAGCTGAGCAAAATCAGTTGTAAACCTAAACGTCTATTTGTAATTTTCAGGTGTGCAAGGGTCATCAGTAAAATAAATCTTTCAGCTCCCTAGCACTGGAACTGAGATATTCACCAACAAATCTGGATTATCAGGACTTTATTTTTATTCTAAAACCTGCTCCCTGTGACTCTGCCCCAGTCTCCAAATCTGCATATTATCTGTTAGATCATATAAATGATTTATATTAATAATAATAATCATTGTGGTACTTGTAAAGCACTTACTATGTGCCAGGCACTGTATTAAGTGCTTGGGTAGTTACAAGCAAATCGGATTGGACACAGTCCCTGTCCTATATGGGGCTCACAGTCTTCATCCCCATTTTACAGTTCAGGTCACTGAGGCCCAGAGAAGTGAAGTGACTCACCCAAAGTCACGCAGCTGACAAGTGGCGGAGCCGGGATTTGAACCCATGACCTCTGACTCCAAAGCCCGGGCTCTTTCCACTGAGCCACGCTGAAGGACAGTGAAGAGTCAAGGAGGACACCAAAGTTTCCGATTTCTGGGAAAGAGCGAATCCTGGTGTTAGGGTAGAGATGGGAAAACCAGGAGGAAGAGTGAGTTTTGGGATAATGAATAGTTCCAGCTTTGTTTGTTGTCGAGCTGAGTTTTGAAAGCGTCTAGACTGTGAGCACATTGTAGGCAGGGGACGTGTCTACTAACTCTGTTGTACTGTACACTTCCAAGCACTTAATACAGTGCTCTGCACATACAGTAAGTGCTCAATAAATACCACTGATTGAGTGATTGATCCACAGTACTCCCGTTTACCTCATCATAAAGAAGTTGTTTGGGTATTTGACCATCATGCATTGTCCATGCGCACTTCAAGTGTGAAAATATCTTGCTATAATGGTTATTTATAGACTTTTAGACTGTGAGTCCACTGTTGGGTAGGGACTGTCTCTATATGTTGCCAACTTGTACTTCCCAAGTGCTTAGTACAGTGCTCTGCACACGGTAAGTGCTCAATAAATACGATCGATTGATTGATTGATTTAATTTTTCATCTTAAGTTAAAATTGAAATCTAGAACCACAGCATTTCTTATGGTATCTGTTAAGTGCTTACTGTGGGCCAGGCACTGTACTATGTGCTGGAGTAGATGCAAGCTAATCAGGTTGGACACAGTTCCCTGTCCCAAAAGGGCTCACAGCCTTAATCGTTTTCCAGATGAGGTAACTGAGGCACAGAGAATTAAAGTGACTTGCCCAAGGTCACACAACAGACAAGTGGTGGAGCCGGGGCTCTTCTGACCCCCAGGTCTATGGTCTATCCATTAGGCCACACCGCTTCTCAGCATTTAGGAGCATGACTTAAAAAAAAACCCGAGAGCATGGCAATGAGCAACCCAAGTTAAGTAAATCAATACCCTGACACAAGAACACTGCGAACTTTTCCCTGTTTATTCATTTTTCAAAAATGTTTGGTGTGAACCCAGAGCGAAGGGCTCCTAGGTACATGTGCAAAATTTAAACACATTGCATTCTCCCTCTTTTCTTAAAATAACCAAGATAAAAAGAAGTATTTAACCAGGAATCCACAAAAAGTCCTTCTGAGAGGTCAGGCTAAGACGCAAGCTCCCAGTTTTAAAGAACAGAATTTGAATTTTAGTTAGCAAAACAAAACTCCCTGCACTTTGGGGATTGGTTATCCAGGGGACCAAGGTGGGACCATGACCTCCAGAGAATGTGAACTGAAAAGAGTGGAGGGGGAAGCAAGAAAGAGGGAGAGAGAGAGCGAGAGAGAGAGAGACAGAGACAGAGACAGAGATATATATATAGAGAGAGAGAGAGAGAGAGGGAAGGAGTCCATTAGGGCCAGTCGGGTTGGGGTCTGCAGCCCCCTGGCTCCACCAAAACTGACCTGTCTGGGTTTATCCTGGGAGTTTCTGGGGAAACAGGATAATATTTTACCATCAACCCCTCACTTCCAGGGACAGCCAAAAGAAGGTCAGTTCAGCTCCCCCTCTAGACTGTAAGCTCCTTGTGGGCAGGGAACATAATAATAATAATAATAATAATAATGGTATTTGTTAAGTGTTTACTATGTGCAAAGCACTGTTCTAAGCGCTGGGGAGGATACAAGGTGATCAGGTTGTCCCACGTGGGACTCATGGTCTTAATCCCCATTTTACAGATGAGGGAACTGAGGCCCAGAGAAGTGAAGTGACTTGCCCAAAGTCACACAGCTGACAGCTGGAGGAGACGGTATTTGAACCCATGACCTCTGACTCCCAAGCCCCTGCTCTTTCCACTGAGCCACGCTGCTTCTCATATATGTCTACCAACTCTGTACTCTCCCAAGCACTTAGAACAGTGCAGGATTTGTATCTACCAACTCTGTTCTATTGTACACTCCCAAATGGTAGGTGTGGTGCTCTATTTGGCTTAGTGGATAGAGAACGAGCCTGGGAGTCGGAAGGTCATAGGTTCTAATCCCTGCTCCGCCACTTATCTGCTGTGGGACCTTGGATAAGTCACTTCATTTCTCTGGGCCTCAGTTACCTCATCTGTAAATTGGGGATTGAGACTCTGAGCCCCACATGGGACGGGGACTCTGTCCACCTTGATTTGCTTGTATCCACCCCAACGCTTAGTACAGTGCCTGATACTCTGCACACAGTAAGCGCTCAATAAGTATGATTGAATATTCATTCAATCTCCTTCCTTCCTCCCCTCTTCTTCCCCCATCTTACCTCCTTCCCTTCCCCACAGCACCTGTATATATGTATATATGTTTGTACATATCTATTACTCTATTTATTTATTTATTTTACTTGTACATATCTATTCTATTTATTTTATTTTGTTAATATGTTTGGTTTTGTTCTCTGTGCCCCCCTTCTAGACTATGAGCCCACTGTTGGGTAGGGACTGTCTCTATATGTTGCCAACTTGTACTTCCCAAGCACTTAGTACAGTGCTCTGCACACAGTAAGTGCTCAATAAATACGATTGATTGATTGATTGATTGATTGAATGAGTGAATGAATGAATGAATAAATGAATGACACAGAGTAAGCGCTAACCAAATACCATCATTGTTGTTCTGTTACTTTGCACAGAATAAGCGCTCAATAGAAGCTATCATTTCTACCCCAGCACTCAGTACAATGCCTGGCACACAGGAAGCTCTTAACAAATACTGCAATTATTATTGTTATTATTACTAAGTGCTCAATAAATACAATTGATTAACAGCTCTGCACACTGGAAGCATTCACTAATTACAACCGATTGATTCAAATACTGCAGCAATGACAATCACCTCTGCATAGGCTTGAGAAAGAAGGAGAAGAGGAGGAGGAGGAGGAAGAGGAAGAAGGGGAGAGAGGCAGAGAAAGAGGAAGGGGAAAGAGAAGGAGGAAAGGAAGCAGCACCAGGCCCGTATTGTTTCATTGTTCTATCATAAGTAGGTTCCTCCTCTTGACTCTATTTCCTTTCTTGCCCTCTCCTTCTTCTCTTCATTTCTTCCCCTTTCCCTGTTCCTTCCTTTCTTCCTCTTTCCCTTTCTTCAGCCCTCTCCTTTCTCAGTTTCATCCTCTATCTCCTCTGAGGTGAAGGGGCTATACAATAATAATAATAATGGCTTTTATTAAGCGCTTACTATGTGCACAGCACTGTTCTATACGAGTTCACCTCAGGCAGCGCCACACTTGCCATACCCTGAGAGTGGCTGTGACTCAGTCTCCTGCTTCACCATTACCATGCTGTTCTTAGCAGTTGATGTCCTCCCTCTTTCCTCTTTGCCTCTTCCCCCTCAGCTCCTGGAGACACCTGAGTAGGATAGACAGGAAGGCAGACAGACAAACTCCCTGAGGTGGAATGCGGTTCTTTTTGTGTGTCTGAGTCTGCCTCAGGAGCCGACACAGGGGAAGCAGCCATTTCCTCGAGGTCTCTACTTGTCTCCTGGCTCTCAGTGTCTCTGCAGATACTCCTAATTTAGACTTTTACCTCACTCTATCACTTTATTTTCTTTCAAATCCAGAAAGACAGCCTTAACGTGTGAAGCAGTAGGTTGAGACATTGCCCTGAAGGGAGAGAAAACTCCCCAGCAGAGAGAAAATGTTGTGGAGAAAGGGATAGGACCCCCAGTAACAGCTGATCGAGAATGGCAAGTTGTTTGTCAGGTTGGCGGTAGAGCAGTAGAAGTGGAAAAATGACCCACTAAGCCAGGACACTCTCCTCGGGGGCCTGCAGTCAAGTTTAGGGGCTACCACACTGGAACACGAAGAAGGAAGTCCATTCTGCTGTCACCGTTCCCTGAAGTCACTCAGTATCACCCAGGATTTCAAGTGCTGCTCCCTGAAAGAAAGAGGAACCTGCAGAAAGAAGGCTATAATAAATCCACTCTCCACTAATATGAGGGGGAATAAAAAAGACAGTAATTGTCCTTTTTTTCTTCCTTTTCTTTATAAGAATCCTATTGAGAAGACAAAAGGAGGTTGACAGTCAATAGATGAAGGAGGATTCTGGAAGAATTGTAGGAGAGATAAAACGCTCTAGCCAGCAACCCCCCCTGCTTCCCAGCTCCGCAGCAAAAGCTTTAGTCACTGCACAGACTTGTCAGGTTGCAGTACGTCTGGTTTCGTCCTCCCCTCCCAGCCTATGTCCGCAGCAGTTTTGATGCAAGGTTTTGGCTTCCCTCCTGAATGCAGTGCTGCTGAGTCAGGAGGTAACTCTGGTTTGGGACTGGCTTCCAATCCGTGTCATGACCAGAGAGAATTTTCCTTGAAAAAAGGCAGGAGCAGGATAGATGAGGAGACGGTGGTGCAGGAGAATATTAAGGAATGACCTGAGTTCTAATCCCAGCTCTGCCACTTTTCCGCTGTGACCTGGGACAAGTCATTTCACTTCTCTGGGGCTTAATTACTTCATCTGTAAAATGATTACGGGATTAAGACTGTGAGCCCTATGTGGGACAGGGACTGTGTCCGACCTGATTAACTTGAATCTATGCCAGCTCTTATGTCTGGCACATAGTAAGTGCTTAACAAATGCTATTAAAAAATAAAAAAGTGCAATTCCTCATGCAGAGTTGAACAAGAAGATTTCTGTTATCTGCAGGTGGCAAGTATTTCTTTACCTTGATTGATAGATTACCTATGGATGAATCAGGGCTGGGATTCATGAGAAGCAGTGTGACTTAGTGGGTAGAGCATGGACTGGGGACTTAGAAGGTCAGGGGTTCTAATCCTGACTCTGCCACTAGTCTGCTGTGTGACCTTGGGCAAGTCACTTAACTTCCCTTAACTTCACTTAACTTAGAGAAGCAGCATGGCTCAGTGGAAAGAGCCCGGGCTTTGGAATCAGAGGTCAAGGGTTCAAATCCCGCTCTGCCACTTGTCAGCTGTGTGAGTTTGGACAAGTCACTCAACTTCTCTAGGCCTCAGTTATCTCATCTGTAAAATGGGGACTGTGAGCCCCCCGTGGGACAACCTGATCACCTTGTAACCTCTCCAGCGCTTAGAACAGTGCTTTGTAGATAGTGTGTGCTTAATAAATGCCATTATTATTATTATTATTCCCTGGGCCTCAGTTACCTCATCTACAAAATGAGGATTCAAGAGTGAAGCCCCAGATGAGACAGGGACTGTGTTCCCCCTGATTAACTTGGATCAACCCCAGCACTTCAAACGGTGCTTGGCATATAGTAAGGGCTTAACAAGTACTGTAATTGCTAATTATTATTATTATAGCATATCCCACCTGGGGTGTGGAAGAGAAAGACGATATCCTCTGCCCTGCCTGATATCAATCAATCGTTTCTGTTAAGCACTAACTGTGTGTAGAGAGCACTGTACTAAGCGCTCGGAAGAGTCCAATATAACAGAGTTGGTAGATAGGTTCCCTATCCAAGCCCTTGCTCGGCAGAAATCAGGCACTTCCCAGCACACCTAACCTGGTGCTGGCATTGCCGGTTTAGTCTCACCAAATCACACAAGGAAAATACAGTCAATCAGAAGGTGAGTCAGAGGAGAAAGCATCTAATAATAATAATAATGGCATTTATTAAGCGCTTACTATGTGCAAAGCACTGTTCTAAGCGCTGGGGAGGTTACAAGGTGGTCAGGTTGTCCCACAAGGGGCTCACAGTCTTCATCCCCATTTTACAGATGAGGGAATTGAGGCACAGAGAAGTGACTTGCCCAAAGTCACACAGCTGGCAATTGGCGGAGCCGGGATTTGAACCCATGACCTCTGACTCCAAAGTCCATGCTCTTTCCACTGAGCCACGCTGCTTCTCTTTACTCCTTCTGCTTAAGCTCCCTTCACAGGCCCTTTTCGATCAAACCGCTACAGTTCAAAAAGCGGCTCCTTCTCTCCCTGACTAAGATTCTGCAGGAAACGAAGAATGGTCCTTCCTTCTCAAGACCGAAAGCTTTGATTTGAATCCCTGCTTTCCCAGCTCCAGGTTTCTGGCGGCAGAAACGGGACTTTGATTCATGGCTGGAGCCTTCGAGAACAGCTTCAGGCAGGAAGGGAGTGAAGCAGTTGACTCAGAGAAAGCAGCAGGTAGGAGTGAGAGGAGGTAGCAGTTGAAAATATAAAGGATCCGCCCAACAGAAGCCACATTTGGGAGGAGAAAACAACGATTCTGAAGCAGCACAGGGGTGAGGACAAGATTAGGGGTCCCCCCGCCGCCCCCAGATCAATACTCTAGGTTTGGGGGTTTAATCAATCCATCGAAGAGTGGCCTGGTGGACGGAACAGGGGCCTGGGAATCAGAAAGATCTGGGGTCTAATCCCGGCTCTGTCACTAGTCCACTGTGTGACCTTGGCCAAGTCACTTAACTTCTCTGCGCCTCTATTCCCTCATCTGAAAAATAATAATAATAATGGTATTTATTAAGCATTTACTAGGTGCAAAGCACTGTTCTAAGAGCTGGGGAGGATACAAGGTGATCAGGTTGTCCCACGGGGGGCTCACAGTCTTAATCCCCATTTTACAGATGAGGCAACTGAGGCCCAGAGAAGTTAAGTGACTTGCCCAAAGTCACACAGCTGACAGTTGGCGGAGGCAGGATTCGAAACCATGACCTCTGACTCCAAAGTCCGGGCTGTTTCCACTGAGCCACGCTGTGAGCCCCATTTGTGACAGGGACTGTGTCCAACCCAATTTGCTTGCATCTACCCCAGGGTTAGTACAGTGCTTGGTGTAATAAACAACCAATACCACTATTGTTATTATTATTATTAGAAGGACCTGAGTTCTAATCCCAACTCCACCACTTGTCTGCTGCATGACCTTAGACAAGTGGCTTAATTTCTCTGTGCCTCAGTTCGCTCATCTGTAAAATGGGGATTAAGACCGCGAGCCCCATGTGGGACAGGGACTGTGTCCGACCTAATTACCTTGTATCTATCCCAGAGCTCAGAACAGTGCTCGGCACATAGTAAGTGCTTAAGAAATACCAAAATTATTATTATTAATAATAAAGGAGAGACCATTCTCAAGGATGGAGACCCTTCAACCTCTTTTGGTTGTCTGTTTCAGTGTTATAGCACCGCAGCACACAGGACACTCTTCCTTATGCCCAACCTAAATCTCTCCTTTAATTTCAGCCAATGATAAATTGGCTCAATTTCTTCGTACGCTTGAAGACATCTTGTTTGCATCACACACTGATTCATTTACAATAATATGTCATCTCTCTGTCTGCAACAGATAGATTGTCATCGGTAGTGTTCTCTTCTCTAGGATAAACAACCCTAATTCCTTTCCCTTTCTATTCCTTTAATCTTTTATTGTTGTTCTACTCTAAGCTCTCTTCAGAAATAAACAATGAAGATTTTGTCTTGGGAAAAGGAAAACACACTTCATTCGTGATATTTTCAGAGTAGAGGATCTTGGGTATAATGACATGGAATGCTCCACAGTGGTGGTGATGATAATCAATCAATCAAGCAGTCGTATTTATTGAGCGCTTACTGTGTGCAGAGCACTGTACTAAGCGCTTGGGAAGTACAAGTTGGCAACATATAGAGACAGTCCCTACACAACAGTAGGCTCACAGTCTAGAAAATGATAATGATGACAATGTTCTAGAAACTCATGAAGCGGAAATATCCGAAGAAAAGTAGGAGTTACAAGAAGGGATAGGCCTTCTCTTCCAAGTCCCCTGTACCTCAATCATCCCTCCCTTCAAAGCCCTCCTAAAAAAGTCCACCTCCTCCAACAAAACCTCCCCAGATAATAATAATAATGATGGCATTTATTAAGCACTTACTATGTGCAAAGCACTGTTCTAAACACAGGGGAGGTTACAAGGTGATGAGGTTGTCCCATGGGGGCTCACAGTCTTCATCCCCATTTTACAGATGATTATTGGTGTTCTGAATCTCTCATCAACTTTCGTTCATTCATTCACTCAGTTGTATTTATTGAAGCGCTTACTGTGTGCAGAGCACTGTACTAAGCTCTTGGAAAGTACAAGTTGGCAACATATATTCTATTTATTTATTTATTTATTTTCCTTGTACATATCTATTCTATTTATTTTATTTTGTTAGTATGTTTGGTTTTGTTCTCTGTCTCCCCCTTTTAGACTGTGAGCCCACTGTTGGGTAGGGATTGTCTCTATATGTTGCGAACTTGTACTTCTCAAGTGCTTAGTACAGTGCTCTGCATACAGTAAGCACTCAATAAATACGATTGATGATGATGATGATGATATATCATATATATATCAACGCTTCAGAAGCTTCTTGCACCTGCTCTTTTGTGGGCAGGTAACGTGTCTACCAACTCTGTTATATTGTAATCATAAGAATAACTATCGCTATTATTGTTATGGTACTTGTTAAGCACTTGCTATATTCAATTCAATTGCATTTATTGAGCGCTTGGGAAGTGCAAGCCGGCAACATATAGAGACGGTCCCTACCCAATAGCGGGCTCACAGTCTAGAAGGGGGAGACAGACAACAAAACAGAACACATAGACAGGTGTCAAAATCATCAGAACAAATAGAAGTAAAGCTATATGCATATCAATAACAAAATAAATAGTAAATATGTGCAAGTAAAATGGATAGAGTAATAAATCTGTACAAATATATATACAAGTGCTGTGAGGAGGGGAAGGAGGAGGAGAAGGAGGTAGGGCAGAGGGGATAGGGAGGAGGAGAGGAAAAAGGGGGCTCAGTCTGGGAAGGCCTCCTGGAGGAGGTGAGTTCTCAGTAGCCAAGCACTGTTGTAAGCATTGGGGTTGATACAAGCTGATCAGGTTGGACACAGTCCCTGTCCCACGTGGGGCTCACACTCTCATCCTCATTTTACAGATGAGAGAACTGAGAAGTGAAGTGAATTGCCCAAGGTCACACAGCATACATGTGGCAGAGCTGGGATTAGAACCCAGCTCCTTCTGACACCCAGGCCGGTGCTCTAGCCACCAAACCGTGAACTCTCCCAAGCACTTAGTACAGTACTCTGCACACAGTAAGCGCTCAATAAATACGATTGAATGAATGAATGAATAAATATGATTCTTATGTATTTTGCCTATCCACAACACTTGTGCATATATACATATATACGTATTTGTGTGTAGATATACATATACTACATTATATATAGTATGTGAATATAATAGAGAATGTGTCTACGGTTTCTGTTGTACTCTCCTAAGCACTTAGTAATGTACTTTGTACATAGTAAGCACTCAATAAATACCAATTAATCAATCAGTGGCATTTGTTAAGCACTGACTATGTGCAGAGCACTGTACTAAGCACTTGGGAGAGTTCAGTACAGCAAAGTTGGCAGACATGTTCCCTGCTCATAATAGATTATATTATATATATCTATATGTTGCCAATTTGTACTTCCCAAGCGCTTAGTACAGTGCTCTGCACATAGTAAGCGCTCAATAAATATGATTGAATGAATGAATGAATATATACACAAATGGACATCATCATCATCATCATCAATCGTATTTATTGAGCACTTACTATGTGCAGAGCACTGTACTAAGCGCTTGGGAAGTACAAATTGGCAACATATAGAGACAGTCCCTACCCAACAGTGGGCTCACATTCCCCTTCATTTGTTCTGTTTCCACTGTTTGTGACTATTTCTAGGCAAAATTCCCCCACCCGCTGTTACACAATGAGTCTCTTGTGCACAGGGAATGTGTTCTGAGCATCTGTTATACTCTCCAAAGTGTTTAGTAAAGTGCATTACTAGTACTTGTACTTCCCAAGCACTTAGTACAGTGCTCTGCACACAGTAAGCGCTCAATAAATACGATTGATTGATTGATTGATTACATTCAGTACACATGCAAAGCCACTAATAATAACTGTGACATTTGTTGAGAACTTACCATGTGCAGTCATTATTCTGTCATTCACTCATTCAATCGTATTTATTCAGTGCTTACTGTGTGCAGAGCCCTGTACTAAGCGCTTGGAAAGTACAGTTCGGCAACAGATAGAGACAATCCCTGCCCAACAACGGGCTGGGGTAGATTCAAGTTAATCTGGTTGGACATGGTCCTTGTCCTACATGGGGATCCCAGTATAAATAGGAGAGAGAACAGGTATTAAATTCTCATTTTAGGGCTTAGGAAACTGAAGCCCAGAGAAGTTAAGTGACTTGCCCAAGATCACACAGCAAGCAAGTGGAGATCAGGGATTAGAACCCAGGTCCTCTGATTCAAGGCTCAATACCAATGCTACTATTACTAGAGAACCACATTAGATTTTATCTCCTAGGCGCTCACACTGCGACAGTATACACAGTTTGTGCACATAAACAAAGGAACTCTGTATAAAATTCCAGCAGCAGGTAGTTACTGCTCTTGTTAGTCATCCATTCCTATATTCGCCATTTAAAGAAACCAATTAAGCTGTAATTCTAAAGCGCTCTAATAAAATCAACACTAGCAATGTGTTCTTCCCTTTCATTTTTTCAAATGGTACTTATTAAACAATTACTATGTGCCAGGCACATATTAAGTGTTGGGATAAAAGATGAAGATAAGAATAATAATAATAATAATAATAATAATAATAATAATGGTACGTGTTAAGCACATACCAAGTGCCAAGCACTGTTCTAAGTGCTGGGGTAGATACAAGGTAATCAGGTTGGACACAGTCCCTGTCCCAAAGGGGACTCACAGCTTTTATCCCTATTTAATAGATGAGATAAATGAGGCACTGAGAAGTGAAATGACTTGCACAAGGTCACACAGCAGACATGTGGTAGAGCCGGGATAATAATAAAAGATAATGACATTGATGTTATTAATAATGAAAATAATAATGTTTGTTAAGTATTAACTTTGTGTCAAGCAATGTTTTAAGTCCTGGGGTAGATACAAGGTAATGAAGTTGGAAACAGTCCCAGTCCCACATGGGGCTCACAGTCTTAATCCCCACTTAACAGATGAGGGAACTGAGGCACCGAGAAGTTAAGTGACTTGGGCACTGCTGCAGCTTTTCATTTTGCCTTGGAAGTGGGGATGAGGCAAATTTATTTATTTTATTTGTACATATTTATTCTATTTATTTTATTTTGTTAATATGTTTGTTTTGTTCTCTGTCCCCCTTCTAGACTGTGAGCCCACTGTTGGGTAGGGACCGTCTCTATATGTTGCCAACTTGTACTTCCCAAGCGCTTAGTACAGTGCTCTGCACACAATAAGAGCCCAATAAATACCTTTGAATGAAAAAAGCGACTTACTTGCCCAAGGTCATACAGCAGACAAGTGGCAGCATCAGTATTAGAACCTAAGCCCTTCAAACTGCCAAGCCCAAGCTGATTCCACTAGGCTATGCTGCTTTTGAAACAAATGTAGGATGTTCCCGAGTCAGAGCCTAAAAACTGCGAAATATTTGAGGAAATCCACAAGTTAACCAAGGCTTTTAAAGTGATACTTTGCAAATACTGAAAAAATATCGAACCAGTACAAGTTGAGCTGCTAGTTTCCATGGGAACACCTGAATGATTTTTCAATCTTACAAGGAACCTTTTTAAACAGAGAATTAAGTTGTGCATTATATATTTAATGAGGGCCTGATCCACTATGACTTCACAAAAGCCTCAAAAGAGATTTTTTTAATGGTATTTAATAATAACGATGGTATTTGTTAAGTGCTTATTAAGTGTCAAGTATTTGTTACATGCTTATTGTGTGCCAGGCACTGTTCTAAACACTGGGGTAGATACAAGGTAATCAGGTTGGACAAAATCCATATCCCACATGGGACTCAAACTCTTAATCTCCATTTTACAGATGAGGTAACTGAGGCATAGAGAAGTTAAGTGACTTGCCCAGTGTCACACAGCAGATAAGCGGAAGAACCAAGGTCCTCTGACTTGATCAATCAGTCATTTGTATTTATTGAGCTCTTACTGTGTGCACAGCACTGTACACAGCACTTGGGAGAGCACAATATATCAATATAACAGAGTTGGTAGACACATTCCCTGCCCACAGAGAGCCTTCAGTCTAGGGGGCCTCTGCACTTTTCACTAGACCATTCTGCTCCTCTACTAAGTTGTAACCATACAATAGGACTAGCATAAAAGCCCAAATATGGATGATAAACAAAACAACCAAAAAAAATTAGTAAATGGAATAATAATAATAGTGGTATTTGTTAAGTGCTTACGATGTGCCAGGCACTGTACTAAGTGCTGGGATCGGTACAAGAAAATCCCTGTCTCACATGAGACTCACGGTCTTCATCTCCATTTTACGGATGAGGTAACTGAGGCACAGAAAAGTGAAGTGATTTGCCCAAGTGATGGACAAGTGATGGAGTCAGGATTAGAAACCAGATCCTTCTGACTCCTGGGCCTGTTCTCTATCCATTAAGCTAAGCTGCTTCTAAATAACCAGCATGCTAAGGGTAGCTGATAAAATGAGATGACTGAGGAGGAGGGGATAAGTATGGAACATCTATTACTCTATTTATTTATTACTCTATTTATTTATTTATTACTCTATTTATTTATTTATTTATTTGTTTTACTTGTACAGATCTATTCTATTTATTTTATTTTGTTAGTATGTTTGGTTTTGTTCTCTGTCTCCCCCTTTTAGACTGTGAGCCCACTGTTGGGTAGGGACTGTCTCTATATGTTGCCAATTTGTACTTCCCAAGCGCTTAGTGCAGTGCTCTGCACATAGTAAGCGCTCAATAAATACGATTGATGATGAACATCTCCTGAAGGATATGATGTTTTAGGATGCCTTTGGGGATGGGGAGGGATGTTGGCTGACAGATTGGAGTGTGGAGAGAGTTCCCTGCAGGGGAGAGAGCATGTACAATGGCTTAGCGATGGGAGAGTCGAGAGTGAATTACAGTTAATAATGGTGGAACTCATTAAGTGCTTACTATGTTGGGAAGCAGCATGGCTCAGTGGAAAGAGCCCGGGCTTTGAAGTCACAGGCCATCAGTTCAAATCCTGGCTCTGCCACTTGTCAGCTGTGTGACTTTGGGCAAGTCACTTCACTTCTCTGGGCCTCAGTTACCTCCTCTGTAAAATGGGGATTAAGACTGTGAGCCCCACGTGGGACACCCTGGTCACCTTGTAAATTCCCCAGCGCTAGGACAGTGCTTTGTACATAGTAAGCACTTAATAAATGTCATTACTATCATTATTATTATTACTATGTGCCAGGCACTGTACTAAGCGCTGGGATTGATACCAAGCAAATCGGGTTGGACACAGTCTCTGTCCCACATGGAACTCACAGTCTCAGTGGAAAGAGCCCGGGCTTTGGAGTCAGAGATCGTGGGTTTGAATCCCGGCTCTGCCACAAGTCTGCTGTGTGACCTTGGGCAAGTCACTTAACTTCTCTGAGCCTCAGGTACCTCATCTGTAAAAATGGGGATTAAGACTGTGAGCCCTACGTGGGACAACTTGATGGCATTGTAAACCCCCAGCGCTTAGAACAGTGCTTTGCACATAGTAAGCGCTTAACAAATGCCATTATTATTATTATTATTATTATTTTACAGATGAGGGAACTGAGGCCCAGAAAAGTGAAGTGACTCGCCCAATGTCACACAGCAGACAAATGGCAGAGCCGGGATTAGAACCCAGGTCCTTATGACTCCCAGGATCATTCACTATCCACTAGGCCGTGCTGCTACTCCGTGTGCAGAGCACTGTACGAAGCGCTCGGGAGAGTACGATATAATAATTAACAGACACATTCCCTGCCCACGACGAGCTTACATTCTAGCTTTTGGTCTACTGTCTAGCTAACAGTTGAGGAGAGCCCCAAACCACAATGGAGAAACAGCCGACACCCAAAGGACACCGGTGGAGAGGCCAAGTGGTTCACATCCTCACGATCAGGTCGCGACACACTGGACATGCTGGGAGTGGAGCCCTGAGAACCGCAATGGAGAGACGGATGGTTTTCCTGTGGTCTGAACCAAAACTTATTTTCTTGAGGAATAGAGAGTTGTGAGGCTCAGGAGAGACTGCCTGGCTTTGACAGGAAAAATGAAATCCAAGTACTCCCTCCCCCAAAGACCCATGCAACTCCGACATTCCTGGCAAGGGCTGGATTAATCCTCCCGTGGGCTCGTGGCTATTAGATTTTGTGGGCCCACTACAACCCAGATTTTTTGCCCCGTAATTTAAAATAAACTGATCACAGGTCTGGCAGCGAGACTATTAACACCATAGTTTCATAGTTTCATTGTTTCATAGTTTCATTGTTCAATAGTTTCATTGAAACTAGCCTTTCAATGAAAATAAACCTGTCGCTCTATTTCAATCACAAACATGTAGACTGTAGTTTTAATTCAAAATAGCCTACTTTTTACCTTAGAACGCTTGTCTAGAGGGTGTTAGCCTGTTTAACGTTCAGAGTCCGGCTGCTCTACCTTGGAATTAAAAATGGTGGACAGGTTCCTGATGAGAGTAAATCGAGCTCGTAAAATGCCATCTGCTCAGTTGTCAGGGAAGATTGACTGTTTAGGTCAGTAAGCAGTATTTTAAAGAACACGAATTTCATAAAAGAAAACCACCCGTGGGCTTCCTAGGGAAAGACCCAAGTAAATGTACACAGCACTTATGTACACAGCACTTATGTACACCCCACAGCACTTAGGTACATACACAGACATGTATACCCCAAACCATACATTGTACATTATATATCAGACATATTATTTTGATATGTTGCATTGTAAATATGTTGTGCAGTATACATTATCAATCAATCATATTTATTGAGCACTTACTGTGTGCAAGGCACTGCATTAAATGGTTGGGGGAGTATAATACAACAGAGTCTGTAGACACGTTCCCTGCCCACAAGGTCATTTAATTAGGAATTTATCTCTGAATGGCCTCCATTAGACCTGGATTGCGATTCCACAAGCCCCTAAATTTAATCCAGCTCAGCTTCTAGCCTCTTTGCTTCTATCCTTAAAACAGCAGCATTTATTGAGCCGGTCAGTCAGTCCATCATATTTATTGAGCGCTTACTATGTGCTGAGCACTGTATTAAGCGCTTGGGAGAGCACAATCTGACAGTACAACAGAGACATTCCCTGCCCACAATGAGCTTACAGTTTAGAGGACTGTAGACTGAGCACCTGCTATGTGTGGAGCACCGTATTAGATGCTTGGAAGCGGGTTTTTTCATTTTAATTGGGAACCCGGTCTCCCAAAGGGACCTTGTGATGGGATGGTGGCAAGTGAGCCGGTGGATAATAAATCCTTAGAGCTGGATAAAGGGAAGCAGCGTGGCCTAGTAGAAAGAACCTAGGTCCTAGGAGTAGAGGATCCGGGTTCCAATCCCGGCTCGGTCAATGGCTGGCTGTGTGACTTTGGGCAAGTCATTTCAATTCTCCGGGTCCCAGTTTCCTCAACTGTAAAATGGGGATTCAATTCCTGTTCTCCCTCCTATTTAGAATCAGTCATTCATTCATTTATGCATTCATATTTATGGAGCACTTAGTGTGTGCAAAGAGCCCACTGTTGGGTAGGGACTGTCTCTATATGTTGCCAACTTGTACTTCCCAAGCGCTTAGTACAGTGCTCTGCACACAGTAAGCGCTCAATAAATACGACTGATTGATTGATTGATAAGCGCTTGGGAGTGTACAATACAATAAACAGACATATTCTAATCCCATCTCTGCCACTTGTCTGCTGTGTGACCCTGGGCAAGTCACAACTTCTCGGTGCCTCTGTTACCTCATCTGTAAAATGGGGATTAAGACTGTGAGCCCCCCGTGGGACAACCTGATAACCTTGTATCTTCCCAGCGCTTAGAACAGTGCTTGGCACATAGTAAGCGCTTAACAAATACCATCATTATTATTACATTCCCTTCCTACAAGGAGCTCACAGTCTAGAGGGGGAGACTGATATTAATATAAATGTATAAATAAATATATAAAAACTTGGACTGAGAGTCCTATGCAGGGCCGGGACTGTGTCTGACCAAATTTACCGGTGCTTAGAACAGTGTTTGACAAATAGTAAGTACTTAACATGCTTAGAACAGTGCTTTGCACGTAGTAAGCGCTTAATAAATGCCATCATTATTAAATACCATCAAAAAGAGAGAGGAGAGAGCAGAGTGGAGCAGCTGAGTTGCCCTGGAAATGCAGAGTGCATTAGGGTCCATTACCAAAATACCCTCATTGTGCCCAAATTTCCCGGGTCTGCATCGTGCTTCCTTGTTGCCCTGCTTTCTCCCTCTTATGTCTTAACTTCCTGCAGGGTAGCCTGCCTGAAGAAGTGAGGGAGAGACAAAACTTCCCCTGGAGGGTCTAAGGGAAATCTAATTAGGAATTAAGTCAAACTCCGGGACTCGACTGAGGTTAAAGGAATTCTAAAGTGTGCTTTTTAAGTCGTGTCTAAATAAGAAATGGAGGCAACACTCAATCTTTTTCTTAATAATGCTGGTAATTACAAAATAAGTAAATACGTTTCTTGTTCATTACCCCTGTGAAAATGACAGCCCAATCTCTCAAAAACCCTTCTATTCAATGAATATGTGACTGAGCTGAAAGGTTTTTTTAAAATCAGTTTGCCAGTGAAAAAGAAAACCCAGGCCAATTCACTCTCAGGAATACTCTGGGCCCGAGAGTAAGGAGGACCTGGGTTCTAATCCCGGCTCCACCACTTGTCTGTTGTGTGACCATGGGCAAGTCCTTTTCCTTCTCTGAGCCTCAGTTACCTCATCTGTAAAATGGGGATTGGACCAGGGACAGGGACTGTGTCCAAACTGACTAGCTTGTATCTTCCCCAGTGCTTAGAACAGTGCTTGACACACAACAAGCTTTTAACAAATACTATTATTGGTAGTAGTAATAATAATAATAATAATTAAAGATTAATGACAAAATGGTAAAGTTATCAGCCCTGTTACCTTGCATTGCCCAGGGGATCTTACTGTGTACAATGGACTCCATTTCTTGTTTTTACCATCAGTTAGTAACTCTTCCCTGCTCCTTTCAGCCAATCGATCATCTGTATTAATTGAGTGCTTACTGTATGCAGAGCACTGTACTAAGTGCTTTGGAGAGGACAATTCAACGAAGTTGTTAGACACAGTCCCTACTCGCAAGAAGCCTACAGTCAAGAGAGGGAGACAGACGTTAATATGCTCTGCACACAGTAAAGCATTAAATAAATATGATTAAATAAATATATTATGGACATTAAGAACCTAAGGCTTGTGGAAGCTGAAGGTGGAGTGATTAAGCATTCAAATCCTAGTGCAAGGGTGATGCAGAAGAGAGATGGGATAGAGGAAATGAGGGCTTAGTCTGGGAAAGCCTCTTGAAGGAGGTGGGTTTTTAATGAGGCTCTGAAGGGCCTAGGGCATGATACAAGTCAATGTGATCATTCATTCATTCAATCGTATTTATTGAGTGCTTACTGTGTGCAGAGCACTGTGCTAAGCGCTTGGGAAGTACATCAATTAATAAATGAACGGTATTTACTGAGTGCTTATTGTGTGAAGAGCACTTTACTAAGCACTTGGGAGACTACGCTACAACAGAGCTGGTAGACACACTCCTTGCACAAAGGGGAAGCAGCGTGGCGTAGTGGAAAGAGCACGGACCCGGGAATCAAAGGACCTGGGTTCTAATCGCAGCCCTGCCACTTGTCTGCTGTGTGACCTTGGGCAAGTCACTTAATTTCTCTGTGCCTCAGTTCCATCATTTGTAAAATGGGGATTAAAACTGTGAGCCCCACGAGGGACGTGAATTGTGTCCAGCTTGTATCTACCTCAGGGCTAAGTGCAGTGCCCGGGACCTAGTAAGTACTTAACAAATACCACAAATAAAAAGGAGTTATGTGATTTGCTAAGTCCTTTCCTTTGCTAATAATGAGGTGGGGGACCCTTTGCATGACTGAAGTCTCCTTCTCTAAGGACTTAACTAGTTTAAAATAAATTAAATTAAATAGCTTTAATTCTGTTTGTTCTGACGACTTTGACACCTGTCTACATGTTTTGTTGTGTTGTCTGTCTCCCCCTTCTAGACTGTGAGCCCGTTGTTGGGTAGGGGCCGTCTCTATATGTTGCTGACGTGTACTTCCCCAGCACTTAGTACAGTGCTCTGCACACAGTGAGTGCTCAATAAATACAATTGAATGAATGAATGAATGAATGAATGAATGAACTACTGGGAAGATCAATCTACAGTATTCATTCAATCATATTTATTGAGCCCTTACTGTGTGCAGAGCACTGTACTAAGTGCTTATGTATTGAGAGCGCTTGGGAGAGTATAATACAATAGAGTCCCATCTGCCTGGCTAGGAAAAATGGAATTTATTGAGTGTTTACTATGATCAGAGCACTGTATTAAGCGCTTGGAAGTGTGCAATACAACAGAATTAGTGGACGCATTCCCTGTCCCTTAAAGAGCTTACAGTATAGAGGGGGAGACAGGTGGATGAAATCAATTATCTCTCAGAGCCCACCCAAATACCATCATCATCATCATCATCATCATCATCATCATCATCATCACCCAAGTCCTAGAACTCCCCGAGAGAGGACCTTGCCTCTATTCTCCATCTAAGCACGTTCCCAATCTATGTTGTTTTATGGAAGTCAGGAGACCCGCTATCTAATCCCACTGGCCTGCCATGTGACCCACGGCAGGCCATTGTGACTCACGTGATCGTCCCATGTTTCAGTTTTCTCATCTGCAAAATGGGGTGAATAAATACCCCACTCACAGGTGAAGCCAAAATGAGAACACAATTATGAAGTCCTAGAGTTTTAGTGGTTTTTTTTCTCACTAGAGACCTGATAATGTTTCTGATGTGGAATGATCATGAGGTTAGTTGAGGGAGAGTGAAAAGATAGTTTCTGTTTAATTATCAGTGGGGTGTGGATTTTGTAGGGTTTTGCCTGACTAACTTGATGTCAATAAATGTTACATGAGGTAATTGGTGATTTTGCTCTCCTAATCACTCTTTACAAGTTGGAGTTAATCCTCTCTCCCCCAAAAGACCCCAACTTAGTTTTTAAAACTCTATTCTGACAGTGAAACTAAGTGGATTTTCGTAAGGTGAACTTCATCAATGATATCTCATTTCTATGATGAACTGCCAAAACTTACATTGTCATCAGTAATCAGCATGCATTTAGTAATGGGGTATCTGGAAAATTTGCTCATTTTAAAATTTATTGTATTCTTTTGTCTAGGTAATTTCTCTCTTCCCACATTTGGAAAGTGTCTGCATTTCTTTTGAGCATAAGGCCACTATGGTTGGTGTTTGCTTATTTGTTGAATGAATGTTACCATTCTCGCTCCAAAACAGAATTCTTACCTCAAAACCAACATTTGGACGTGGTTAAGTTTCAGACTGTTGTTGGAATCTGATACCCCAAACTAAACATGTTTGCTGGGTTTAACTGGCAGTTGTGATGTTGAACATCCATTCACCAATTTGCATCATTTGGGATACAGCAAAGAGGAGTACTATTACTAAAGAGGCGCTCGCAGTTCAGATGTGGAATGTGAAAATAAAAGCTGAAATAAAATCTAAAAGTTTGGAAAGTTTAAACCCAATTTTAGCCGAAATCTAGCAAAGGAAAAAAAAACCAGGGCCAAGGATATCCGTCTCATTCTTTTTCAAATATAGTAGCTATTGCACACACGGCTGTCCCATTTAGCTAGTTTTGGAATAACCCCTAATTGGAATCGGCCAAGAGAGAAAGAAATCATTCATTCATTCATTCAGTCGTATTTATTGAGCGCTTACTGTGTGCAGAACACTGGACTAAGCGCCTGGGAAGTACAAGTTGGCAACATATAGAGACGGTCCCTATTCATTCATTCATTCAATCGCATTTATTGAGCGCTTACTGTGTGTAGAGCACTGTACTAAGCGCTTGGGAAGTACAAGTTGGCAACATATAGAGACGGTCCCTACCCTAAAGCGGGCTCACAGTCTAGAAGGGGGAGACAGACAACAAAACAAAACAAATCAAAACCATCTCCCTATACCTAAAGAAAGGAAAGACACCATTATTGGAAATAAACCAATCTCTGTTTTCTCCAGTTTGAGCCAAAGCCTGACAAGCTAAATGCATGGAAAAAGATCAGGCTGATTTGCCGATTTCTGTTGTATGTCTAAAGCAAAGGCAGCCAAATAAAGATTTCAAATCAGGTGATTTCCGGACTAAATAATCCCTTCAGCACCAATACCCCGTTTTTGTCCCCAAACCGTCCTACCTCCTAAGAGGAAGGAAAGAGAAAATCACTGCTACTGCAGTCTCCTCAGCCTCGCTTCACTGATTTCTTGTTTTCTCGCTCATCTATCCCGCATAATATGCCAAATCTGCTTGAGAAGTGATAAGGCGGGGTTTTTTTCCTCTTTATTTCGGGAAATTTGATGACTGTGTTGCTACTGCTGCTGCAGCTTCTGAACTCTGTTTGAAAATATTTCAGGAACTCGTACCTTTCCGTACGATGCCGTCGTTGGTTTGGTCAGCTACATTTCTGAGACCGCTGAGGCGGAGTTGGGAACCATTTTTTGGGGAAGTTCTCACGGCCGATTGTTACAACTGTTGCTTGCAAGCAGAGAATATCATGCTGTGGGAATACCTGGAGAAGAGTTGAAATATTCATATTTTTTTCTAGTTATGATGCAGAGTGAAAAATCATGTACATTATAATTGCGTGCTTATTTAGCCTGTGAGTACCTTGCAGGCAGAGAACGTATCTGAGAGAAGCAGTGTGGCTCAGTGGAAAGAACACGGGCTTTGGAGTCTGAGGTCATGAGTTCAAATTCCAGCTCTGCCAATTGTCAGCTGTGTGACTTTGGGCAAGTCACTTCACTTCTCTGTGCCTCAGTTACCTCATCTGTAAATGGGGATTAAGACTGTAAACCCCCTGTGGGACAACCTGATCACCTTGTAACCTCCCCAGCACTTTGGACAGTGCTTTGGACATAGTAAGCGCTTAAGAAATGCTGTTATTATTATTATTATTACTACCAACTCTGTTATATTGTACTCTCTCAAGTGCTTAATACAAAGCTCTGCACGCAGTAAGCGCTCAATAAATGCAACTAGTTGATATACCCCTAGAATTTATAGATGCATGTAGACGTTTCGTCATTTCTATATGCGACTTGTGTGGGCTGAATTGCTTTAATGGTCATTTTGTCCAGCTTTCACTGGACAGCTTTAGGAGAGAGAGAGAGACAAAGACAGAAAGAGAGAGAAAGAGACAGGTAGAGAAATAGAGAGAGGAGAGCACTGAGAATAAAAAGAGGAACACAGACGGTGAAGGATAAACGAAAGAGGGAAGACAGAAAGATGGAAATTAACAGGCAGGGTTGGTGGGGAAGGCACCAATTTAATCAGATTTATTGAGCATTTACTTAGTGCAGAGCACTGTACTAAATGCTTGGAAGAGTACAATACAACAATATAACAGACATATTCCCTACCCACAACAAGCTTACAGGGGGTGGTAGACATTAATATAAATATAAATATTAATATAACAGTGCTTGGCACATAGAAAGTACTTAACAAATACCATCATTATTATTTGTACATATTTACTATTCTATTTATTTTGTTAATGATGTGCATCTAGCTTTACTTCTATCATCATCATCATCATCAATTGTATTTATTGAGCGCTTACTGTGTGCAGAGCACTGTACTAAGCGCTTGGGAAGTACAATTTGGCAACATATAGAGACAGTCCCTACCCAATAGTGGGCTCTTTCTATTTATTCTGATGACACCTGTCCACGTGTTTTGTTGTCTGTCTCCCCTTTCTAGACTGTGAGCCCGTTGTTGAGTAGGGACAGTCTCTATATGTTGCCAACTTGGACTTCCCAAGCGCTTAGTCCAGTGCTCTGCACGCAGTAAGCGCTCAATAAATACGATTGAATGAATGAATGAATAAAGAAATCTACAGATATGTACGTAAGTACCCGGGGGCCAGGAGGGGGTTTGAATAAAGGGATCAAATCAAGGTGACGCAGAAATGGGAGGAGAGGAAAGGAGGGCTTAGTCAGAGGAGGCCTCTTGGAGGGTGTAAAGTCTGTACAAGAACAGAAGAGAGGGCCCCAGCTAGGACCAACGGTTTACCAGAACAGGAAAAGACAGAGAAAAAAATTGAATGGAGAAAAAAATAAAATTGGAAATGAGCGGAGGCTGAAGAATCGACAAGAGAGACCAGAAAGCTGGACCCTCGGAAGGACAAACAAGTAGAGAAAGACAAAAAGGGAAAAATAGTTCAGAACAAGTGTCGAGGGTCATTGCGGGTGAGGAGGAGCATGACAGGGAGAGCTTTGAAAGAAGAGAGGAGAGGAAAAGGGCAGAGAGGGAAGTAGGAAGATTAATTACTGATCTGTCCCGGGCAAGACTGTCGTTGTACCCAATCCATCAATCAGTGGTATTTGTTGAGTGCTTACTATGTGCAGAGTACTGTTCTAAGTGCTTCGGAGACTACAGTACTGCTCTGGAACTCAGGAAACCTGGGTTCTATTCTTGATGTGCATATAGTTATAATTCAATTTGTTCTGATGATTTTAACACCTGTCTACATGTTCTGTTTTGTTGTCTGTCTCCCCCTTCTAGACCGTGAGCCCGTTGTTGGGTAGGGACCGTCTCGGTATGTCGCCGACTTGTACTTCCCAAGCGCTTAGTACAGTGCTCTGCACCCAGTAAGTGCTCAATAAATACAATTGAATGAATGAATGAATGAATGGTTCTGCCTCCAGTAGGTTTATGTGGCTGAAGACAGCCCACGTACTTTGCAATGTGCTGCATCCCTGCCCACCTAGCATTCCTAGCCCCAGTAGAAATATTACTGGAAGGGATGAGGGAATGCTGGGCAAACCACTGGCATTATCATCAATTCCTCCGCACATGAGAAGCAGGGAGTCCTAATAAATAGAGCACAGGCCTGGGTGTCGGGAGGCCCTGGGTTCTAATCGCAGCTCTGCCACTTGTCTGCTATGTGAACTTGGACAAGTCACTTCACTTTTCTGGGCTTCAGTGACCTCATCTGTAAAATGGGGATCAAGACTGTAAGCCCCACGTGGGACATGGACTGTGTCCAACCTTATTAGCTTGTATCTACCCAGTGCGTAGTACAATGCCTGACACATAGTATGCACTTAACAGAAACCGTAAACACACACAAAAAAGTTATTGGTCCTGAAACTCCAAGACTGAAGCTAATCTGTCCTTTCTGATGGGAAACTCCATCATCATCATCATCATCAGACCTTGGACAAGTCACTTTACTTCTCTGTGCCTCAGTTACCTCGTCTGTAAAAAGGGTATTGAGACTCTGAGTGCCATGAGGGACTGTGTTCAACACAATTTGTTTGACCCACCTCAGCACTTAGTACAGTGCCAGGCATATAGTGAGCGCTTAGCAAATACCATAATTATTATCATTATTATTATTATCAAAGCTGGATGTAGCTCCAATGCTTCCCTTAATATAAAATAAGGACATGAAAAATAATAAGCAATTATTCCTTTCAAGCACAAGGGCAAATAATAATAACAATAATAATAAACTGTGGTATTTGTTAAGCGCTTACTCTGTGCCCGGCACTATACTAAGCACTGGAGTAGATCCGAGGAGATTGGGTCGGACACAATTCCTGTCCCACATTGGGCTCAGAGTCTTAATCCCCATTTTACAGATGAGGTAACTGAGGCACCGAGAAGTGAAGCAACTTTCCCAAGGTCCCACTGCAGACAAGTGGCGGAGTCAGGATTAGAACCCAGGTCCTTCTGACTGCCAGGCCCACTAAGCCACGTTGCTCCCAAATTTGGAATGAGGCTTTCAGCAGGGGGAAAGGGATAAAAAGGATACACGAGTAGACTGGTGGGGGCAGGGGGGGGCATAAAAATCTCCTGCTCAGACCTGAAACCAGATGGAAATCCACCCCACTCCCCAGGGGAAATAAAAGTTTCCAATCTACCTCTGAAGGACAGTTTGGGTGCAACCTCTTCTCCCTCCATTCTTCTAGACCGTGAGCCCACTGTTGGGCAGGGACCGTCTCTCTATGTTGCCAACTTGTACTTCCCAAGCGCTTAGTACAGTGCTCAGCACACAGTAAGCGCTCAACTCACACCTAGGGTGGCTCCTTTCTGGCCCTCGCCGAGGGGCCTTTCCGTCGTCCAACTCCCAGCCCCTTTGCATTCATCTCTTAGAAGCAGCGTGGCTCAGGGGAAATCAATCAATCAATCGTATTTATTGAGCGCTTACTGTGTGCAGAGCACTGTACTAAGCGCTTGGGAAGTACAAGTTGGCAACGTAGAGAGACGGTCCCTACCCAACAGTGGGCTCACTGGGAGTCAGAGGTCGTGGGTTCGGATCCCGGCCCTGCCATATGTCTGCTGTGTGACCTTGGGCCAGTCTCTTAACTTCTCTGAGCCTCAGTTCCCTCATCTGGAAAACGGGGATTAAGACTGTGAGCCCCACGTGGGACAGCCTTGTGGTTCAAATCCCGGCTCCGCCGCTTGTCAGCTGTGTGACTTTGGGCAGGTCACTTAACTTCTCTGGGCCTCAGTTACCTCATCTGTAAAATGGGGATGAAGACTGTGAGCCCCCCGTGGGACAACCTGATCACCTTGTAACCTCCCCAGCCCTTAGAACCGTGCTTTGCACATAGTAAGTGCTTAATAAATGCCATTATTATTATTATTATTATTATTATTATTATTATTATTACCCCCCAGCGCTTAGAACAGTGCTTTGCACATAGCGCTTAGAACAGTGCTTTGCACATAGGGCTTAACAAATGCCATCATTATCCCCCTCCTCCCAGACTGAGTCCCCTCCTTCCTCTTCCCCTCCTCCCCCTCCCCATCCCCCCCGCCTCACCTCCTTCCCCTCCCCACAGCACCCGTATATATGTTTGTACGGATTTATTACTCTATTTTATTTGTACATATTCTATTTATTTTATTTTGTTAATATGTTTTGTTTTGTTGTCTGTCTCCCCCTTCTAGACTGTGAGCCTGCTGTTGGGTAGGGACCGTCTCTATATGTTGCCAACTTGTACTTCCCAAGCGCTTCGTACAGTGCTCTGCACTCAGTAAGCGCTCAATAAATATGTTTGAATAAATGAATAAATACGATCGATTGATTGATTTATCAGCTGGACCCAAAGCCTGGGGGAGGTGAGGTGAGATGAGACGAGACGAGAGGGGTTCCTGTTGCAACGCCCCATCTGAAGGTCCTTCTGGGTCAAATCTGCAGGACCGTGTGACCTCTTGTCACCGCCTGAATTGGACCACTGAACACCTAGATGTTGATAGTGCTATTTGTTAGGCGCTTACTATGCGTCAGACACTGTTCTAAGCGCTGCGGCGGAGCCAAGATAATCAGATGGACACATTCCCTGTCCCTCACGGGGTTGTCCTGGAGACCAGCATTCAGAGGGTCCATACCTCTTGAAAGTTGCCCAGGATGCAGGACAAATCTTTTTCTAAAATTTCAAGGGCCAAACAAGCCAGATCCTGCCATTTCGGGGCCTATCGGACATGGACTAGACTTGTGATGCGGAGGGGCTGGGCCGTTCGGAGTCAAAGGAGCTGAGTTCTAATCTCGGCTCTGCCCCTTGTCTGTCGTGTGACCTTGGGCAGGTCACTTAGCTTCTCTGCGCCTCAGTTCCCTCGTCTGTAAAATGGGGATTCAATACTTGCTCTCCCTCCAACTTAGCCTGTGAGCCCCATGCCCAACCTGATTTATCTCTTAACTAACCCCAGCGCTTAGTACAGTGATCGGAACATAGTAAACGCTTCACAGGTAAAATAGTAATAATAATACTAAAGAATAAAGTACCATATTAATGATGATAGCCCCCCTCCCCTGCCCAATCTGGCAAGTGCAGAGCTGTAAAGTGGGTATTAGCCCCATAAGATGTGACTCTTCTAAGTCTGCTTCTTCTTCTAACATTTATTCTCTCCTGCCCTTTCCTCAGATTCATTCAATCATATTTATTGAGCGCTTCCTGTGTGCAGAGCACTGTACTAAGCGTTTGGGGGAGAACAATAGACTAGAGTTGGTAGACACATTCCCTTTTCACGAGGAACTTGCAGTCTGGAGCTTCCAGTCTCTAATCCAGGATGACTCCCGTGCATTTTACCGAGATACATTGTTGGCATAGAAAACATTCTCCCGATCGTCTCCGGCAGGGACATTCTTTCCACTGGGATTTCTCATTCTGCAGATCTTCTCTTGCCCACACCCCTGTAAACACTTGTGTATCTAAGGCTCCGACTCAGGGATTCCACGAATAGTATCAAGGCTTCCCACAGACTCCCTTCCTCGACCGGAATGAAAAGGAGATTATTCACCAACTGGTCGCAACACTGAGCCCTCCTGAGACCGCACGATAACTCTGGCTTGCCAATACAGAATGCCACCTTTAAAAGAAAGCAAGGGGGATGGGGAAGAAAACAAGTCACTTTCTCTTTTGGAAAGGCTTTTTGAAGGACACTGCCACCCCTGGATTTAGATCCTCTGATCTAGAGATTCTCCGGATCTGTTGCATATTTCGAATTGCAAATTCATTCCCAGTTGTAGCATTCCTCGGCTTCCAATAATCCACACTCCCCTGGAGATGGTAGGAGTGTGGGTAAATAGCGTATTGCGTGCATTCAGTGCTTTTCATCCCAAGCAAAACCCAAAGGCATTTCCCAGAGGACTGAACATAGCCACTTGTATTGCTGGAGGAGACGAAAGAAGGATCGACCCTCGCTTAAATGCCAAGGAACATTTATGGACGAGTTAGCAACTCCTCATACTCCCCCAAATCCAAAAAAAAAAAAGAAATAAAGTAGAGCTGGTTCTTGAAATTCCCTTTGAAATCTCCTTACATAAGAAACCATCTGGAGTGGATTTCCATTATTTGGGGTTACAAAACCAAATTGACCCAAGGACTGGAACACAATAGCTTTTATTTTTTAAAAAATCAGCAACGGTATTTTATTTTGGTGTGGGGGATACTAACCTCTCAAAACTCAAATTTATAATACTTTGATTTGTAGATAGCCCTTTTGTCCCCAAAGTGCTTTTACATTACTATCCATCCATCCATCCATCTATCTATATCTATCATCTATCTATCTATCTCTCTCTTTATTTATCTATCTATATCTATCTATCTATCTCTCTGTATCTATCTATTTATCTATTTTGATGGTATTGACGCCCGTCTACTTGTTTTGCTTTGTCGTCTGTCTCCCTCCTCTAGGCTGTGAGCCCATTGTTGGGTAAGGATGTTGCAGAATTGTACCTTCCAAGCGCTTAGTCCAGTGGTCTGCACACAGTAAGCACTCAATAAATACGATTGAATGAATGAATGAGTGAATTACCGCTCTCATTTCCCTTCTCATCCCCTCCCTGTGCAGCAGGGCGAGGCAGTTTATGACATAAATCACGTTATCAGCTACTTTGCTTGGTTATTTGTAGGGAATTGTCCCCCTTATTAAGAGGCCGGTTGCATAGAGACCATAGGAAGAACCACAAGCCAAGGGATGAACTTTGCAGCTTTGTGTAGTTTGTGTATACTGTGTATGTGAACTTTGTGCATATAGCTATAATTTTATTTATTCCGATGTTATTGACACCTGTCTACATGTGTTTTGTTGACCGTCTCCCACTTCTAGACTGTGACCCCGTTGTTGGGTAGGGACCGTCTCTATTTGTTGCCAAATTGTACTTCCCAAGTGCTTAGTACAGTGCTCTGCACACAGTAAGCGCTCAATAAATACGATTAGAGTGAATTACTGCTCTCATTTTCCTTCTCGCCCCCTCCCTTTGCAGCAGGACGAGGCAGTTTATGCCATAAACCACATTTTAAGCTACTTTGCTTGGTTATTTTTAGGGAATTCTCCCCCTTATTAAGAAGCCAGTTGCGTAAACAGCGTAGCTCGGTGGCTTGGGAGTCAGAGGTCATGGGTTCTAATCCCGACTCCGCCACTTGTCAGCTGTGGGACTTTGGGCAAGTCACTTCACTTCTCTGGGCCTCAGTTCCCTCATCTGGAAAATGGGGATGAAGATTGTGAGCCCCACGTAGGACAACCTGATCACCTTGTATCTTCCCCTGCTCTTAGAACAGTGCTTCACACATAGTAAGCACTTAACAAATGCCATCATTATTATAACTATATTCATTCATTATTGTAGCCATAAATATATTTATTCTGATGGTTTTGACACCTGTCTACATGTTTTGTTCTGTTGTCTGTCTCCCCCTTCTAGACTGTGAGCCCGTTGTTGGGTAGGGACCGTCTCTATCTGCTGTCGACTTGTACTTCCCAAGTGCTTAGTAAGTGCTCTGCACACAGTAAGCGCTCAGTAAATATGATTGAATGAATGAATGAATGAATTGTACTTTCCAAGCGCTTAGTCCAGTGCTCTACACACAGTAAGCGCTCAATAAATATGATTGAAGGAGTGAATGAAGCAGCATGGCTCAGTGGAAAGAGCCTGGGCTTGGGAGTCAGAGATCATGGGTTCAAATCCCAGCTCCGCCAATTGTCAGCTGTGTGACTTTGGGCAAGTCACTTAGCTTCTCTGTGCCTCAGTTACCTCCTCTGTAAAATGGGGATGAAGACTGTGAGCCCCACGTGGAACAACCTGATCACATTGGCTCTTAGTCCAGTGCTCTGCACACAGTAAGCTCTCAATAAATACGGCTCAATGAATGAGTGAATTGTCCTTTTCTAAGTGCTTAGTCCAGTGCTCTGCACCCACTAAGCACTCAATAAATACGATGGAATGAATGAATGAATGAATGAGTGAATTGTCATTTCCAAGCACCTAGCCCAGTGCTCTGCACACAGTAATTGCTCAATAAATACGATTGAATGAATGAATGAATGGACTCTGCACCCAGTAAGTGCCCAATAAATACGATTGAATGAATGAATGAATGAATGAATGGACTCTGCACCCAATAAGCGCTCAATAAATGAGATTGAATGAATGAATGAATGGATTCTGCACCCAGTAAGCGCTCAATAAATACGACTGAATGAATGAATGGACTCTGCACCCAGTAAGCGCTCAATAAATACGACTGAATGAATGAATGGACTCTGCACCCAGTAAGAGCTCAATAAATACGACTGAATGAATGAATGGACTCTGTACCCAGTAAGCGCTCAATAAATACGATTGAATGAATGAATGAATGGACTCTGCGCCCAGTGAGCGCTCAATAAATACGATTGAATGAATGGATGGACTCTGCACCCAGTAAGCGCTCAATAAATACGATTGAATGAATGAATGGACTCTGCACCCAGTAAGCGCTCAATAAATACGATTGAATGAATGAATGAATGAATGGACTCTGCACCCAGTAGGCGCTCAATAAATACGATTGAAAGAATGAATGAATGGTCTTTGCACCCAGTAAGCGCTCAATAAATACGATTGAATGAATGAATGGACTCTGCACCCAGTAAGCGCTCAATAAATACGATTGAATGAATGAATGAATGGGCTGTGCACCCAATAAGCGCTCAATAAATACGATTGAATGAATGAATGGACTCTGCACCCAGTAAGCGCTCAATAAATACGATTGAATGAATGAATGAATGAATGAATGAATGGACTCTGCACCCAGTGAGTGCTCAATAAATATGATTGATTGAATGAATGGATGGACTCTGCACCCAGTAAGCGCTCAATAAATGCGATTGAATGAATGAATGGACTCTGCACCCAGTAAGCGCTCAATAAATACGATTGAATGTATGAATGAATGAATGGACTCTGCACCCAGTAAGCGCTCAATAAATACGATTGAATGAATGAATGAATGGACTCTGCACCCAGTAAGCGCTCAATAAATATGATTGAATGAATGGACTCTGCACCCAGTAAGCACTCAATAAATACGACTGAATGAATGAATGAATGAATGAATGAATGAATGGACTCTGCACCCAGTAGGTGCTCAATAAATACGATTGTAAGAATGAATGAATGGTCTGTGCACCCAGTAAGCACTCAATAAATACGACTGACTGAATGAATGGACTCTGCACCCAGTAAGCTCTCAATAAATACGATTGAATGAATGAATGAATGAATGGACTCTGCACCCAGTAAGCACTCAATAAATACGACTGACTGAATGAATGGACTCTGCACCCAGTAAGCGCTCAATAAATACGATTGAATGAATGAATGGACTCTGCACCCAGTAAGCACTCAATAAATAAGACTGAATGAATGAATGAGTGGACTCTGCACCCAGTAAGCGCTCAATAAATACGATTGAATGAATGAATGGACTCTGCACCCAGTAAGCGCTCAATAAATACGACTGAATGAATGAATGAATGGACTCTGCACCCAGTAAGCGCTCAATAAATACGATTGAATGTATGACTGAATGGACTCTGCACCCAGTAAGTGCTCAATAAATACGATTGAATGAATGAATGAATGGTCTGTGCACCCAGTAAGCGCTCAATAAATACGATTGAATGAATGAATGAGTGGACTCTGCACCCAGTAAGCGCTCAATAAATACGATTGAATGAATGAATGAATGAATGGACTCTGCACCCAATAAGCGCTCAATAAATACGATTGAATGTATGAATGAATGAATGGATTCTGCACCCAGTAAGCGCCCAACAAATACGACTGAATGAATGAATGAGTGAATTGTCCTTTCCCAGCGCTTAGCCCAGTGTTCTGCACCCGGTAAGCGCTCGATAAATACGATGGAAGGAAGGAAGGAATATTCCTCGCAACTAAAATCCCTGGGCGATCAAATAATACCAAAAAAAAAACACAAAAAGGGAGAGGGCGAAGCAAACAAAAGGCGCGAAGGGCGGGGCTCTCATCCCCGTCGCCACGGCGACCGTGACGTCAGCCCGCCCTGGATCTAATTGGAGGAAACCCCGTGGCCGGCGCCGCAGCCTCCCGGCCAACCGACCTTGCGCGGCCCGGCCCCGCGCGCGCGCGCGCACGCGCGCGCGCGCTCGGCTCCCATTGGTCCGTCCCGGGCGGGGGGCGGGACCTTCTGGAGGAAGGCGGGACGGGATTGGCCGGCGGCCGCCGCGCTGGGCGAGCGGGGGTGGTTGAGGCGGGCGGGGCCGCGGCCCGGGCCAAAAGCGGCGCGGCGCCGGCGGGAGCGGGAGCCGGTTGGAACCGGGCTGAGGCGAGGCAGGTGAGGGACGGGCGGGCGGCCGCCATTACGCTCCGCGCTACTGCTTGGACTCCCCTCGGACCCCGGCGGGGGGGGGGGGCGGAACCAGCGCTTACCACAGTGCTCCGCACCCTGTCAGCGCTCAATCAATACGACTGGATGAATGAATGAATGATTGAATGAATGAATGAGGGCCGGACACAAAAGGCGGCAGGGCCCCGCTATTCATTCAGTCAGTCGCGCTGTAATTGCTTAGAGTAAGCGCTCAATAAATACGACTGAATGAATGAATGGATTCTGCACCCAGTGAGCGCTCAATAAATACGATTGAATGAATGAATGAATGGACTCTGCATCCAGTCAGCGCTCAATAAATATGAATGAATGGATTCTGCACTTACTATGTAGTAAGTGCTTATTGAGCACTTACTATTCATTCACTCAGTCGTATTTATTGAGCGCTGACTGGGTACTAAGCGCTTGGGAGAGTCCATTTGTGTGCAGAGCGGTGGGCTAAGCGCCTGAGAGTATTCATTCATTCAGTGGTATTTATTGAGCGCTTACTGGGTGCAGAGCACTGGACTAAGCGCTTGGGAGGGTCCATTCATTCATTCGTGTGCAGAGCAGTGGACTAAGCGCCTGAGAGTATTCATTCATTCATTCAGTGGTATTTATTGAGCGCTGAGTGGGTGCAGAGCACTCGACTAAGCGCTTGGGAGAGTCCATTCATTCATTCGTGTGCAGAGCAGTGGGCTAAGCGCCTGAGAGTATTCATTCATTCAGTGGTATTTATTGAGCTCTTACTGGGTGCAGAGCACTCGACTAAGCGCTTGGGAGAGTCCATTCATTCATTCGTGTGCAGAGCAGTGGGCTAAGCGCCTGAGAAGTATTCATTCATTCAGTGGTATTTATTGAGCGCTTACTGGGTGCAGAGCACTCGACTAAGCGCTTGGGAGAGTCCATTCATTCATTCGTGTGCAGAGCAGTGGGCTAAGCGCCTGAGAGCATTCATTCAGTGGTATTTATTGAGCGCTTACTGGGTGCAGAGCACTGGACTAAGCGCTTGGGAGGGTCCATTCATTCATTCGTGTGCAGAGCAGTGGACTAAGCGCCTGAGAGCATTCATTCATTGGTATTTATTGAGCGCTTACTGGGTGCAGAGCACTGGACTAAGCGCTTGGGAGGGTCCATTCATTCATTCGTGTGCAGAGCAGTGGACTAAGCGCCTGAGCGAGTCCATTCATTCATTCAGTGGTATTTATTGAGCGCTGAGTGGGTGCAGAGCACTGGACTAAGCGCTGGGAGAGTCCATTCGTGTGCAGAGCGGTGGACTAAGCGCCTGAGAGTATTCATTCATTCATTGGTATTTATTGAGCTCTTACTGGGTGCAGAGCTGTACTAAGCGCTTGGGAGGGTCCATTCATTCGTGTGCAGAGTAGTGGGCTAAGCGCTTGAGAGAGTCCATTCATTCAGTGGTATTTATTGAGCGCTTACTGGGTGCAGAGCACTGGACTAAGCGCTTGGGAGGGTCCATTCGTGTGCAGAGCAGTGGATTAAGCGCCTGAGCGAGTCCAGTCATTCATTCAGTGGTATTGAGCGCTTACTGGGTGCAGAGCACTGTATTAAGCGCTTGGGAGGGTCCATTCATTCATTCGTGTGCAGAGTAGTGGGCTAAGCGCCTGAGAGAGTCCATTCATTCATTCAGTGGTATTTATTGAGCGCTTACTGGGTGCAGAGCACTGGACTAAGCGCTTGGGAGAGTCCATTCATTCGTCTGCAGAGCAGTGGACTAAGCGCCTGAGAGTATTCATTCATTCAGTGGTATTTATTGAGCTCTTACTGGGTGCAGAGCACTGTACTAAGCGCTTGGGAGGGTCCATTCATTCATTCGTGTGCAGAGCAGTGGACTAAGCGCCTGAGAGAGTCCATTCATTCATTCAGTGGTATTGAGCGCTTAATTGGTGCGGAGCACTGGACTAAGCGCTTGGGAGGGTCCATTCATTCATTCGTGTGCAGAGCAGTGGACTAAGCGCCTGAGCGAGTCCATTCATTCATTCAGTGGTATTGAGCGCTTATTGGGTGCGGAGCACTGGACTAAGCGCTTGGGAGGGTCCATTCATTCATTCGTGTGCAGAGCAGTGGACTAAGCGCCTGAGCGAGTCCATTCATTCATTCAGTGGTATTTATTGAGCGCTGACTGGGTGCAGAGCACTGTACTAAGCGCGTGGGAGAGTCCATTCATTCGTGTGAAGAGCAGTGGACTAAGCGCCTGAGCGAGTCCATTCATTCATTCAGTGGTATTGAGCTCTGACTGGGTGCAGAGCACTGAACTAAGCGCTTGGGAGAGTCCATTCATTCATTCGTGTGCAGAGCAGTGGACTAAGCGCTTGAGCGATTCCATTCACTCATTCAGTGGTATTGAGCGCTTACTGGGTGTAGAGTGCTGTACTAAGCGCTTGGGAGAGTCTATTCATTTGTGTGCAGAGCAGTGGACTAAGCGCTTGGGAGAGTCCATTCATTCATTCAGTGGTATTGAGCGCTGACTGGGTGCAGAGCACTGTACTAAGCGCTTGGGAGGGTCCATTCATTTGTGTGCAGAGCTGTGGACTAAGCGCCTGAGAGAGTCCGTTCATTCATTCAGTGGTATTGAGCGCTGACTGGGTGCAGAGCACTGTACTAAGCGCTTGGGAGAGTCTATTCATTCATTTGTGTGCAGAGTAGTGGACTAAGCGCCTGAGAGAGTCCATTCATTCATTCAGTGGTATTGAGCGCTGACTGGGTGCAGAGTACTGTACTAAGCGCTTGGGAGAGTCCATTCGTGTGCAGAGCTGTGGACTAAGCGCCAGAGTCCATTCATTCATTCAGTGGTATTTATTGAGCGCTTACTGGGTGCAGAGCACTGGCATAAGCGCTTGGGAGAGTCCATTCATTCATTCAGTGGTATTTATTGAGCACTTACTGGGTGCAGAGCACTGGCCTAAGCGCTTGGGAGAGTCTGTTCATTCAGTTGTATCTATTGAGCGCTTATTGTGTGCAGAGCACTGGACTAAGCACTTGGTAGAGTCCATTGATTCATTCAGTGGTATTTATTGAGCGCCTACTGTGTGCAGAGCACTGGACTAAGCGCTTGGGGGAGTCCATTCATTCATTCAGTGGTATCTGTTGAGCGCCTACTGGGTGCGGAGCAGTGTACTAAGCGCTTGGGAGAGCCCACTCATTCATTCAGCCATATTTATTGAGCGCCTACTGTGTGCAGAGCACTGGACTAAGCGTTTGGGAGAGCCCACTCATTCATTCAGTGGTATTTATTGAGCACTTACTGGGTGCAGAGTACTGGCCTAAGCGTTTGGGAGAGTCTATTCATACAGTCAGTGGTATTTATTGAGCGCTTACTGGGTGCAGAGTACTGGACTAAGCGCTTGGGAGAGTCCGTTCATTCATTCAGTGGTATTTATTGAGCGCTTACTGGGTGCAGAGCACTGGACTAAGTGCTAGGGAGAGTCCATTCATTCAGTGGTATTTATTGAGCGCTTACTGGGTGCAGAGCACTGGCCTAAGCGGTTAGGAAAGGACAAATCACTCATTCATTCAGTCGTATTTATTGAGCGCTTACTGGGTGGAGAGCAGTGGACTAAGCGCTTGGGAGAGCCCACTCATTTATTCAGCCGTATTGAGCGCTTACTAGGTGCAGAGCACTGCCCTAAGCGCTTGGGAGAGTCCATTCATTCAGTTGTGTCTATTGAGCGCTTAGTGTGTGCAGAGCACTGGACTAAGCGCTTGGGAGAGTCCATTCATTCATTCAGTGGTATTTATTGAGCGCTTACCGGGTACGGAGCACTGGCCTAAGTACTTAGGAAAGGACAATTCATTCATTCAGTGGCATTTATTGAGCGCTTACTGGGTGCAGAGCAGTGGACTAAGCGCTTGGGAGAGCCCACTCATTCATTCAGCTGTATTTATTCAGCGCTTACTGGGTGCAGAGCACTGGACTAAGCGCTTGGGAGAGTCCATTCATTCAGTCGTATTTATTGAGTGCTTATTGTGTGCAGAGCAGTGGACTAAGCGCTTGGGAGAGCCCATTCATTCATTCAATCGTATTTATTGAGCGCTTACTGTGTGCAGAGCACTGGACTAAGCACTTGGGAGAGCCCACTCATTCATTCAGTGGTATTTATTGAGCACTTACTGAGTGCAGAGTATTGCCCTAAGCGCTTGGGAGAGTCTGTTCATTCAGTTGTATCTGTTGAGCGCTTATTGTGTGCAGAGCACTGGACTAAGCGCTTGGGAGAGCCCACTCATTTATTCAGTCATATTTATTGAGTGCTTACTGGGTGCAGAGCACTGGACTAAACTCTTGGGCGAGTCCATTCATTCATTCAATCTTATGGAGCGTTTACTGTGTGCAGAGCACTGGACTAAGCGATTGGGAGTCTGTTCATTCATTGTCATATTTATTGAACGCTTATTGGGTGCAGAGCAGTGGACTAAGCGCTTGGGAGAGCCCATTCATTCAGTCATATTTATTGAGCGCTTACTGTGTGCAGAGCACTGGACTAAGCGCTTGGGAGAGTCCATTCATTCAGCCCTACTTATTGAGCACCTTCTGGGTGCAGAACACTGGACTAAGCGCTTGGGAGAGTCCAACTCGGCCACAGATAGAGACGGTCGTGGCTCAGTGGAAGGAGCCCGGGCTTGGGAGTCAGCGGTCGTGGGTTCAAATCCTGGCTCTGCCCCTTGTCAGCTGTGTGACTTCGGGCAAATCACTTAACTTCTCTGTGCCTCAGTTACCTCATCTGTAAAATAGGGATTAAGACTGTGAGCCCCATGTGGGACAACCTGGTGACCTTGTAACCTCCCCAGCGCATAGAACAGTGCTTTGCACATAGTAAGTGCTTAATAAATGCCATTATTATTATTATTGGTCGTGGGTTCTAATTCCGCTTCTGCCACTTGGCAGCTGGGTGACTTTGGGCAAGTCACTTCACTGGGCCTCAGTGACCTCATCTGTAAAGTGGGGATGAAGACTGTGAGCCCCCCCCCCCCGTGGGACAACCTGATCACCTTGTAGCCCCCCCAACCCCAGCGCTTAGAACAGTGCTTCGCACGTAGCGCTTATCAAATGCCATCATCATTATTATTACCCAACAGCAGGCTCGCAGTCTAGACGAGGCCGTGCTCGTCCTGCTCCCCCGTGACTAATCATCATCATGATGGTATTAATAATAATAATGATGGCATTTGTTAAGCACTTACTATGTGCCCAGCACTGTTCTAAGCGTTGGGGGGGGGATACAAGGTAATCAGGTTGTCCCACGTGGGAATCACCGTCTTTATCCCCGTTTTATTCATTCATTCAATTGTATTTATTGAGCGCTTACTGTGTACAGAGCACTGGACTAAGCGCTTGGGAAGTACAAGTTGGTAGCATATAGAGACGGTCCCTACCCAACAGCGGGCTTACAGTCTAGAAGGGACAACAAAACAAAACATATTAACAAAATAAAATAAATAGAATAATAAATATGCACAAGTAAAATAAATGAAGTAATAAATCTGTACAAACATATACAGGCGCTGTAGGGAGGAGAAGGGGGATGGGAAGGGGAATAATAATGATGGCATTTGTTAAGCGTTTACTATTTGTGAAGCACTGTTCTAAACGCTGGGAAGGATAAAAGGGAATCAGGTTGTCCCACGAGGGGCTCACAGTCTTCATCCCCATTTTACAGATGAGGGAACTGAGGCCCAGAGAAATGAAGTGACTTGCCCAAAGTCACAAAGCCGACAAGCGGCGGAGCTGGGATTTGAACCCATGACCTCCGAGTCCCAAGCCCGGGCTCTTTCCACAGAGCCACGCTTCTCTTTCATGTTCGTTAGGCGCTTCCTGTAGTAGAATAGTAAATATGTAAAAGTAAAATAGAGTAATAAATCTGTACAAACCTATATACAGGTGCTGTGGGGAGGGGAAGGATTTTACAGATGAGGTAACTGAGGCCCAGAGAAATGAAGTGACTTGCCCAAAGTCACAAAGCCGACAAGCGGCGGAGCTGGGATTTGAACCCATGACCTCCGAGTCCCAAGCCCGGGCTCTTTCCATGGAGCCATGCTGCTGCTTCATGTTCGTTGGGTGCCTACTATAATAGAATAGTAAATATGTACAAGTAAAATAGAGTAATAAAGGTGTACAAACATATATACAGGTGCTATGGGGAGGGGAAGGATTTTACAGATGAGGTAACTGAGGCCCAGAGAAATGAAATAACTTGCCCAAAGTCACAAAGCCGACAAGCGGTGGAGCTGGGATTTGAACCCATGACCTCCGAGTCCCAAGCCCGGGCTCTTTCCACAGAGCCACGCTTCTCTTTCATGTTCATTAGGCGCTTACTATAGTAGAATAGTAAATATGTACAAGTAAAATAGAGAAATAAATCTGTACAAACCTATATACAGGTGCTGTGGGGAGGGGAAGGGTTTTACAGATGAGGTAACTGAGGCCCAGAGAAATGAAGTAACTTGCCCAAAGTCACACAGCCGACAAGTGGCGGAGCTGGGATTTGAACCCATGACCTCCGAGTCCCAAGCCCGGGCTCTTTCCACGGAGCCACGCTGCTGCTTCGTGTTCGCTGGGTGCTTACTATAATAGAATAGTAAATATGTACAAGTAAAATAGAGTAATCATCATCATCATCAATTATATTTATTGAGCGCTTACTCTGTGCAGAGCACTGTACTAAGCGCTTGGGAAGTCCAAGTTGGCAACATATAGAGACAGTCCCTACCCAACAGTGGGCTCACAGTCTAAAAGGGGGAGGCAAAGAACAAAACCAAACATACTTAGCGCTTAGAACATCAGCATACATACATACATCAGCGCTTAGAACAGTGCTCTGCACATAGTAAGCGCTTAATAAATGCCATCATTATTATTATTATTATATACTAACAAAATAAAATAAACAGAATAGATATGTACAAGTAAAATAAATAAATAGAATAGAATAATAGAGTAATAAATCTGTACAAACATATATGCAGGTGCTGTGGGGAGGGGAAGGGTTTTACAGATGAGGTAACTGAGGCCCAGAGAAATGAAGTGACTTTCCACGAAGCCACGCTGCTGCTTCGTGTTCACTGGGCACTTACTATGTGCGAAGCGCTGTTAGCGGTCTTTTTTTGATCTTTAAACTCTTTTTTTTTTCTTTTTTTTTTTTCCGGGTCTCCTGCCGCCCCTCAGTAAGGCATATATACAGGTGCTGTGGGGAGGGGAAGGACTTTACAGATGAGGTAACTGAGGCCCAGAGAAATAAAGTGACTTGCCCAAAGTCACGGAGCCACGCTGCTGCTTCGTGTTCGTTGGGCGCTTACTATGTGCGAAGCGCTGTTAGCGGTCTGTTTTTGATCTTTAAACTCTTTTTTTTTTTTTTTTTTTTTTTTCCCGGGTCTCCTGCCACCCCTCAGTAAGGCTTTCGCGGACGACGCTTCCCGGGCCTCGGTGGGTGACCTCCCCTCCCCTTTCCCCCCCACTCCCCCTGCCCCCCACCCCCCCCTCGGGTCCCCGCGGCCGTCGCCATGGAGAAGACGGAGATGATCCAGAAGGCCAAGCTGGCGGAGCAGGCCGAGCGCTACGACGACATGGCCACCTGCATGAAGGCGGTGACGGAGCAGGGGGCCGAGCTGTCCAACGAGGAGCGCAACCTGCTGTCGGTGGCCTACAAGAACGTGGTCGGGGGCCGCCGCTCCGCCTGGAGGGTCATCTCCAGCATCGAGCAGAAGACCGACAGCGCCGACAAGAAGATGCAGCTGGTCAAGGACTATCGGGAGAAAGTGGAGGCCGAGCTGAGGTCCATCTGCACCACCGTCCTGGTGAGCCCGGCCCCTCTCCCCCCCACCCCGGCCCCAGTCCCTTCGCTCACCTATATCCATTCAATCAGACCGATTGAGCGCTTACCGTGTGCGGAGCACTGGACTAAGCGCTTGGGGAGGACGAGAGAAGCAGCGAGGCTCAGTGGAAAGAGCCCGGGCTTTGGAGTCAGAGGTCACGGGTTCAAGGCAGCTGTGAGACTTTGGGCAAGTCACTTCATCATCATCATCATCATCAATCGTATTTATTGAGCGCTTACTATGTGCAGAGCACTGTACTAAGCGCTTGGGAAGTACAAATTGGCAGCATATAGAGACAGTCCCTCACTTCTCTGGGCCTCCCGTTACCTCATCTGGAAAATGGGGATTAAGAATGTGAGCCCCCCGTGGGACAACCTGATTAATTTAATGATGGTACTTATAATAATAATAATAATGATGGCATTTAGTAAGCGCTTACTATGCGCAAAGCACTGTTCTAAGCACTGGGGAGGTTACAGGGTGATCAGGTTGTCCCACAGGGGGCTCACAGGCTTAATCCTCATTTTACAGATGAGGGAACTGAGGCCCAGAGAAGTGACTTGCCCAAAGTCGCACAGCTGACAGTTGGCGGAGCCGGGATTTGAACCCATGACCTCTGACTCCAAAGCCCGGGCGCTTTCCGCTGAGCCACGCTGCTTCTCAAGCGCTTAAGCGCTTACTGTGTGCAAAGCACTGCTTTAAGCGCTGGGGAGGTTACATGGTGATCAGGTTGTCCCATGGGGGGCTCACAGTCTTAATCCTCATTTTACAGATGAGGTAACTGAGGCCCAGAGAAGTGAAGTGACTTGCCCAAAGTCACACAGCTGACAATTGTCGGAGCCGGGATTTGAACCCGTGTCCTCTGACTCCAAAGCCCGGGCTCTTTCCACTGAGCCACGCTGCTTCTCTAATCACCTGATCACCTTGTAACTGCCTCAGCGCTTACTGCTTTGCACATAGTAAGCGCTTAATAAATACCATCATTATTATTTATTACAAGTCAGCAACATAGAGAGATGGTCCCTACCCAACAACGGGCTCACAATCTACAAGATAATAATGATGATGGTATTTAAGCGCTTACTATGTGCCAAGCACTGTTCTAACCGCTGGGAAGGATACAAGGTGATCAGATTGTCCCACGGGGGGCTCACAGTCTTCATCCCCATTTAACAGGTGATGTCACTAAGGCAGTGAAGGGACTTGCCCAAAGTCACACAGTTGACAAGTGGCGGAGGTGGGATTAGAACCCATGACCTCTGACTTCCAAGCCTGGGCTCTTTCCACTAAGCCATGCGTTCAGTCAAGATTTATTGAGCGCTTAACGTGTGCAGAGCACTGTACTGAGCGCTTGGAAAGGACAATTCGGCAACATATATAATGTGGCATTTGTTAAGTGCTTACTATGTGCCAAGCACTGGTCTAATATATAATAATAATAATGATGATGGTGATGATGATGGCGTTGATTAAGCGCTTACTATGTGCCAAGCACTGTTCTAAGCACCAGGGGTGGGGAGATACAAGGTGATCAGGTTGTACCACGTGGAACTCGCAGACTTCATCTCCATTTTATAAATGAGGTCACTGAGGCACAGAGAAGTCGTGACTTGCTCAAAGTCACACAGCTGACAAGCGGCAGAGTGGGATTAGAACCCATGACCTCCGACTCCAAAACCTGGGCTCTTTCCACTCCCTACGCAACAATGGGCTCGCAGTCTAGAAGTGGGAGACAAGACAGCAAAACAGAACAAATAGGTGTCAATACCATCGAAATAAATAGAAGTATAGATATATGCACATCACTAATAAATAGTGTAATAAATATGTACAGATATACACAAGTGCTGTGGGGAAGGGAAGTGGATAGGGCAGAGGGAGGGAGCGGGGGCGGTGGGGAGGAAGAGGGGGCTCAGTGTGGGAAGGCCTCCTGGAGGAGGTGAGCTCTCAGTAGGGCTTTGAAGGGTGGAAGAGAGCTAGTTTGGCGGATGTGTGGAGGGAGGGCATTTCAGGCCAGGGGAAGGACGTGGGCCGGGGGTCGACGGCGGGACAGGCGAGAACGAGGCCCAGTGAGGAGGTTAAGCGCTTGGGAGAGGACAGTGCACCAATAAACACATTCCAAGCGCTCAATAAATAGGATTGAGTGAATGAATTCCCTGCCCACAACAAGCTTACAGTCTAGAGGGGGTCCCTTAAGTCTAGGGAGGGTGTGGAGGGAAGGGATGTTGCCAGTCAATCAGTAGGATTTAAGGAGCGTTTACCGTGGGCAGAGCGCTGTACGAAGAGAGTACAACAATAAACAATCACAGTCCCTGCCCACAACGGGCTTAAAGTCTAGGGAGTGTGGGGAGGGGAGGCATGTTGCCGGTCACCAGTCAATCAGTAGGATTTAAGGAGCGCTTACCATGGGCAAAACATTATGCGAAGCATTTCGGGGAGTATGAGAGAGTTAGTGGAGAGTCCAGTCGTGCAGGGGAGAAAGCCAAGACGTAGTGGTCGTTTTCAGGCGGGAGGATTTGACACCGCAGAGGGCTCCATAATGTGACCAGAGTTAATTTCTTGATGGGTGTTGAGAGTTGGAAAGGGAATAGGCCTGGCTGGCCTTAACATTTCAGGGGGACTAAACAAGGCTGGGTGGTGTCTCAATGGTAATAATAATAATTATAATGTTGGCGTTAAGCGCGTACTATGTGCCAAGCACTGTTCTAAGCACTGGGGTAGATACAAGGTAATCAGATTGTCCCACGTGGGGCTCACAGTCTTCATCATACTTTTAGGTGTAACTCTAAGAAGGTCGAGAGTGATTTACGTCTTTCCGAAAGGGCCGGTTTTCTCTTGGGGCAGCCCGCCCTTGTAATGAACTTGAATTGGGTGCATTTGCTTTATGGTGTTTTTATAGCAATGATAAGCAAGTGTCCAGGCATCATAAATTCCAAGTTAGGAAAATGGGGGAAGTCTTGGTAAGAAAGATCAGTTGTGGGTTGTGGGTGAAATAGTATAGATAGGATGCACATTCTAGTTGATAGAAACTAGTACTGAAATATCTCAAATGTAAATTTTTCCAAGTTCATATGTGTACTTGCTGGATAATTTTTGTTTGAAGGTGTGTAAATGCCTACTAATGAAGGAAATGGGGAAGGGGGGGAGAATGAGAATGCCTTGATACATTTCAGAACTGACCTTTAATTTTAAAGTTTAATAATCATCCTGAATGAAATGCAATTGATAAATGTGCTAGATTTTCCAGAATTTTTCATTCTTCTAAACTTTTAAATATGAAATTGGTGGCGTCTGTGGTACATCCTGTTTTTGGTTTCTCTAAACTGTGAAAAATGGCTAAAATTGGAATCATTCCTGGCAAGCCCTAGGGAAGGGCAGCTTTCCAGGTTTCAACCGTTCAGCCTTAGTAATGGTGACTGTGTTGGGTGGAGTAGGTGACTTGACTTATCCGATTCGGCTTTATTTCAGACAAGACTTTTAGCTTTGTCATTGCTCCTACAGAATCTCATTCTTTTCTTGTGGCAAAATAAAATGCTAGCATTAATGAGTACAGTTTTTTGAAATGTTTCATTTTTTAGTTGACCCAGACTTGCTCGTTAAAATATGATTTTTTTTCCCCGATTGTTTTCAGGATTTTATTAAAACTTGTTACATATTCTTGGCTTAGAATGACTTTTTTCCTAATGCTGAAACGAATGGAGGAAACGGGTTTGAGGAAGAGCACTGGGTTAAGAAACCAGAAGCTCCGGTTCAGACCCTGCCTTGGTTACTGATTCTCAGTGCACTTTGTCGTATATCTCGTGTCTTCAGTTTCTGCACAAGGATTAATTGGGGGTGGTGACCTTAGCTTCTCCTTGAAGGAATATTCTGAAGATTAAGTGATTTGTGTGTGTTTGCAATAATTTTCTGTCCTTATGAAGAAATTAAATGCAGGGTAGCGTCTTTTCTCATTGTGTAATATTAAAAATTGGGGCTTCTCCACGTCACGTTTCTCACTGGATGTGTCGGGGGGGGGGCGGGGGGGTTTGCCACCAGGTGGGAAGAATCGGGATTTTTCTAGCTCCAATTCTTGGGTGCCTTTAACCCTTCCTTCCCAGTGCTTTCTCTTTTTTCTCCTCCCCTCTCTCCCAGTCTGTCTTCTCCTCCTGTCCCCGAATATCCTAGTCCTGGGATCTTGTCCCATCTCCCACCCTCTGCAGATAACACTAAGCCCGGCCTCCAGCCACTGACACTCCAGTTCTGCCTTTTCCAGGGTCCGTGAATCTTGCTACCTCTTCTCTTCTGGGAACTAACTCTGGATTTAGGACCCTGTTTCACTCTCCTGCCCTCAGCAGGTGATACACTCCCCCCAACAAAGCTCCACTGCGTTGCTTTGCTATTACTCTCCCGGGAGTTTTGGCTGAACTCCCCAATGTCATCCACGAAGAGGCTAAAAAGGATTGTGAGACTAGGTGGAGGAAAAGAGTGACTAGAAAAGCCATCATCATCACCAAGAAAAACTGGAGAAAATGTAGAGAACACCGCAGGCTTTCAAACATGTTGGTAATTTTCTTTAACCAAATGGAAGCAAATTTCAGAAGACAGTCAGAAATTTCAGTCAGACGAAATTGAAAGCTTGTGGGTGATCAGCACTGTACAGGCCCTGCTATTGTTGAGCAGAACGGAGTATAGGGAAGAGGGCTTCCCTAAATGTGGATTGGTACGGTGCATCATGGATAGTAGACTAGTGTCCTGATAGGCCATTTGTTGGATCTTCAAAAGCCCCTGAATTAGCCAAGGAGCTAGGAAGCTTTTCCTGTGAAGTAGTGCCCCTTGCCCCGGCCAGACTTCTTTCCTGGACCTAAGCCAGCTTTCTCTAATTCACTTCCTCCAACCTCTCAAGCTGGTTCAGAGAAGTCCCTGCTCCCTACCACCGGGCAAAGTAGTTAGCCTTTTTTTTTTCCTCCTTCCTACCCAAGACCTGAGCCTAGAAGAGGTGGGGAGCGGAGGAGAGTAGGACTCTACCTTAGCTAGTTCCTCTGGACACCTTTGATAAAGGCCTCCCGTTATAAGGGGCAAGCATTTGGGACCCCATCATTATTGGCCTAACTAAGCAGCATGGCCTAAGGGGAAAAGCACAGGCCTGGGAATCAGAGACCCTGGGTTCTAATCCATGTTCTGCCCCTTACCTGCTGTGTGGTCTCAGGCAAGTTACTTAACTTCTGTGCCTCAGTTTCCTCATCCACAAAATGGAGATCCAGTACCTGGTGTACATCCTACATACTTTGTGATCCCCGTGTGGGACCTGATCTGCCCCAGCACTTAATACAGTGCTTGGCATATAGTATAATATAATAGCATTATTATTATTATTACCATTGGGCTCCTTTCACCTTTTCTATGTATTGAACTTCAAGAAGAACTGCTCCTTAGAGAGTCCTCAGGAGAAGAGCCAACTTTCAGCACAGGGTGGCTCACAATTGTGGATCAGCCTTAGTGGGTGCCTTGACTCTTCCCTGCCCAAAAACCACGGCTGTCAGAATTGGGTGGTCTCCTTATGCAGAAGATGATCTCAATTTCTTCCTTTGCTTTAAGGGCCCCGCACAGGACAGGAATGTCCGTACTTGGTCTTCAAGAAGCCCTTGAAAACCTTCGCGAAGATGGCTTGTGGGGGAGATAATCCCAGATACCTAGAACTCCCTCCCTCCCTACCATTGAGCCATTTTGCTCCCTCACCACATTTCCCTTTGAGCAGGTTAGCTGGGCAGATCATAATTTTGGTACAGTTTGAGTCCTGTGCTTGATATTACAAGGGAGAACTTGATGAGTACCTTCAATTTAATGCTAATTGTTCCATTTTTGGAAGACGGAACTATTCAGTGATGCGAACGCTACCGAATCTGGAAGTTCAGTGGTTACCTACCGCTTGAAAAAGGATTTGTGTCCAGCTGAAGGCTGCCCAGGTGAAACTGTCCCATAGCAAGTTATAACAAATACTGGCTCCTTCAAACCCTGAGTCATGATCTCGACAAATTCCGCATAAAAGAAAACTTGGGTTGCAGTCCTCGTATCTTGACCGCACCGTGAGTGTGTCCACAGCTCTTCCTTCTAGCATCCGCTTGCACTTGATTCAGTGAAATCACGTGTTTTGGAAAAGTGACTTGCCCCAGGCCACTGGCAGAACAAGGCTTGGAATCAGGGTTTCCTGAGTCCCACTTCCCTGCTCTTGCCATTACATTTCACTTGACAAATTTACCTGAGCCCTTTGTAGCTCAACTGGAGGAAGCTATGCGCCCCAGGAAATAATGGAGAGAGATCCTTCAGTACAACCTCATCCCTGCCAGGGCTTTGAAGTGCCAAGGGAGTGTGGCACGTTTACCTGAAGAGAAGGTGATGGTATTCCTTCAGAAAAAATAGTGGAGTGACAACATTGATGTTATCGCCATGCCTTATTTCCTGCCGCTTGCTCATAATTTATGAAGCCTGTTAGGCAGTTAAAGCTCCAGAGCTTTGGTAGCTCATATGACAGGCCACCCACAGAGACTTTTTGCTCTTTGGCTATTACATGCTTCCTGCCTGGGCTGTGCGGTTTTGAGTGGTAAAAGAAAATAGTATAATTTATGATCTTTTTCATTAGTTTAGGAATAAATAGAACATAGATTCTAAGGCCCAAGGTCACACAGCTGACAAGTGGCAGAGCTGGGATTAGAACCCATGACCTTTGACTCCCAAACCCAGGCTCTTTCTACTCCTGCTGACTTCCCTGACCCACCCAGCCAGGCTTTTCGTGGTTGGTAATCTCATCCTGCCATTTCTTTGTCCTGGTTCGTAGACCGTGTTCATGACATTGGCATCAGGGTCTGTGACACCTCCACTCTAGAGTTGTGGTTTAATGGCTACTTGTGGAGAGCGTAATCAGATTGTCAGTTGTATATATTGAGCGCTTACTGTGTGTAGTGGACTGTACTAAATGTTTGGTAGAGTACAACATGACCATAATGAGAAGCAGCATAGTCTAGTGGTTAGAATTTGGGCCTGGATGTCAGAGGACCTAGGTTCTTATCCCAGCTCTGCCACTCGTCTGCTCTGTGACCTTGGATCAGTCACTTCACTACCCTAGGCCTCAGTTAACTTACCTGTAAAATGGGGATTAATATTGTGAGCCCCATGTGGGACATGGATTGTCCAACCCGTTTAGCTTATACCTACCCAGCGCTTAGTACAATGCCTGGCACATAGTAAGCTTTTTAAAAATACCATCTTATATAAAAAGACACATTCCCTGCCCACTCTGTCTCTCATTATTAACAAGAGGTTATCCAAAAGTGGACAGTCCCCAGATCAAACTGGGATAAACTCCATATCTCTTTTGGGTTCTGCATCATTTCCAGCCTCCCTTTTGACTGGAGCCAATTCTGATTGGCGGTGGTAATTTGAGTAAATGAGTCCTGTAAAATTTTTTGTGTGCGTATGTGTACATATTTTTCCTTTTGGAATCTTTGTGGAGGGGGAAACAGGCTCCAATAATTAAACACAGTTTGAGTTTTGCGGCTTTCAAAGTAAATGATTTAATATCTGGAGCTTTGGGGATAATTATAATGTGTTCAGCGTCACTCAGATGGTGGGCCTCGGGAAGTGGATGAATAATTCACAAAAGGCAGCCGTGTTGGGTGAGTAGAGTTACCTTGTATTTTTGAGAGAGATTCAGGTCGGTGCTGAATCCTCAGAGATGTGGTGGCTGACACAACAGAGAAGTGTGACAGGGCCATATTTCTTTTTGGGATGCCTCTTGTCTTGAATATACAACCAGCCACCTTTTCCAGCAATTGCATTCAAGTTTTAATAGGAGGTCGCCTTTCAGTAGTCAAGCTGGCGCAGGTGTAGAAGTCTCAAAACCCAAGGAAATAAAAAGGAAGAGGAATTGATTAGTGTTGAAGGGCTATCTGATTGTTGGTCACAGTCGATCCAATTTATTGAGCACTTACTGCGGTCAGAGTGCCATACTAAGCGCTTTGGAGAGTGCACTATAACAATAAATGCATTCCCTGCCCACAACGAGCTTAGAGTCTAGGGAGAATGCTGAAGGCACTAGCCCAATGCAGATTAGACTGTAAGCACCTAGAGAGTAGCAGTCATGTACTCTCCGAAGCGCTTTGTACAGTGCTATACCCAAAGTAAGCATTCAGATACCATTCATTGGTTGAGAGAGATGCCAAGTATTGGGCTGACAGTGACCAAAGTGGTCAGGAAACCATGGCAGACAGCATCCTCTGGGATCATCAAACAATAAAGTGATTATGTGGTCCTGCCTCCTCACCCCCAACTCTGGTGAATGAATACTAAGCCATCCAAGGCAGTGGGTTTTCTGTTCTTTTATTAAAAGGGAGATTTCATAGGGTTTCCTTGGTAGGCTCTAGTGTCTATTACCCTGGTGGTGAAGAATTAGAATCTCTTGTTTCAGTTGCCCAGAATAACCTTTTCAAATTTGCCTTGAGGTAGAAATGACTGTCTGGGGAAGCTGTGCTCACTGTCTGCTGAAATCCCCCAGGTTTAAGGGTTCAAATGATCTTCTGTATAATTTCATTGTTATGCAGCAAGCACTAAGCTTTTTTTTCCTCCTCCATAGAAAACTTCTCTTGTATTTAAATTCTGAAAGTAAGTGCAGAACAACTTTGTGTGTGTGTGTGTTTAAAAAAGGGTGGGGGGCCCAAACTCTAGAAACTAGCCTCTTATTTTTCTAACAATTTGGTGATTCCTCTCCCCCTCATCCCCGTCTCCATCCCCCCCATCTTACCTCCTTCCCTTCCCCACAGCACCTGTATATATGTATATATGTTTGTACATATTTATTACTCTATTTATTTTACTTGTACATATCTATTCTATTTATTTTATTTTGTTAGTATCTTTGGTTTTGTTCTCTGTCTCCCCCTTTTAGACTGTGAGCCCACTGCTGGGTAGGGACTGTCTCTATGTGTTGCCAACTTGTACTTCCCAAGCGCTTAGTACAGTGCTCTGCACACAGTAAGTGCTCAATAAATATGATTGATGATGATGATGATTTAGAAGAAGCAATTTCAAAAGCCAATATGGCATGTTTCAGGAATCAATTAAATCATTATTTAAGGCTTTGCTGTAATAGGTGGGGTGAGAGGAGAATAGGTGCTTTTCAAATAAGGTCCTTCACCCCAACATTTGAGGACTCCTTCGTCTCTCTTTGAGGAAAGTAGGCTACCACCAACCTTTTGGCCTTTATTGGATTTACTTTTTTCATATTGACCCTGATAACCAACTTATCAGGTTTGGGGCTCAAGTATGTTAATGTCAATATATTTGAAGCTAAAGATGGGTTAGGCTTTCAGTCTGTTATTCAGTTCAGCATTGTAATGCAAACTAAGAACTTTTAATCACTAAGTATATTCATTCATTCAGTCGTATTTATTGAGCGCTTACTGTGTGCAGAGCACTGTACTAAGTGCTTGGGAAGTACAAGTTGGCAACATACAGAGATGGTCCCTTCCCAACAACGGGCTCACAGTCTAGAAGGGGGAGAGGGACAGCAAAACATGTGGACAGGTGTCAAGTCATCAGAATAAACAGAGATAAAGCTAGATGCACATCATTAATGAAATAAATAGAATAGTAAAAATGTACAAGTAAAATAGAGTAATAAATCTGTACAAAGTATAGCTTGAAAGCATCAGGCTTTTATCAAAACAGCAATAACTAGGTTGTGAATACAGTTCAGCCTGTCTATTTTCTGCTCCTGAAGTAGTTATCAGTAATTACTGTAAATTAATCCAAGAAACGGTTATAAAAAGTGAAATCACTGATATTTTTTTTAATGACAGCAGTATTACCAAGTCCTGTCTCTGTCCTCTAGACTGTAAATTTGTTATGGGCAGGGAATGTCTGCCAGCTGTTACATTGTACTCTCCTAAGTGCTTAGAACAGTGCTCTGCACACAGTAGGTGCTCAATAAATGATGTAGGACATTTTGCTTACAAATCACTAGAGGGGCTTCTGAAGAAACATTCATTGGTTTGTATTTATTGAGCATTTACTGTGTGCAAAGCACTGCATTAAGCGCTTGAGAGAATATAACAGACACATTCCCTGCCCACAGTAAGCCTACATTTATTTAGAGAGACATCTTTAGAAGCATCCCATTCATTTTGGCTTCTCAAGTCTATGAAATTATTTAAATTCACCCTTCCAAAGTTCCGTTCTTTGGACCAAATCAGACTTCTAAAAGGATTGTTAAAACTTCAGTGGGTGTTGACTATAAAAAGCTTCAGTTGGCCATAACTCCTTCCCTAGTTTGGAATTTGAAATATGAGGTCATTTTTCAGTTATCCATGCTGGTTGGTCTAGTATATTGAGTCCCTGTACTGTGAGGAGGGTTTATGGTGAGAACACTCTTTCCCCTCCCTGTACTCCCCCTTTCTGTTTTGAGGGTGTGGGCTTCATGGATTCCTGTAAAGCAGGAACACCCCTTTTGGGAAGCGAACCCCAAAACGCCTCTTCGGACAAGTGTCAACTCCTGGTCGACCCCTGCAGCTGACCCGTGCTGATCCACGCTCTGGTCCCGTCATAACTATTCCTCGAGCTACATTTGGGTCAGACTTGAATCATAGACCTCAGCCCCAACCTTGTTAAAGGGCCCTGTCAGGGCAGTGACCCGTGACCAGTGGGGTGGCCTCTAAGCATTTGTGAACGAATGGTGTCAGTATATGAGCCGGCACTACAAGTCTCCGCAGCCCCCAGGAAGAACTAACGGCCCACGCTCACCCCCATCGCCACCCAGAAAAGAGGCCAGACCTCAGTGGAGGATAACTCCGCATTCCTACAGCTGGGCTGGGCTTTTGGAAACCCCAATCAAGTCCTTTTTTTTTTTTTCCAGTCAGCACTTAGTCTTGAAATGAACGGTCCCCATCCTCCCGGGTGTGGTTGGGAACTCTGGGCATTCTGCATGATCGACTGATTATGGGCAGCCTCGAACTCGACCTTAGACATGGATTGTATATCCAAAAAGTCAGCGTGACCTTTGCTGAAAACCGCCCACGTAGTTCAGGTGACCTCCCATCCCTGAACCCAGGGGTGGGTCATGGGAACCCCAGATTGCGGGCCTCGCCCTACCCCAACCCCTTGGGTGCAGGTGTCCTTTGGTCCCGGGCAAGCCAGTGCTTCCCGAAGACCTCATTTCGCAAGAGTTGTGTTTTCTTGCCAGAAACCAGCCGGTGTAAAACAAAAGGTAAGGCCACAGAGGCAAGGCAGCAGTGGAAAACGTGTCTTTTCGTTAGAAAATCCCATTTCAGATGCCAGGCTTTGAAAATTCTTTCTTCACAGGCTAGAGGGTTACTTCCTGTGGAACTCAAAAGTGCGGTTTCGTGTAATGTGTCTTGCAAACGGACAGGAAAGATGAACAAAGCGGGCCAGAGGCCTGGGTGGTTTCTGTATCCACTTTTTTTTTATTATTTGGAAAGAAACTTCTCGGGATTTCAAAAAAAATTCAGAGCAATTTTAATTTAAATTGGAGATTTCTGGCCTATTAATTCTCAGCCCATAAGGGATATAGCAGTGATGTCACCAGCAGGTAAGACTGCCATAGTGCCTCTGTTGGAAAATATAAAACTTAGTCATCCTCAATCTGTACTTTAAATTTGTATGCATGTCTGTTCCCCCACCAAAGACTATAAACTCATTATGGGCAGGGAATGTGTCTGTTATATTATGTTGTACTTTCACTAAACATGTAGACAGGTGGCACTTAATGTGTGCAGAGCAGTGTACTAAGCGCTTGGGAAGTACAAGTCGGCAGCATATAGAGACAATTCCCACCCAACAACGGGCTCAGTCTAGAAGGGGGAGACCATGCAACAAAACAAAACTTAATCCTGGCTCTGCCACTTATCAGCTGTGTGACTTTGGGCAAGTCACTTTACTTCTCTGTGCCTCAGTGACCTCATCTGGAAAATGGGGCTGAAGACTGTGAGCCCCCGGTGGTACAACCTGATGACCTTGTATCTCCCCCAGCGCTTAGAACAGTGCTTGACACATAGTAAGCGCTTAACAAATACCATCATTATTATTATTACTTGGCCCTGAGATGAGGTGGGAAAGTGCTGGATTGGCTTTACTTCTGGGTGACTTTTGGTTGGGGCAGGGGGGTCTGGCAGCGGTGCCAGATGTCCGGATTAAAACTAGCAGGGCGATGGAGCATTCCCAAGCACTTAGTACAGTGCTCTGCGCACAGTAAGCGCTCAATAAATACGATTGAATGAACGAATAAAGGAGGGCGGAGCTGAGTACAGGACACGGGGACTAGAAAAACAGCTGGGAGCTGGCATGGACTGGCAGCGAGCAACAGATTATGAATGGACTTCCCTAGTGTGATAGCACATGGTATCGGGGATGGAGTTTCCTTTCTCTGAGGCACCTCAGCAAAGAGTGTGCCTGTTTCTGGTGTGATCGTACTGTGGGGTATTGGAAACACGGATTAAACCTCTACTGTTTATTAATGGCCATGAGAGAATCCAAACAGCCTTAGCGGCAGCTAGCCCATTAATTCCCTGACTCTTGGGGTGTGTGGCTTAGCTAATTGAAAAACAGGCAGCACCCTAATGATTGGGCGCTTAACTGTACTGGTGACAAAACAGAAGTTTGAGAATGGTTGAGCTCCTTGGCTGCTCCAGTGCCACTCGCATGTTCTTCATCCATCACTGCCGTGTTGATTTGTTTACAGTTCCCTGGTGTTTCCTAGTGCAAGAGTTATTTAGGCTTCTGCTCCCTCACTTTTTCCGTCCTCCTTTTTTTTAAGTGCCGAGGACTCAAGGAGCACAGTTGAGTCAGAAGCATCATCAGATACTCCTACTTCTAGTTTATCACTTCCAGTTGTTTGGCCAAACCTCCGCAGCTGTGTGATCGTCAGTAGTGGAGAAAGTATTTCGACGTGGCACCCGCATACTTTACCACCACTGCACCCCTTCTCTACCAAAGCTGACTTTCACCCTTCAGGAAGGGATTTTAACGTAGCCCAGACTTGGACTTTCCAGGCCTTTTCAGCCTTAGGACTTTCTTCTGGTCAGGTCTTCAGAGAGTCAATCAATCGTATTTATTGAGCGCTTACTGTGTGCAGAGCACTGTACCAAGCGCTTGGGAAGCACAAGTCGGCAACATATAGAGACAGTCCCTACCCAACAGTGGGCTCACAATCTAGAAGGGGGAGACAGAGAACAAAACCAAACATACTAACAAAATAAATAGAATAGATATGTACAAGTAAAATAAATAAATAAATAATCATAATAAATAGAGAAGTCTGACTAGCGCCAATTGCTCTGCTTTATCTTCTGCGATACGTGTACACATTTGACATATAACCCTACTAGTAGTGTGTGCTATTTGCCAGTTGTATAATGGCCTTTCTGGAAAACATTGAAACTCGACCCATACACCGAGCTAGTAAAGCAATGTTAACCTATTTTTAATTGCTGCAACATCCTCTCTGCCAGGCATCAGGATGTCTGTCCAGTGTAAGATTACTCATGACTAAACCAAGATTGCGACTTCCTGTGCATGTTTTTTCTTCCTTTTAAGGGAAACGTGCTTATTTCCTCACCAGCTTATCAGCTGTCCTTTCCTTTGCAATAGCTGGAGTCATTGCAGGACTTAATCGACTGCCTTAAAGCAGCTTCTGGATGCTATTCTCTAAAAGATGGCTTCATTTCTAAAAATAGAACCTGGTATTGAACCACTGTGTGTGTGTGTGTATAGATATATATTTACATAAATATCTATACACGATTGAATTAATATATATATATATACCGTGCAAACGACAGTTTCCTTGTCTCCCTGTTCCATAAGATAAGGTTCCTCAGCCTTGGTCCTGTACAGTTCAGATTTGTAAGGTAGCCTATGTTCTTTTTATGCGCCTGAAAGTCAGGTTCTTTCAACCTCCTGTGTTACTCCTGTTGGAGAAGAACCCAGGGGTCCTTCCTTGTCTACATACTCCACAAGCCCAGGATTGCAGGCAGAAATTTAGCATTGGAGGGGAGTGAAACTAGAAGAAAACAATAAAGGAGAAATGGAGACGAGTGGTAAAAGTCTTTTGAGTATTTAGAATTTTCTTGAAGGTACAATGCCTGATGTAACCTGAAACGGACTCTGCTTTATCCTCTGCAGAAGCTACACTTTGAGGCGTCCACATTTTCTTCTAGACAGGCTGGAGAATTTATGCAGAGGGCTTCTCTTTCTCCTTCAGTAACTCTATATTACTATAATGTCAAGCAAGAGACATTATTTTTAGCTCTCTCCTTCCGTCCGTTCCCCACCCCTCACTTGGAGGTTTGGACTACAGGGAGAGGAGGCCTGATTTCACTTTGTGCTCCTGGGAAAGGGTTTAGTGGATAGGATGATGTGGGAAATAGGACTCAGGCTTTCAGTTCTCCAAAATGGGTTAAAACCCAGCCATTTCAGATATCTGAAAGTTGACCCTAGTAAGCATTGGGCAGCCTGATTTTTATGATGTTTTTTAGAGAAGGTGCCATCACATGCTACTAAGTTTCAAACTTGCAAAAAGATTATTGTTTTTGACCACAATTCTTTTTATTTCAGCCCGGTTTTAGTTCACAGGAATTATCAATGCCCATCTCCCGCTCTAGACTGTAAGCTTGTTGTGGGCCAGGAACACATCTACCAACTCTATTGTACTCCTAAGTGCTTAGCACATAGTAAGTGCTCAGTAAATACCATTGATGATGATAACCCAAGCTCTCAGATGCCAGGGATTCCAGCACTGTCCTTTCTTCCCCCTTCAGGTTCCTGATTAATTGATTACCCCCTGTGAGGTTAGCAATAAGTAGAACTTGGGAACCTAGAGTCTGAGTAGACCTGTTTTTGACTGCCCTACTAAGCCGTTAATAGAGCTATCCTCTAGAGTCCAGTGTTTTTCAAGTGCTGAATATTAGTACAATGGCTAATAAAATACCTGTCAGTGAGAACATTATTTTTCGTATATTTAGTTTTCATGCTCACCTTCATCAGTGAGTGTGGATTCCTTAGTGAAGTAACTAGAAAGCCCAGTGGAGGTTAGATTGTAATTGGTGACCTCTCAGTATCGCCACCAGATTCAGTTTTTTCGGGAAGCTCTCCTGACACACCAGGGGCAAGTGTTGTGAAAGACTGTAAGTTCCTTATGGGTAGGGATAGGGTCTTCCCCAAGAGCGTATTTCAGTTTTCTGCACATAAGTACTCAAATATCATTGAGTGTCCTAGATATGATGCTAGATACTTGGGAAAGTGCAGTTAAAGTGTGATCCCTGACTGCAAGGAGCTTTCAGTTTATTTTGAGTTCTTTTTGTAATTATGATTTGTATTCAGCAGGGTAACAAATGTATTTTAGTGGCCACTGAAAACCACCATTGTAGAGTCACCAAGCAGAACCCTTGAAATAGTGGTTAGTGGGCGAAAGAGTCCGTAACTTCAACTCCTCGATGGGTGTGTTAGTTGATGTTCTTGTACCTATCACAGTGCTCGGCCCATAGTAAGTGCTTCATCCACAAAATAATAATAATAACTGGTGGAGCCACTTCTGTTTTTGAAGTGCACTTTGCATTGCATCTCCCCCACTGCCCACCCACTCCCTCATTTGTACTCCAGGCCCCAAAGAGAACATGACATGAGAGTCATGAAATTTAGTGATAGTGGTACTGCACAATCCACTGTCACCCTAATCAATTTCTGTGGTCTCAAAATCTATTGAGCCCCATAGTAATAATAATTAGGGTACTTGTGAGGCGCTTACTATGTGTCAGGCACTTTTCTTAGCTCTGGGGTAGATGCAAGATAATCAGGTTGGACACAGTCTTAAAGTGAGCCCCATCATCATCACTCAGCCCCATCATCATCATCATCCAGCTGTGCTAAAGACAAACAATTGGGGGTAAAAAAAAAAGCACCACCCTTGTCTAATAGGAAGCTATTTTCAGCAATTCTCCAGTTAACCTACAATAGCCAAGCCACCAGGATGTTGTTAGTCAAAGTTAATCCCATCATCTAATGGAAAGAGGAGACTTGGTTGAATATACTTTCAAAAAACAAATGAACTAAATAGCCTACTAATGACAAATGAAAAGTGAAAGTACCTCAGATTAAAGTTGAATATACAGTTAGTCCCTTTGTGATCATACCATATAAATCAGAATTGGAAAGAATTGCAATGTTTCCTGTAAATTACAGTTCTGATCTGCCAAAAGTGAAACTGAGAGCTTTAAAAAGTAATGTTACTGAACACTTATAAGTGGTTTGAATTCAAATCCAGCACTCCCATTTTTTCTTTGGATAGTTTTTTATCTAGTTGGAAGCTCCCTTTTTTGTGCACTATAAGATCTTTGATTTTTTTCAAGATAGATCACATAGTAGTCAAACTTCCAGTCGCCATCTATAGCATTTGATTATGCTCCTTGATATAAGGGATCATAGCTTTTGCTACTTTTGTATGTTTCCCAAACATTTCATGTAGCGCTTTGCCCGTGATAGGTGCTGAATAAATTCAGTTGGTAATGTGTTGATTAGATGGTATTTCTTCACCTGCAACATAACCAAAATTCAAATGTTATGCTTTTTGTATTCCTTCGTCCTGAATTAAATTGCCCCTTTAAAGGAAAATCTTAGCATTTCAGTAGAGTACTTTGCTGTTTAGTAACTCTGTTTCGGTCTGTCTGAGAAACTCAAAGCACAACATTGTATAAAGAGCCCTTTTTTAACCAATGATGACTGGTTTTTTGTGGTGTTTAAACCAGGTTTAGTCTTGCCTCGGGGAATCAATCCTATATATTGAGAGTTTAGCTTACTGTGTGCGGAGCACTATGCTAAGCGTTTGAGAGGGAACAATATAATGGAGTCGGTAGGCACAATACCTGCTCACAAGGAGCTTACACAGTATAGTTTACAGGGGGAGACAGACATTATTCTAAGTAAATTATGGCTTATGTACTTGCCGTGAAGCTGAGGGAGAGGACAAAGGATGCAAAGCCAAGTTCAGGGGCAGCACAGGAGGGAGTGGGAGACGAGGGAGTGAGGACTTAATTGGGGAGGGTCAGAGCATAAATGCTTTTAATAAGGCTTTGAAGGTGGGGAGAGTTATGGTCTGTCAGATATGAAGGGCGTCGGAGTTCCAGGTCAGAGGCAGGGTGAGGGGTCTTCGGCGGCGAGAGATGAGATCAAGGAACAGCGAGTCAGTTGGCATTCGAAGCGCAGTATGCAGACTTTGTTGTAATAGGATATCAGAGACGTAAGGTAGGAGGGGGCGAGATGATTGAAAGATGATTTAGTATTTTACAGCCGATGTTTCTGTTTCATGCAGAGGTGGACGGGCAACCACCAGAGGTTCTTGAAGATTGGGGAGTTGGACTGAATGACTTTTTTTTTTCTAAGAAAAATGATCAAGGCAGAAGACTGAAGTATGGATTGGATTGGGGAGAGACAGTGTTTTGTTTTGTTGTCTGAATCCCCCTTCTAGATTGTGAGCCTGTTGTTGGGTACGGATTGTCTCTACCTTTGACCAAATTGTACTTTCCAAGCGGTTAGTCCAGTGCTCTGCACAAAGTAAGCGCTCAGTAAATCCGATTGAATGAATGAATGAAAGGAGGCAGGGAGGTCAGCGAGGTGGCCGATGCAGTAGTCGAGTCGGGATTAGTGCGTGGATTAGCGTGGAAGCAGTATGGGTAGGGAAGAAAAGGGCAGATTTTAGCGATGAAGGTTGAACAGTCAGGATTTGGTGGCACTGAATATGTGGGTTCTCGCTCTGTAGATTTAAGATTTAATTCTTGCCCTCTGTATACATCACGGAGACAACATGAAATAGTACAATATGAAAGGATTCTAGGCTTAAATGGAAGCAGTTCACTCACACAGGAGAAGTGCCTTCAGCCCACATGACCGTTGTTGGTTAGGGACCGTCTATATGTTGCCGACTTGTACTTCCCAAGCGCTTAGTACAGTGCTCTGCACACAGTAAGCACTCAACAGATACGACGGAGTGAATGAATAAAGCTGGGTTCTGTCAGGCTGAGATTTGGCACATCTCAGTGCCCAGCCCAAACTTTCGGTTCTGGCTGTCAATCATTCAGTGGCATTTTATTGACCATATGCAGAATTTACCAAGTGCTTGGAGCAACATGGCTCTTGCTCCATATGCATTTCATCTGGTTGTCAGAGAATTTCTCTCCCCAACCATCTCCCCCAGTATATTTTTGATGGGGTTGGCCTGGGGAGGAGGAGTTTGCAGCTGTCATTGTTAGAGAAAGCTCATTTAATAATGATGGCATTTGTTAAGCGCTTATTATGTGCGAAGCGCTGTTCTTTGCGCTGGGGGGGATACAAGGTGATCAGGTGGTCCCACGTGGGGCTCACAGTCTTAATCCCCATTTTACAGATGAGGTAACTGAGGCTCAGAGAAGTTAAGTGACTTGCCCAGGGCCACACAACAGACATGTGGCAGAGCCGGAATTAGAACCCATGACCTCTGACTCCCAAGCCTGTGCTCTTTGTGGGGAGGATGCTTCTCAGTTAGAAAAGCTTCATATAATCAGATGTGGAGAGTCTGACAAGAAGGCTTACAAGATAGGAACATTCATAATTTAAAAAGAAAATGGTTGTACTAGCTTTTGGGGGCGGTGGTATTCCTTTTTAGTTTTCTAAATGCAGTGGAGCATATTGTTCCGAGTCAGAGTAGCAAGAAGATCATCTGAATGAAATCAATTAGAATAATCAGAAAAAGAAGGTTTGGATAATGAAGCAAAATTGGGGCGAAGACAACTGTGTTCAGGCAGCCAAACCCAGTTATGTTTATCATCATATCTACCCTAGTGCTTAGTAGATATCATTAAAAAATTATCTGTATTAAGCATGCACAGAGTGTACAATACACAGAGTTCGTAGAAATGTTCCCTGCCCACAACAAGTTTACCATCTTGAGAGGGAGACAGGTATTAATATAAATAACTAATTTATAATATCTAATTTATAGCTATGCACATAAGTGCTCAGGGGTTGAGTTTGGGGTGAATATCAAGTGCCCCAAGGCACAGATCTAATTGCCTAGATGAAGCAGAAGGGAGAAGGGGCTTAATCGGGGAAGGCTTCTTGGAGGAGATACGACCTTAATAAGGCTTCAGTTATGTGAATAAAGCTACATGCCCAACTAATGGGCTTTCTACTGAGAAGATTAACTTCACCAGTTAAATGCTTCCCAGGGACCAAATTTGTTTCTGTGCTACCTGTATTATGCAATGATGAAGGCTTTTTTTCCCCTTCTTCCCTGGGAGCCTACTTCTCTCTTCTAGTTTCTTTGGCTCCTCAAGTTTGTTGAGACCCAGTGGCTTTGGCCAAGGGAAGAACAGCTATCTTTACTGTTTAGTGCATAAGAATGATCTAATTGGAAATCAGAAAGAGAAAGAAAAGGAGCCAAAGTCTTTGTGTTAAAAGTAGAATGGTGTCTATTAAGCAATAACCTTGTCGTTTGCAAAGGTTTATTCAAGGAGTCATTTGCCAATTGATTTCTATCAAGCGTGTTCAAGAAAATTTCAAGGTTAATCCTCAACTTTTTTTTACATTTAATATATGTAGAAGCAGCATGAAACGTAGCCTTTCATAGTGTCTTTGACTGGTATGTCATTATGTCAGTACACTGTTGAAGCCACTGATTTATTATTGACTAAGGTAGCAATTTTGACTGCTTTTAGCGAATGCAGTTTGAGAGGAATTACTCTGTACTATCATTTTTCTTCAGGCAACTAGTGACGTCTATCAAAGAACCATGATAGCTGGCTGAGACTCCAGGATGGAAGTATGGCCCGAGTCACTTTAAAAAAGCTTAGCACTCTAAAATTAGACATTATAGACATATCATCATTCGTATTTATTGAGTGCTTACTATGTGCAGAGCACTGTACTAAGCATATAAAACTAATAGTAAAAGTTGACATTTTGGATTTTACTGACAGAGCTGTTTCACATTGCTAGAGCCCGCCAAAGCCATAGTTTAATGGCACAGCAAAGCATGGTGACAGGTATTAAGCATTGTAACATACATTACCAGCATGCTCCCCCTTCCCTACCAGCCAAGGATGTCACTAAGCCCCTACTTTTACGCTCACTACTGGCTTATAGAAGCTACAGACTGTATAGCCTTCTCCCCATTTCCTCACCCCTCCTAAGTTTTATGCTTTTTCTTTTCCCCCCACTACCCATTTCTGAATAGATTTAAAGAAAACTTCTGAGATGGTAAATGGAGAGGGTGAGGAATAGGAGGAACCTAGAGATTTAGGAGGAAGAAAGAGGTGAACTTCTTGTTCTGTCACTGGAATGGTTCTGTGGCACAGAAGAAACAGACATTGCAGACAAAACAAACAAAAAACTACCTGTGAAATTCTGTAATTCTGGATTGTGTATTAAATATTGTCACTGATAAGTGAAAGTAACCAATGAGCCAAGACTCGACTGGGAGCCCCATGTGGGACAGGGACCGTGTCCAATCTGATTGTCTTTTACATGCCCCCAAATTTATCTCAGTGCTTGGCATATAAGTACTTAGCAAACCCCACAGTTATTAAAATGAAGATATTGTGCAAATGTCCGTTAAGCTTTTAATTTTGGCAGCAGACTAGAGAAGCAGTGTGGGCTAGTGGTTAGAGCACGGGGCCTGGGAATCACAAGGACCTGGGTTCTAATACCAGCTTCGCCACTTGTCTGCTGTGACATTGGGCAAATCACTTAACTTCTGTGCCTCAGTTACATCATCAGTCAAATGGGGATTGAGCCCTCTGTGGACCATTTCCAACCTGATTAACTTGCATCTAACCCAGCGTTTAATACAGTGCCTGGCAAATAGTAAGTCTTTAACAAATACCATTAAAAAAAACCCCACTAGATCCATATATGGTGAAATGAAGAGAAAGAAATAATTATGGTTTAATTCTTCCAAGTGTTTATTTGACCAATGAACTTTACACTGCGGGCAAGATTAATCATAAAAGGATGATTGTAATGCTTGACTTAAATTATAGTCTGGTGTTAGCCAATTTGCTCTGAAATTGTGTACAGCTGTCCTTAGTGGTCTGGGGTGATTTTTAATGATGACAGTGGGTTCTCTTGTCTCCCTAGACCCCACCCAGAACCTTGAAAATAGGGATTTGCAACAGAAAATGCAAGCTGCTCCCAGTCTGAAAAAGCACTATGGAACTCTCCTATTCAGAAATAAACCTGGTTTTCCATCTCTTTTGTTGTTTCAATGAATATTTTATTATTTTTATTATTAGTAATAAATCCTGAACATTCAAGACTTTTTTTTCCCCATTAGTGCTAGACAGCATGCTCGGGAAATTTTCAATTCACTGTTCTGTTCGCTGCCTTCGAAGAAGCAAAATGGAGAAGGAAAAGCAAACAACTCACGCAAACAGAAATATACGAGTATTACTCTCTGGAAACAGATTTCCAAACTTCTGTTTGCCTCTTTTGAATAGCTTAGTTTGGTTGCTATCCTTTTTTTTTCAGTAATCACCGGTGTTCTTAAAAATCATTTTACTACCAATTTATTTTAGGGTGTAAAAATTCCTCAAAGTAGTGTAATCGTGTGTGTATGATAAAGAAAATGTTGGCAATACCTGAGTGCTTGTTTTTAGCCCAAGCCACAGCGTTTTTGTTTGGGTTGTAAAAGTTTCCGTTGGATCATGACAACTCCTGGCCTACACGTGTACCCAATGTGAGCAGTCAAGGAAGTCATCTCTTATAAATTGACCTACAGTATATTCATTCTGCTCCCAAAGGAGTTCTGAATAATGCAGCAATTGGAGTGGTCATGGACATGTAATTACAAGATAGACCATAACATTTTTTATTTAAACTTCTTAGCATCTGTACCCTTTAAGGCCACTTCTATAAGCATTTGATTATATTAGTAAAAACTGACCATTTTGGTGAAAGTTACTTTAGGGTCATCTGTTGTTTGTTTTTTTGGGGGGAGACATTTCGAATTGGCCTAAAAATAAGGTATTAATGATAATAATGGGATTTATTAAGCGCTTACTATATGCAAAGCACCGCTCTAAGTGCTTGGGAGGTTACAAGGTGATCAGGTTGTCCCACGGGGGGCTCACAGTCTTAATCCCCATTTTACAGATGAGGTAACTGAGGCACAGAGAAGTGAAGTGACTTGCCCAAAGTCACACAGCTGACCATTGACAGAGCTGGGATTTGAACCCATGACCTCCGACTCCAAAGCCCAGGCTCCTTCCACTGAGCCATGCTGCTTCTCTGAGATGATTGCCTCGAACTTTCTAAGAAATAAGCTGCAGGAATATTTCCCCTGGATCCATCTCAGTAATTAGTAGAAAAAAATGAAGGAAAAGAAATAACACAGCAATAGAAGTGTTGTAGCCCAGTGCCATCTTTGCTCTTTTGTTGTAAGCCCTATAATATCAGCCCGTTGGTGACATTTACCACCACTGTTATTGCTGTTTTTATATCGCCTTCATTGAACAGCTTATATTGAAATCTTAATATAGCCTTATTAAGAATGTAATTCTTTGTCAACATAGCTTTTCAAATGGAATATCGCATTCATTTATTGCTCTCCCCCTGCTTAGGGAACTAAAAAAAATTGTACAATTTAAAAAAATCATACCCCCAAGACCTCCATAATTGATATGAAACAGATGGGAAAAATTCCCACTGCACTTAAAAGAAATCATCTCCATCTGCAGGGTTGTTGCTGCTCCTATTGTTTAAATAGCTGGAATGGTGGAGTGGAAAGCGGTGGTCTGCAGGTCCAAATAACTGCCCACCCCTGCTCAAGAGTCAGGCCTCCTTTAGAGGGTCTGCATTATCATTATCTCTCTAAGCAACTTACCAAAGAGGGAGAAAAGGGAGAATTCAGAATACCGATAGCAATTTCCCCAAGGTTTCACAGGTGCTGGAGGGTGAGAGACAGGTTTCCTTGCTTCCCAAACTGATCCCTCCATTTTCTCACTTTGCTCGGAGCCCCTTAGGTAACTCTGGAGCTTCTGCTCTTCCTTGAAAATGGTAGTTGGCTCATCAGCAGTCTCTAGGAGAACCTGATGTAGGCCTCCTCTTCTTTTTTTTTTCTTTTTTTTTTCTTTTTCTTTTATGGTTGTGGGGGAAGGGGCAGACAAGAAACAGCCACATTGTAATTTGAAACCCGCCCCCCCCCCCCCCCTTCTCCTGCAGGAAATGTAAAGAGGGAATCCCTGGAATCTAAGTCCCTCTAGCTAAAATACACAAAAATAAAAGGAGTTGTCTTGAAAACCGCCCATCTTACAAGATAAGATCACAGGAAATATGTCACGTCTTTTCTCAGTGAGCAAAATCAAAAGTCAGTAAATATAAAAAATTCTTGGAGCCAGAGCTGATTTTTTTGTAGAGCAAAATTTGGAATTCTCAGACCTCTGCATTGCAGCCCTTATGTGCCGAAAATATCACTTTAGGTAGACATTCTAGTATCTTAACATTCTCTCTCATTTTCAGTTTCCCATTCCCTCCGTCCCCAACTTTCTCCAGGTGTTCTTTACCACACTCCTCTGGTTCCGTGCTCTCCAGTCACACTCTGCCTTCCTCTGAGTGTATGTGTCTGGAGATGGGCTCGTGTGTCTGCTCCTCTGCGCGACTGACTGTGTTTGAGGGCAGAAGAGAGACTGGTAAAGCCCTGCTCAACCCAGGACCCAAATCCGTGCCAAACTGGAAATGGCTTGGAACTCACTTCTGGAGTGGAAACAGACCGTATCTAGACTGTAAACTCGAACTCTACACTGTAATAATGGCGTAGTGACTAGAGCACCGGCCTGGGAATCAGAAGGTCGTGGGTTCTAATCCGGGCTCCACCACTTTGCTGTATGGCCCTGGACAAGTCACTTCACTTCTCTGTGCCTCAGTTTTCTCATCTGAAAAATGGGGGTTGCGACCGTGAGCCCCACATGGGACAGGAACGGTGTCCAGTTTGATTTGCTTGTATCTACCCCAGTGCTTAGTACAGTACCTGGCGCATAGTAAGCGCTTAATAAGTAAAGCGCTAAATAAATAAATAAATAAATAAATGAGAGCTCATCTCCTCCAGGAGGCCTTCCCAGACTGAGCCCCTTCCTTCCTCTCCCCCTCGCCCCCCTCTCCATCCCCCGCATCTTACCTCCTTCCCTTCCCCACAGCACCTGTATATATGTATATATGTTTGTACATACTTATTACTCTATTTTACTTGTAAATATCTATTCTATTTGATTTTGTTAGTATGTTTGGTTTTGTTCTCTGTCTCCCCCTTCTAGACTGTGAGCCCACCGTTGGGTAGGGACTGTCTCTATATGTTGCCAGCTTGTACCTCCCAAGTGCTTAGTACAGTGCTCTGCACACAGTAAGCGCTCAATAAATATGATTGATTGATTGATAAATACTATTATTATTATTCCCATCCTCTAGACTGATTGATTGATTAATAAATACTATTATTATTATTCCCATCCTCTAGACTATAAGCTTATGGGCAGGGAATGTGCCTATCAATTCTGTTATAGTCTCCCAAGTGCTTAGTACAGTACTCTGCACATAGTAAGTGCTCAGTAAATACAGTTGGGGAAGGGGACCTGATGGGTACGTGTGTTGGCTTAGATCAAGGAACAGGGTGCGTGAAAACAACTCTCTGCGTGTGCAGCTGGAATCCTGGAATCGAAGACTAGACCTCTTCTGGCTTGGCCCAAGCTTTTCAATTTTTCCGCTCTGTCCTCAGCCCAACGTGGTGTGGGAAGCAGGAGAGGACAAGGCCAGATTGCTGGGGCTAATTAGCCCGGGGGCTAAATGCAGCCAATGTGGGTTTCTTGGTTGACTATGGAGCTTGGGACAAGCTTTGTACAATTTAAAAAAATCATACCCCCAAGACCTCCATAATAATGGACTAACTGTATCCATTAGTCGTGGATACAGTTCACCACGACTAATAGCATAAACATCCCTGCTCTTGGAATCAATTCATTGCCACTGAGACTTGGGGAGCGGGAGAGGAAGAACCTATGTTCTATTCAGGATGGTATATTATCATTTTATTGGGCTGAACTCTGAAGCATTGTAGTTAAAAGCTCAGTTCAGAGTGAATCGGGGCTATTACTCTGTTTAAAGTGATTTTTTTTATTAACGTCTGGTTCTTTGTGTTTCTCGTTTCTCTGTTTCAGGAGTTGTTGGATAAGTTTTTAATAGCGAATGCAACTAACCCAGAGAGTAAGGTCTTCTACCTGAAGATGAAGGGAGACTACTTTCGGTACCTGGCTGAGGTAGCATGTGGAGATGACCGAAAACGTAAGCATACTTGGTTTGGAAAATCAATCAATCAGTCAGTTGTATTTATTGAGCGCTTACTGTGTGCAGAGCACTGTACTAAGCGCTTAGAAAATCACTGATATGCTCCTTTATCTTTCCTTATTCTCCTCTCTGCCCTCTCAAAAGAAAGCTCATCAATTTGTTTTTATCAATATGAAAAGCAGTAAATATTATACCTAAAGTGTAGGTCTTAAACCTTAAGCATAGCTTTTATACTGTATGTAGTGGATTTTAAAATCTTCAGTCTGATCAGCTGAGTTGAAATTAGTTGAATCTCTGCTTTTTGCTTACAGATTCTTAAGATACTCTTGCTCTTACCTGTTTAAAAGTAACATTGATCACCACTTAATTTGTTCATTAAATCATGTGAAGTTCTTCAAAATGCATAGCCATTACATTATATAGAATCGTAATTTCTAGAGAAGAGAAATTCTAGAGAAGCAGCGTGGCTCTGTGGGAAGAGCACGGGCTTGGGAGTTAGAGGTTATGGGTTCTAATCCCAGCTCCGCCACTTGTCTGCTGTGTGATTTTTGGGCAGGTCACTTAATTTCTCCGTGCCTCAGTGACCTCATCTGTAAAATGGGGATTAAGACTGTGAGCCCCATGTGGGACAGTCTGATCACCTTGTATCCCCCCAGCACTTAGAACAGTGCCCTGCACATAGGAAGCATTTAACAAATACCATCATTATTATTAGTTTTAGAGATCGGGCGTTCTGTAGGAGAGTTATATGGTCTAATGGAAAGGAACATTAGACTAAAAGTGTTGAGAACTGGATTCTAGTCCCATTGTCTGTGGTATGTTAGATGGATTTCTTAATCTCGTCGAACCTGCGTCCTCACCTGTAAAATCAGGAGCATAGTCTCTCCTTCCTACCTCACAGGTAGTTAGCTGAGGGTAAACTAAGCCCCTCACTCTGTTTCCCTTTCCTCCAGCCATTGCTGCCCTCACAGCTGCTGGAAAGCCATGGGATCTGGTCTTTTTTCCTTCCTGCCTTTCCTGCCCCACACCCCCAAATCCGTCCAGAAGTGCTGCCAGTTAGATTACATAACTACCGCATGGTTTGATGGTAGAAAGGCAAAATAAATTTCTAGGTGATGTTTGTGTATTGGTAGTAGTCAAAGTAATGGTACTAAGCGCTTAGTGTCTTCAGAACAGTGTACCAAGTCGTGGGGAAAGTTAGACACCCCCCCTGGCTCTCAAGAAGCTCACAATCTCAAGAATGTAGAAGGGAAAGAGGACAGGCGACAGACAGAAGGATGCAATGACTAAAAAGAAAATAGGAAGGACAAAGATATATACAAGAAGGGGGATAAGGCACTGGGGCTAGTGGAGCGGAGTTTTGGCTCCTCGTCGTTCTGGATCCAGCAGTCACTGCCTCAGGAACTGTCGTTCCCATGTTCTGGAAGTTGGGAATGCTTCATGATGCTGCTGCTGCTCCCTCGCCCTCCCGGCTGGGGAAGAGGAAGCTGCCGGGAGGCCTCTCTGACAATATGGTGTAAATGGTACTTCTCAAATCATCTTTGGTCAGTGATACCCCCAGAACCACAGGATGGGAGGTCTGGGAATGCTCAGAAGGGAATGGGAAGGGAAGGGAATGCTCACAGATGGCTTGCCTTGTGTTTTATATGGTGGTGCCCCATTCTTGTTTTCTCACTCGTTACCTGGGAAAAGAAATAACAAATGCCATCATTATTATTATTATTATCATTATTATTATTATTATCATTAAGCGCTTACTATGTGTGAGGTACTGTTCTAAGCGCTGGAGGGGGGGGATACAAGGTGATCAGGTTGTCCCACGTGGGACTCACAGTCTTAATCACAGTCCTAATCCCTATTTTACAGATGAGGTAACTGAGGCACAGAGAAGTGAAGTGGCTTGCCCAGAGTTACACAGCTGACAAGTGGCAGAGCCGGGATTAGAAATGACAGTACATTTGGAATCAACCCTTTAGACGTAGTAGTAGTAGTTGTATTTTTTTGAGCCCCCACTTGACAGTGGGCACTGAACTGGGCTCTTGGGAAGTATAGTGTTAAGAAATGACCATTTTCAAGCCCACAGAAAGCTTACATGGTAGCAGGGGAAACCAATGTAAAATATTCAGAACTCGAGCGGTCAATATTGAGTACACATAAATAGATGAACGCAAAGAAGAGTGCAAGCTAAGAGGTTTGGGGTCACTTCTGGAAGATGAGAAAAATAAGCAGCAGCCCTTGCCCACCAATGTGCAGGATGATTGTTCCTGTGGAGGGTGGGGTTTGGTAGCAACCACTCCGTGGGTACACCACGTATGCATATGTGAGGACACTGCATATGTTGCCAACGTGTACTTCCCAAGCGCTTAGTACAGTGCTCTGCACACAGCACTCAATAAATACGGTTGATGATGATGATGCAGGAACACACTTACTGCCCAGCCACTCGAGGCCCTGAAAGAAGTTGAGGAAGGGTGTCTGAGCCCTGTTGGAAACTTCTGCCTTAGAGAAACAGTAGACAGCACTGAACGTGAGCATTTATAACCAGAATCTATACTGGCTTCTGTTTTTCCAGCTTGATGTACTATATGAGCATTAAATACGTTGTGGAATTCCATTTTTCCTAGTTTTAAACTTGAAGGGTAGGAGAGAAGAGGAGTGAAATGAGTTGAACGTTTAAGTCCGCAAAGGGCAAGGGGCAGAGACAGTTTTGGGAAAGGTCTGGGATGTGTGGTTTGTTTTTTATTTTAATTTTTTTTTTAAATGAAATTTGTTAAGCACTTACTATGTGCCAGGCCCTGTATTAGAAGCACTGGGTTGGATGCAAGCAAATCAAGTCTGTCCCACATGGGGCTCGCAGGCTTAATTTTACAGATGAGGGGACTGCGGCACAGAGAAGTGAAGTGACTTGCCCAGGGTCACACAGCAGGTAAGTGGCAGAGCTGAGATTAGACCCCGGTCCTTCTGACCCCCAGGCTCAGGCTGTATCTACTCAGCCACGCTGCTTCCCCAATCGCTTGTCTACCTAATCTGTGTGGTCATTCCCCTCTCCCTTTTAGGGAGATTGACTATTTTCAGGTTGGCAACCTGGGTCCCTGGGTTGTCTTGGTCTCCTGCTTTATAAATCCTGTGGTCCTGGAATGAGTGAACCCACATTGGGGAGCATAGGAATGTGGCAGTTCACCCATCTACCAGCTCTGTCATCTTCCCTTTGGAAAGTTCATTAGTGTGTAGTGAGCTCAGTGGTCAGGGAAGTTTCTGGATTACTCTCCAAAGAGCACATTATCTTTGTAACTGAAAATTGTTTCTAGAACTCCCTTTTTGGATTACAGAAGTAAGAGGAGCCCGTCCCTCTGGACTGTAATCTCGTGAGCAGGGAATGTGTCTAGCAACCCTGCGGTCGTTATCCCAGTGCGCGGACTTCCCGTCCCTCCTCTCTGGACTTTCGGGATGGCTACTCATTTTCCCAACGTGAACATCAGAAATTTTGAACTTTCCTGGCTTACTGAAATGACCCGCTGTTAGGGATGTAGCCAGAAAGAGATGGTAAGTAACGTTTCCTTTTTTTTGCCCAAGGAATTCGCTAGATTGAATTCACTAGATATTTGGTTACTACAGGGTTGATGAATAAAGTACAGTTTATTTGGTTGAAATCTGCAAAGAAACACTTAACCAGTAAGTTAAAAATGTGATCATCAACATCTTTGGTCTCGATTGGGGGAAAAGTAGCTTCAACATGTTTCTGTTTTTTTTTCTTTTACCAGAAACAATAGATAATTCACAGGGCGCTTATCAAGAGGCATTTGACATCAGCAAGAAAGAGATGCAGCCTACACATCCGATTCGCCTGGGGCTAGCTCTCAACTTTTCTGTATTTTACTATGAGATCCTTAACAACCCAGAGCTTGCCTGCACACTGGCTAAAACCGTAAGTTAATTAATTCAGCAGTCTGAAACTGGAGACATATGGTGGACCTCTTAGATTGTGATCAGATTAAATTATAGGTATTTCATCTCTTAATACCTCCTGATTCTCTCTTCCTAATGGTCATTTCAGACAGTTAAAACACCAAATATGTGCATAGAGTCGAGTCATTTATATGGGTCTGCCCCATCCATGTTCGTGGACTTATCCTTTTATCTACTACTACAGTTCCTATTCCTCCTCCTATTCCTACCACTTCCTGCTGCCAATGGAGGGGTGGCAGGGGTGAGAGGGTTTTTCTTTTATCTTTTTTCTCCCCCGCCTCGCCACCACCACTACATTTCACTTTTCTGGCTTATCTAAGCCAGAAAATTGAGGTTTACTGTAGCGGAAAAAGATTGTGTGACAGAATTATAACCTCTGGTACAAGGAACGGATCCACGTGAAGGAGGCAATGATATTTCATTAACACATGGTGTCGGGATTCATATATATATATGAATATATATAATATATATATATTTTAGTGATTGTTACATACAAATTATACATGCATTTCTTTAGGCTTTTGATGAGGCCATCGCAGAACTCGATACACTGAATGAAGATTCATACAAAGACAGTACCCTTATCATGCAGCTGCTTAGAGACAACCTAACAGTAAGTTGCTCTTTTTATAAGCTAAGGCTCCTATAAATATGTCATCCTTGCTTCTGGAAAACCACCTGTTCACTTACAAAATGCTTCTGGTGCAGTGTCATGTAGTAGCATAAATATATACATACATATAATCTCTTGTCCAAGGAAACTTTGGTAGTGATCGAGTCTAAGAGTCTTTTTAAAAGAAGGCACGCTTAGTTCTAAAATCGAATTCATTGTCGTATTTATTGAGTGTTTACTGTGTGCAGAGCACCGGAAGCGCTTAGTATAAAGCTCTTTAGGAGGTTTTCAGAATTATCTTTATAAGCGGATTATTTCTGAAGTCCTTCCGTTGAATCTCAGTTGATCTTTAATATGTGAATTGAGAAGATGCCTAGAAATAACCGTTGCGGCTCTTCTTGTCTTTCCAGTTATGGACATCAGACAGTGCCGGCGAGGAATGTGATGCTGCAGAAGGGGCAGAAAACTAATTTGCCCACAGGGTATCAGCCTCCCTCCCCTCTCAAGAAACCTTTTTACACCTCTCCATTCCTTATAGCTCCACTTGGATTTCCTATAGCAAAGAAAACCCATCCATGTGTATGGAAATCAACAGTTTATAGTCTTTTCACACTGCAGCTTTGGGAAAACTCCATTCCTTGATTTGTGTTTGTCCTGGCCTTCCTGGTGTGCGGTTACTGCTGTAGAAAAGTATTAATAGCTTCATTTCATATAAGCATAAGTAATTTCCAAACACTTATGTAGCGGACTAAAAGTGTATCTGGTATTTAAAAATTCCGAACCAGTTCTGCAAGTGACTGGGTTTTTTGGGGTTTCTTTGTTTCGTTTTGGTTTTTTCTTTTGTATTACAGTAAAAACATGGAAATGTAGTTAAATTGAAACTGAAGAGAGTTCTACGTCCTTTTCTGTTGTTGTTGATTTTAATTTCCACAGTCCCTCCTAATTTTGCAGGGATTTCCCAACTTCCACATGATCTTGTATATTCTTTTTTAGGTCAGAATCTGGAAATATTTGGTTAAATACTAAAAGTTTGCTAGTGGGTATAACATAAATTTGAAATGCCTCTGTAAACTATATTTTGGAGGCCACTGCATATCTGACGACCTGAAGCGTTCTTATTCACTCTTCAGCTGCCATTGTTTTAAGTCGACAGCTTCCCTCCCCAATAAAAGTTCACTTACACTCCCGCCTTTGTAGTTCTGGTATTCTCTTTATCATGTACTAAAAATAGCATGTTCCAGCCCAGAATACAAGCAGTATTTTTTTTTTTTTTAGCAAACTTAAGGCGCATGTCATTCTTGAATACAGTAGAATGGAAAAATAATTTGAAGTACATAAGTCCAATACTAAAATCTTAGTACTTTTCCATGCAGATTTTGTGCACGTGTGAGGGTGTTGAGTATGTCCAGTGATTGTTAATTAGAGAGTTTGGACCACTATTGCGTGTTGCTAATCATTGATTGTAGTCCCAAAAAAGCCTTGTGAAAATGTTATGCCCTATGTAACAGCAAAGTAACATAAAATAAAATTACATTTTATAAACCATTTACTATTGCTTTGTTAAAATTGCACGTTGTTATTTTGAAGGCAAATCTAGGTGAATTTATTTTTATAGGAATAATTTCTGTCATTCGGTCATAACCCATCCAAACATCACTTACGTGCACCGATAACACCGTCTCTTCCATAATACTGTGACCCTTCCCTCCACGTAATTGTCTTAGGCGAAACTGAGAAGATTATGATGTTAAATCTAGAACTTGTTGAGGTTAAGGGGAGTCCCTCTGTGGGAAATAATACAATCAGCACTGAAACCCTCTTTAATTCAGGAGGGAGCAGTTTCCAGTTAAGCTTCCCATGCAATGAAATGAGTCATAAGATTAAAAATGTGCAATTAGTATCTGCTTTGGCTCCTGATGGACACGAACAGATCGTCCTGTCATTTAATCCCCAAATCTGAGCATCTGAATGACAAAAATGTAAAGATTAAAATATCACGTAGGCAAAAGCTCGGGTTTGTTTTCTTTTAGAATTTGGTAAAAAAAAAAAAAAAAAATCAAGGGTTGAGCGTAGTAAGTCTACTTAGTTTTCTTGCCTTCCCGAAGCTATATGTTGGGTAAACAAAATATGTTGTATTTACCAAATGAGTTTGGGGCTGCAGAATTTGAAAGAGTAAATTATCCCAAAAAACTGAGGCTTTTTTTTTTTTTTAACCTATTCCTGTCATTGCAGGGTCAGAAATGGTAGTGTCCACTTCTTGAACAAAAGTGAAGGAAAAGCGACTCACTGTTGCAGAGTTCCAGGCTGGCTACCTTAGCTGAGCGGAAATGTCGTTCCTCAATCGGGAGAGGTGTCCCTGACTGTCAAGAGACTTCAGATAATAATAATGGCATTTATTAAGCGCTTACTATGTGCAAAGCACTGTTCTAAGCGCTGGGGAGGTTACAAGGTGATCAGGTTGTCCCACGGTGGGGGCTCACAGTATTAATCCCCATTTTACAGTTGAGGTAACTGAGGCCCGGAGAAGTTAAATGACTTGCCCGAAGTCACACAGCTGACAATTGGCAGACCCGGGATTTGAACCCATGACCTCTGACTCCAAAGTCCGGGATCTTTCCACTGAGCCACGCTGCTTCTCTGATGGGCTGAGTCCGCCGTCCTGAGGCGTTAGGGTGACCGAAAGGACTCCAGGAATGCCACTCTCTGTTAGGAGTCATGAGGAACTCCAGGCGGTAGGGTTCCCCAGATAATAATAATAATATTATCATTATTATAGTAATTAGTTATTACTAATTATACTAGTAATTATACTACTAGTATACTAGTATACTACTAGTATACTAGTAATTATTACTAATTACTATTATTATAGTAATTAGTTATTATAGTAACTTGCCCAGTCACACAGCTGACAATTGGCGGAGCCAGGATTCGAACCCACGACCTCTGACTCCAAAGCCCGTGCTCTTTCCACTGAGCCAAGCTGTTTCTCTAAGATACCCCTCAAGTACTAGAAGTCTGGCCTAAACCCCTCATCTATTATTACTATTATTATTATGGCATTTATTAAGCACTTACTATGTGCAGAGCACTGTTCTACCCACCCACGCGCACACAGCTCTACTGTGGGATAGAGGCAGGCCACGTTTCACCTTGGCAATGACCTATTTGACAGCCCTTGGACTATCATTGATTGAACATTCATCAGAGTAGTCAAGGATGGACCAGTAGATCGATCAATTGTATTTATTGAGTGCGTCACGGTGTGCAGAGCACAGTACTGGGCGCTTGGGAGAGTACGCTCTAAGAGTCGGAAGACATGGTAGTTGTTGGGAGATGGTTTGGTAGAAGAGGCTGTGTAATTTTTCAGTTTTGAAGACCACGTGAAGATGGTGTGATATGATAATGATGATGATAATGGCATTTATTAAGCGCTTACTATGTGCAAAGCACTGTTCTAAGCGCCAGGGAGGTTACAAGGTGATCAGGTTGTCCCACGGGGGGCTCACAGTCTTAATCCCCATTTTACAGATGAGGGAACTAGGGCCCAGAGAAGTGAAGTGACTTGCCCGAAGTCACACAGCTGACAATTGGCGGAGTCGGGATTTGAGCCCATGACCTCTGACTCCAGAGCCCGGGCTCTTTACAATGTATAAGGGAATGATTTATATATATAAATACGTGGGATATATAAATATATATATATATATATATATATATATATATATATAAATAAATAATGGCATTTGTTAATAATGCGCTTAGTACAGTGCTCTGCACACAGTAAGCGCTCAATAAATACGATTGATGAATAATGGCACTTGTTAAATGGGTACTATGGGCCAGGCAGCTGGGGTGGCTACAAGCAAATGGAGTTGGACACAGTCACTCGTTCTGTGTACTCTTCTGTGCTGGGTCCAATCCAGCATAATAATAATGGTATTTGTTAAATAATAATGGCACTTGTTAAATGGGTACTATGGGCCAGGCACTGTACTAAGTGCTGGGGTGGGTACAAGCAAATTGAGTTGGATACAGTCACTCTCCCACGTATATATATAAATACATATATATATATATATATAAATCATTCCCTTATACATTGACTAAACTAACGTCCCCGTGATATCCAAGTGAGCTAAAGTCACAGATAACGATTTTTGAGACCCTTGAAGAGGAATGTGTCATCTTTAGTAGCCTGTGTTGGCATAGCTAGCCCACTGTTGGGTAGGGCCCGTCTCTATATGTTGCCAACTTGTACTTCCCAAGCGCTTAGTACAGTGCTCTGCACACAGTAAGCGCTCAAATACGATTGATTGATAGCTCTGCCCCACGTTTACTTGTGCCCATGTTCATTAGGTACTTTGATTCTCACAGGTTTTGGGTGTTGCCTTGAACAGGGTAGCGTGGGCATTAAATCCTTCATTTTGAAGTTGCAGTCGTAAAGAAAGTCGCTAACTACGTGTATGATCCTGAGAACGATTTAAGCTAATATTATTTTGGCCTCCTGTTAGGTTTCATCAGTGGTTTTGGCTAACACCCCAGCCACGATGGCTGATGCAGAAGGGTGGAGTGAAGCTGCGGCTAACCATAATTATGGGTGGGGTTGTTTGTTTATAGCCATTTTTCAATGTTACCCTCCCACTCCCCCGCTTTGCTTTGCCTCACTCTTCCCATCCTGACTGTCAGGACTGGATATTTTGTTGATTTTTGAGACGACTCCTTCCCACGGGGCGTCTTAATCCAACTGCGTCCTATTCCTGGGCAAAGATGGAAGTACCAATACGTACGTGCATCTATTCCTCTTGCCCAGGGTGGCAGAAGTAGCGGCTAAAGTGAATGGGAGGGTGTTGGAGGTTGGTAGAGTCGTGACGATGTCCCATTCCTGTTGGTTTTGCTCCACTGGAGCTAAGAGGACTGGGCCACTAGTTGAAAGAGCTTCGGTTGCGATCTTGGATCTTTCCCTGTCTCCTTGAACATCTGCTTTCGGGAGTGCTCTGCACATAGTAAGCGCTCAATAAATACGATTGATGACGACGGGAGGAGAGAGGAGCTGGTTGGCTTCTCTTTTGCTTCTGCTACAACTGCTGAAGACCCGTGGCTTAACCAACAGCGGTGACTGCGAGATTTGGGTCTGAGCTCTTCAGAATTCGCCGTGAATTTTCAGAGCCACGCTCCTTGCGGAGAGGGAACGTGTCTACCCCCTCTGTTCGCCTCTCCCAAGCGCTTAGACCAGTGCTCTGCGCACAGCAGGCGCTCAATAAATGATCGTATTCCTGTGTCCTCTGAAGCTGGAAGGCTACCGCCTTTCCAGGAACGGTTCATTCCCACTCACCGTGCTGGTCCGAGAGGATGCCGAGATGTCTGCTCCAGGCAAGATGCGGTGTAGGCTGATTTTGCTCCTGATTCCTAGCTTTCTGAAGATTATTCAACTCTGTTGCGTTGCTTTAAAGCTCATCTCTAAAGGTGGATTGGCTTTTTGGGTGGCTTGAGAACACCTTCAACTAGGGGGTCGAACAGAGGTGGCCTGATCCCAAATACCTTTCAAGTAATTCGGGAATCGTACCCAATTTTTAATTTGGGTACCAAACAGGGTTTAGACTCTCCTCCTTGCTTTGGCCATTTCCAGTAGCATCTCCGCCACAGGGTGAAGAGGGAAAGGGAGATGAGAGGTGAAACTCCAAGTCACACAGCCCTAGCAGCGGTTTAAGGGAAATCTTTACATAAATACCAACATGGAGATGCGTGCCGTGTTTCGTACCCACCGTTTTGTGAAAGTACATTGGGCATTTCTCTAGGCGGGCTGGGGTCGGGGGAGAGACCCCTGACCGGCCCTGCTCAGCTATTTCTGGAGCGTTTCCCTCCTAGGTTCCTGTGGACATCTGTTCATCCAGTCATATTTATTGAGCACCTACTGTGTGCAGAGCACTGTACTTAGCGCTTGGGAAGTCCAAATCGGCAACATATAGAGACGGTCCCTACCCAATCTAGAAGGGGGAGACAGACGGCGATACAAGTAGACAGGTGTCAATGCCATTAGAATAAATAGAATTATAGCTATATACACATTAAATATAGTAAATATGTACAAATAAAATAGGATAATATGTATAAATATATACAAGTGCTGTGGGGAGGGGAAGGATGTAGGGCAATCAATCAATTGTATTTATTGAGCGCCTACTGTGTGCAGAGCACTGTACTAAGCACTTGGGAAGTACAAGTCAGGTAATCTCTAAAGGGCACATCTAAACTGCCCTGCAAAGGCCTAGGCCAGACTGTTAAAAGGACAAGCCCACTGTTGGGTAGGGACTGTCTCTATATGTTGCCAACTTGTACTTCCCAAGCGCTTAGTACAGTGCTCTGCACACAGTAAGCGTTCAATAAATACAATTGATTGGTTGACAATAGCTGCTACAGTGGCAGAGGACTTTTTTTTTTTTAAGTGTTACCGTGCATCCCTTTGCCCATGTCCTACCTCTGGCCTGGAACATCCTCCCTCCTTGTATAATAATAATAATAATAATAATAATATAATGGTATTTGTTAAGCGCTTACTATGTGCAAAGCACTATCCTAAGCGCTGGGGAGGTTGCAGGATGATCAGGTTGTCCCACGGGGGGCTCACAGTCTTCATCCCCATTTTACAGATGAGGGAACTGAGGCGCAGAGAAGTGAAGTAAGTTGCCCAAAGTCACACAGCTGACTAAGCGGTAGAGCCGGGATTAGAACCCATGACCTCTGACTCCCAAGCCTGTGCTCTTTTCACTTAGCCACGCTGCTTCTCTGACGGATAATTAGTCTCTCCCCCTTCAAAGCCTTACTGAAGACCCCTCTCCTCCAAGAGCCCTTCCCTCCTTTCCTCTTCACCTTCTCCCTTCCGCGTCTCCCTGATTTGCTCCCTTTGTTCATCCCCCCTCCCAGCCCCACAGCCCTTGTCCGTATCTGTCATTCATTTATGTTAATGTCTGTTTCTTGTTGTACTCTCCCAGGCGCTTAGTACAGTGCTCTGTACACATTAAGTGCTCAGTAAATGCGATTGAATTTAGAAATACAAAGCACTGGGGAAGAGAACAGGAGGGTATTGCTTCAGACATGGTCTAGACTGTGAGCCCGCAGTTGGGTAGGGATCATCTCTATATGTTGCCAACTTCTACTTCCCAAGCGCTTAGTACAGTGCTCTGCCCACAGTAAGCGCTCAATAAATACCATTGAATGAATGAATGAATGGTCCCCAGGGAGCTGACAGGGATGGGAGGGACAATGGGGAGCTACTGACAAGGATAACATGGTGAAGCCAAACCAGTAAAAGAACAAATAATTGCGGTATTGTTTTCTATGTGCCAGACAGGGTGCTAACAAGGTCAAGCGCTTAGGACAGTTCTCTGCACACAGTAAGTGCTCAATAAATACGATTAAATGAAATACGATTGAATTATAATAATAATAATAGCATTTGTTAAGTGCTTACGATGTGAGAAGCACTGTTCTAAGCATCCAAGGCGATCAGGCTGTCCTACGTGGGCCTCACAGTCTTAACCCCAATTTTACAGATGAGGGAACTGAGGCACAGAGAAGTTGTGACTTGCCCAAAGTCACGCAGCTGACGAGCGGCTGGGCCGGGATTTGAACCCACGACCTCTGACTCCCAAGCCCGGGCTCTTTCCACTGAGCCACGCGATGATGACGGAAACGAGAGGTGTGGACTATTACTTGCTCTTGGAACAGTTTTCGGGCCTTGGACCGGTCTTTCGAGGCTGGCCTGAGCGAATCACAACCTCCCCGATATTCTCGCGGTTGTTACGGGTATCAGTCGGTCAGTCGGTGGTATTTATGGTGTGCAGGAGCTCTGTACTAAGCGCTTGGGAGAGTAAAACACAAGAGAGGCGATTAGACATTCCCTGCCCACGATGGGGGCAGGAACTGCTTGTGGCTGCCCTACCACAGCTGGGCAATGATCTGGGGCAAGGAGAATCAATCAATCAATCAACCGTATTTATTGAGCGCTTACTGTGTGCAGAGCACTGTACTAAGCGCTTGGGAAGTACAAGTTGGCAACATATAGAGACAGTCCCTACCCAACTGTGGGCTCACAGTCTAAAAAAAGACAGGGTTGCTAGGAAAAGGAGCCCATCCCAATGCCCCCCAGCTTGGAGCTTTAATGTGTACCTTTGCTGGAGACCAGATCATTCGTTCAATCGTGTTTATTATTATTAATAATAATAATAACGGCATTTATTAAGCGCTTTCTTTTACACACATGTGGATATTCATTGACAGTCCCAGAGCCTAGAGAAGATAAAAGACCAAAGCCCCAAGAATTTGTTGCAAAGTCATATTTTAATAATGTAATTCAGATGCTGTCTTTTTGGTTTATAAAATGAAAAATCTCAGTCATATCTTTATATGATCTTTATTATTATTATTCTCCCCCTCCCCATCCCCCCACCTTACTGCCTTCCCCTCCCCACAGCACCTGTATATATGTATTTAGGTGTGTACATATTTATTACTCTATTTGTACATATTTATTCTGTTTATTTTATTTTGTTAATATGTTCTGTTTTGTTGTCTGCCTCCCCCTTCTAGACTGTGAGCCCGCTGTTGGGTAGGGGCTGTCTCTATATGTTGCCAACTTGTACTTCCCAAGCGCTTAGTACAGTGCTCTGCACAGAGTAAGCGCTCAATAAATACGATTGAATGAATGAATGAATAAATGCAAAGCACTGTTCTAAGCGCTGGGTTAGTTACAAGTTGATCAGGTTGTCCCACGGGGGGCTCACAGTCTTCATCCCCATTTTACAGGTGAGGGAACTGAGGCACAGAGAAGCGAAGTGACTTGCCCAAAGTCACACATTTGCTAAGCACTTACTATGTGCTAAGTACTGTTCTAAGCGCTGGATATCTATAGACAAGAAGATATATTCATTCACCCATATTTATTGAGCGCTTACTGTGTGCAGAGCACTGTACTAAGCGCTTGGGAAGTACAAGTTGGCAACATATAGAGACAGTCCCTACCCAACAGTGGGCTCAGTCTAGAAATATATGTATGGGGAAGCAGCGTGGCTCAGTGGAAAGAGCCCGGGCTTTGGAGTCAGTGGTCATGGGTTCAAATTCCGGCTCTGCCACTTGTCAGCTGTGTGGCTTTGGTCAAGTCACTTCACTTCTCTGGGCCTCAGTTCCCTCATCTGTAAAATGGGGATGAAGACTGGGAGCCCCCCGTGGGACAACCTGATCACCTTGTAACCTCCTCAGTGCTTAGAACAGTGCTTTGCACATAGTAAGTGCTTAATAAATGCCATTATTATTATTATTATTGGGAGTCAGAGATCATGGGTTCTAATCCCACAGCAGACAAGTGGGGGAGCCGGGATTAGAACCCATGACCTCTGACTCCAAAGCCCTGGCTCTTTCCACTGAGCCACGCTGCTTCTCTTATAGAGCTTTAGACTGTGAGCCCACTGTTGGGTAGGGACTGTCTCTATATGTTGCCAACCTGTACTTCCCAAGCGCTTAGTACAGTGCTCTGCACACAGTAAGCACTCAATAAATACGATTGATGATGATGATGATGATAGAGCACTTATTTACTGAGTGCTTTCTGTGTGCAGAGCACTATACTAAGCGCTTGGGAAGTACAAGTCTGCAGCATATAGAGACTGGACCAGGGACAAGGAAGGGTATAGACCCACTATATCTATACTGGATATAGATACTGGACACAGGAAGTGAGGGCATTATTTTACTCGGGCTGGGTCTAGGAGGGGCAACTGCCAGAGAAGCGGCGTGACTCAGTGGCAAGAACCCCAGGCTTGGGAGACAGAGGACCTGGGTGCGAATCCTAGCTCCCCCACTTGATTGCTGTGGGATTAGAACCCATGACCTCTGACTCCCAATCAATCGTATTTATTGAGCGCTTACTGTGTGCAGAGCACTGTACTGAGCGCTTGGGAAGTACACGTTGGCAACATCATCATCATCAATCGTATTTATTGAGCGCTTACTATGTGCAGAGCACTGTACTGAGCGCTTGGGAAGTACAAGTTGGCAACATGTAGAGACAGTCCCTACCCAACAGTGGGCTCACAGTCTAGAAGAAGCTCGGACTCTTTCCACTGAGCCACGCTGCTTCCCTATGCATATATATCTCCTTGTCTATAGCTATCCAGCAATTAGAACAGTGCTTTGCACATAGTAAGTGCTTAGTAAATGCCAACATTATTAGTATCAGATCTATCTATATGGACAGAGAGGGAGGTGCAATTCTGGTGGAGATTCGGTTTAACCAACAGGTGGGAGCAAAACCGTCCTTTCCAGCCCAGTTCCTAGCTATCTATCTGGATATATCTATCTAGATATCGATATCCATCATTATTATTATCTATCTATACAGCTATGTCCGCGCTCAATAAATATGATTGAATAAAGGAAGAGAGAGGTGCAACCCAGGTGAAGATTCGGTTTAGCCACCAGGTGGCAGCAAAACCGTTCTTTCCAGCCCAGCTATCTAGATATATCTATTTAGATATATATATAGATAGATAGATATCTCTATCTTTATAGGGATACATATCTTTTTATAGCTAGATATAGATATCTATCTATAGGGAAAGAGAAGTGCAATCCACGTAAAGAATCAGTTTTGCCACCAGGTGGCAGCAAAACCGTCCTTTCCAGCCCAGCTCCCAGCTATCTAGATATATCTATTTAGATAGATATATAGATAGATAGATATCTCTATCTTTATAGAGATACATATCTATTTATAGCTAGATATAGATAGAGATACATCGATAGAGATAGATAGAGAGCTAGCTATAGATATCTATAGGGAAAGAGAAGTGCAATCCACGTAAAGAATCGGTTTAGCCACCAGGTGGCAGCAAAACCGTCCTTTCATTCATTCATTCATTCATTCATTCATTCATTCATTCATTCATTCAATCGTATTTATTGAGCGCTTACTGTGTGCAGAGCACTGTACTAAGCGCTTGGGAAGTACAAGTTGGCAACACATAGAGACGGTCCCTACCCAACAGTGGGCTCACAGTCTAGAAGGGGGAGGCAGAGAACAAAACGAAACATATTAACAAAATAAAATAAATAGAATATGTCCAAGTAAGAGAGTAATAAATACATGCAAAAGATCACCATGGCTTAATTATGAAGTAGGATTTGTGCCCTGCCAAGCACAAAATGAGAGTCAAAGGTCATAGTGGAGAAGCAGTGAGGCCTAGTGGAAATACCAAAATGCCTGAGAGTCAGAGGACCTGATCCCAGTTCTGCCACTTGTCTGCTGTGTGACCTTGGGCAAGTCACTTTACTTTTCTGTGCCTCAGTTACCAGCCCAGCTCCTAGCTCTCTATCTAAATATATCTAGATATAGATATCTAGATAGTTATCTATATATAGATATCTATCTAGCCATGTAAGCGCTCAATAAACATTTTTAAATGAATGGAGAGGTACAATCTAGGTGAAGATTCGGTTTAGCCACCAGGTGGCAGCAAAACCGTCCTTTCCAGCCTAGCTGTCTGTCTAGGTATATCTAGATATAGATATATAGATAGATATATAGATAGATATAGATATCTATATATGTAGATATATCTGTCTACCTATCTATATAGCTATGTAAGCGCTCAGTAAATACAATTGAATGAATGGAGAGAGGGGTGCAATATAGGTAAACGTTCGGTTTAGCCACCAGATGGCAGCAAAACCGTCCTTTGCAGCCAAGCTCCTAGCTGTCTATCTAGATATATCTATATATATAGATAGATAGATATCTATATATGTAGATATATCTATCTATCTATATAGCTATGTAAGCGCTCAATAAATACAATTGAATGGAGAGGGGGTGCAATCTAGGTGAAGATTCGGTTTAGCCACCAGATGGCAGCAAAACCGTCCTTTCCAGCCCTGCTCCTAGCTGTCTATCTAGATATATCTAGATATAGATATATAGATACCTATATATGTAGATATATCTATCTATTTATCCATATAGCTATGTAAACGCTCAATAAATACAATTGAATGGATGGAGAGAGGGGTGCAATCTAGGTGAAGATTCGGTTTAGCCACCAGATGGCAGCAAAACCGTCCTTTCCAGCCCAGCTCCTAGCTGTCTAGATATATCTAGAAACATCTATATATCTATCTATCTCTATATCATCTATCTATATATATGTATATATAGCTATAAATATATCTATATATTTATATCTATATAGAGCAAGAGAGGTGCAATCCAGGTGAAGGATCGGCTTAGATGGCAGCAAAGCCGTGCTTACCATCCCAGCTCCCAGCTACAGGATCCTTCCTGACCCCAAACTCCTTTTCACAAGGAATGAGAAGTGAAATAGGAAAGGGGGAGCCACAGCAGAAAATTCCCCTGGGGACATTCAACGGGAAGTGGAGAGAAAGAGTTTTAACTAAAGACCTGGGAAGAATAATTAGAATTGAGAGAACAGAGCCGTTCTAAATCTCTTTGAGGCAGGTCAGGCGACTGCAAATTCGGCCCTGACCCACAGTCTTTTGGCTTAATCAATGTTCTCGGTCTCATAATAATAATAATAATAATGGTGGCATTTATTAAGCGCTTACTATGTGCAAAGCACTGTTCTAAGCGCTGGGGAGGTTACAAGGTGATCAGGTTGTCCCACAGAGGGCTCACAGTCTTTATCCCCATTTTACAGATGAGGTCACTGAGGCCCAGAGAAGTTAAGTGACTTGCCCGAAGTCACCCAGCTGACAGTTGGCAGAGCTGGGATTTGAACCCCTGACCTCTGACTCCAAAGCCCGTGCTCTTTCCACTGAGCCACGCTGCTTCTCTTCCTGAAGCCAAAGCAAATATGCAATTTCAGTATGACAGTTTGGCTCCCGAGCTCTCTCAGCGGACCTCTAGACTGTGAGCTTGCTGTGGGCAGGGATTGTCACTGCTTATTATTGTGTTGTACTTTTCCAAGCGCTCAATACAGGCTTCTGCACACAGTATGATTCATTTATTCCATCGTATTTATTGAGTGCTTACTGTGTGCAGAGCACTGTACTAAGCGCTTGGGAAATAACATATAGAGACAGTCCCTAACCAACAACAGGCTCACAGTCTATATATAATAATAATAATAAATATTATATATTATATAATTATATATATAATATATATTAATGAATGAACCAGAGTCCTTAAAACTGTATATTCTGGGGGCTCCGCCACTGGGGCCGGCAGCCCCTGTCCCCCTCCCCGCCCCCATTTTATGGTATTTATTAAGCACTTACTAACTGTCAAACACTGTACTAAGCCCTGGGATAGACACAAGCTAATGATGATGATGATGATGGCATTTATTAAGCGCTTACTATGTACAAAGCACAGTTCTAAGCGCTGGGGAGGTTACAAGGCGATCAGGTTGTCCCACGGGGGGCTCTCAGTCTTAATCCCCATTTTACAGATGAGGTCACTGAGGCACAGAGAAGTGAAGTGACTTGCCCCAAGTCACACAGCCGACAATTGGCGGAGCCGGGATTTGAACCCCTAACCGCTGACTCCAAAGCCCGGGCTCTTTCCACTGAGCCACGCTGCTTCTCAGCTAATGAGGCTGCATACAATCCCTGTCTCCCATGGGCCCCACAGTCAATCAATCAATCGTATTTATTGAGCGCTTACTGTGTGCAGAGCACTGTACTAAGCGCTTGGGAAGTCCAAGTTGGCAACATATAGAGACGGTCCCTACCCAACAGTGGGCTCACAGTCTAGAAGGGGGAGACAGAGAACAAAACCAAACATACCAACAAAATAAAATAAATAGAATAGATACGTACAAGTAAAATAAATCAATCAATAAATAGAGTAATAAATATGTACAAACATATATACAGGTGCTGTGGGGAAGGGAAGGAGGTAAGATGGTGGGGGGGATGGAGAGGGGGATAAATCCAAGTAGAGGGGATAACAGGTATTGAATTCCCAGGACAGTTGAGGAAACTGATACTCAGAGAAGTTGAGTGACTTGCCCAAGGTCACACAGCAGGTAAATGGTGGAGCTGGGATTAGAACCCACGTCCCAGGCCCGTGCTCTTTCTACTATCAATCAATCGTATTTATTGAGCGCTTACTGTGTGCAGAGCACTGTACTAAGCTCTTGGGAAGTACAAATTGGCAACATATAGACAGTCCCTACCCAACAGTGGGCTCACAGTCTAAAAGGTCTAATAATAGTCTACTAATAATAATAATAATGATAGCATTGATTAAGCGCTTACTATGTGCAAAGCACTGTTCTAAGCACTGGGGAGGTTGCACGGTGATCAGGTTGTCCCACGGGGGGCTCACGGTCTTAATCCCCGTTTTACAGATGAGGTTGACTGAGGCCCAGAGAAGTGAAGTGGCTTGTCCAAAGTCACACAGCTGACAAGCGGTGGAGCTGGGATTTGAACCCATGACTTCTGACTCCAAAGCCGGGGCTCTTTCCCACTGAGGCACGCTGCTTCTCTCCCCACACTTGGGAAGCTCCAGTGTTTGCCCACCGACCTCTGCATCAAGCGGAAACTCTTTGCCATCGGCTTTAAAGCACTCATGAGTTTGGCACCTCCCATCTTACCTCGCTGGCCCGTGTGCCCACCCCGTTGCCCCTCCAATGCCAATCCACACCCTGTACCTCCATCTCCTCTACCTCACCGCTGACCCCACGTCCTCTCTCTCTCCCCTCCCTGTATAACAGGCCGCCACTCTCCCTGCCTTCCAAGTCTTATTAAAACCCCATACTAATAATGACGGTATTTGTTAAGCGCTTACTCCGTGCCAAGCACCGTTCAATCGATCAATCCATCGTCTTTATTGAGCGCTTACTGTACCAAGCACTTGGGAAGTCCAAGTTGGCAACATCTAGAGACAGTCCCTACCCAACAGTGGGCTCACAGTCTAAAAGGGGGAGACAGAGAACACAACCAAACACACTAACAAAATAAAATAAATAGAATCGATATGTACAAGTAAAATAAGTAAATAAATAGAATAATAAATCTGTACAAACATATATCCATATATATTTCTTTTATTTTGTTAGGATGTTGGGTTTTGTTCTCTGTCTCCCCCTTTTAGACTGTGAGCCCACTGTTGGGTAGGGACTGTCTCTAGATGTTGCCAATTTGGACTTCCCAAGCGCTTAGTACAGTGCTCTGCACATAGTAAGCGCTCAATAAATACGATTGATGATGATATACAGGTGCTGTGGGGAAGGGAAGGAGAGGGGAGGAAGGAAGGAGATTGAATAAATATTCCATCATATTTATTGAGCGCTTACTGTGTGCAGAGCGCCAGGCACTTCACATCTTCTCCAAGAGGCCTTCCCCGATCTTTTAGACTGTGAGCCCACTGTTGGGTAGGGACCGTCTCTATATGTTGCCAACTTGGACTTCCCAAGCGCTTAGTACAGTGCTCTGCACACAGTAAGCGCTCAATCAATACGATTGATTGATTGATTGTCGCCTCGTTTCGCCTGCTCCCTCTCCCTTCTGCGTTGCTCAGGCATTTGGCTCTGGACCCCTTAAGCATTTGAATCTTCACCCCACCCTCGGCCCCGCAGCACTTGTCAGTCGTATTTAGTGAGCACTTACTGTGTACAGAACACTGTACTAAGCGCTTGGGGAGGGTACAGTGTTACAGAGTTGTAGGCACGTTCCCTGCCCACAGCAAGCTTACAGTCTAGAGGGGGAGAAAATGTCCGTACCCGTAATATATTTTGATGTCTGACTCCCCTTCTAGACTGTAAGTTTCAGGTGGGCAAGGATTTCTAGACTGTGAGCCCGCTGGTGGGTAGGGACCGTCTCCATATGTTGCCAACTTGTACTTCCCAAGCGCTTAGTACAGTGCTCTGCACACAGTAAGCGCTCAATAAATACGGCTGAATGAATGAATTTCCACCAAGTCTATTGTACCCCTCCCACAAGCACTTAGTAAAGAGCTCTGCACACCGTTGGGTAGGGACTGTCTCTATATGTTGCCAGTTTGTACTTCCCAAGCGCTTAGTACAGTGCTCTGCACATAGTAAGCGCTCAATAAATACGATTGATGATGATGATGATGATGTATATATGTTTGTACATATTTATTACTCTATTTATTTATTTATTTTACTTGTACATATCTATTCTATTTATTTCATTTTGTTAGTATGTTTGGTTTTGTTCTCTGTCTCCCCCTTTTAGACTGTGAGCCCACTGTTGGGTAGGGACTGTCTCTATATGTTGCCAGTTTGTACTTCCCAAGCGCTTAGTACAGTGCTCTGCACATAGTAAGCGCTCAATAAATACGATTGATGATGATGATGACAGTATTTGCTCAGTAAGTACGATTGATGGGTAGATTGATTCATTCAATCGCATTTATTGAGCGCTTACTGTGCGCAGAGCACTGTACTAAGCACTTGGGAAGTACAAATCGGCAACATATAGAGACGGTCCCTACCCAACAACGGGCTCACAGTCTAGAAGGGGGAGACAATCAATCAATCGTTCAATCAGTCGTATTTATTGAGCGCTTACTGTGTGCAGAGCACTGTACTAAGCGCTTGGGAAGTACAAGTTGGCGACATATACCAACTTGGGAGACAGACAACAACACAAAACCAGGGTAGATTCTCCTCCCTCTTCGGGTTGTTAGCTCTTAGAGGGCAAGTCCCGTTTCTTCCAGGACTACATTCAACCCATATTTATTACTCTATTTATTTATTTATTTTACTTGTACATATCTATTCTATTTATTTTATTTTGTTAGTATGTTTGGTTTTGTTCTCCGTCTCCCCCTTCCAGACTGTGAGCCCACTGTTGGGTCGGGACTGTCTCTCTATGTTGCCAACTTGTACTTCCCAAGCGCTTAGTACAGTGCTCTGCACACAGTAAGCGCTCAATAAATACGATTGATTGATTGATTGATTGATTCAACCCGTTGCAAATCTTTAACAAATCACAGCCTCCGGTGAAGTCCTTGGGGCCCAGCTTATTAACTGTAAAAGAAGGTTTACTGTCTGGTTATTTACTCCTCAGCCTGAGCCCATGCAGGGAGGGAGATAATAGGATCGATCGATCCATCCCTTCATTCAATCAATCAATCAATCAATCGTATTTATTGAGCGCTTACTGTGTGCAGAGCACTGTACTAAGCGCTTGGGAAGTCCAAGTTGGCAACATATAGAGACAGTCCCTACCCAACAGTGGGCTCACAGTCTAGAAGGGGGAGACAGAGAACAAAACAAAACATATTAACAAAATAAAATAAATAGAATAGATGTGTACAAGTAAAATAAATAAACATTCAATCGTATTTATTGAGCGCTTACTGTATGCAGAGCACTGTACTAAGCGCTTGGGAAGTGCAAGTTGGCAACATATAGAGACAGTCCCTACCCAACAGTGGGCTCACAGTCTAGAAGGGGGAGACAGAGAACAAAACATATTAACAAAACAAAATAAATAGAATAGATATGTACAAGTAAAATAAATAAATAAATAAATAAACATTCAATCGTATTTATTGAGCGCTTACTGTATGCAGAGCACTGTACTAAGCGCTTGGGAGAGTACGCTATAACAGAGCTGGTAGCCATATTCCCTGCCCACAGCGAGCTTACATTCTAGAGGGGCTTTATATAAACAAATAATAATAATAATAATAATGGCATTTATTAAGCACTTACTATGTGCAAAGCACTGTTCTAAGCACTGGGGAGGTTACAAAGTGATCAGGTTGTCCCACGGGTCGGGGTGGTGGTGGGGGGCTCACAGTCTTAATCCCCATTTTACAGATGAGAGACATAGAGAAGTGAAGTGACTTGCCCAAAGTCACACAGCTGACAATTGGCAGAGCGGGGATTTGAACCCATGACCTCTGACTCCAAAGCCCGTGCTCTTAGTCAAGCGCTTAGTACAGTGCTCTGCACACAGTAAGCGCCCAATAAATACGATTGATTGATTGATCTTTCCACTGAGCCCCGCTTCTTCTCTAAAATAAACTACGGATCTGTACGTAGGGGGTGTGGGGCTGAGGGAAGGGCGAACAAAGGGTACAAATAATAATGACGGTATTTGTTAAGCGCTTACTATGTGCCGAGCACTGTTCTAAGCGCTGGAATCCAAGTCCAAGGGTGGGGCAGAAGGGAGTGGGAGAAGAGGAAATGAGAGGCTCTTCAGGGATCATCATCATCAATCGTATTTATTGAGCGCTTACTATGTGCGGAGCACTGTACTAAGCGCTTGGGAAGTACAAATTGGCAACATGGACGTACCTTTCCTCCTCTCAACCGTCGCTATCGTAAGCAATGTTCAATTGAATGGCAGGGAGCCGGAAAGACCCACTAATGTAGTTTCCTGGGCAGTCCTGCAAGCTCATTAATATTATTTTATTAATAATAACAATAATAATACAATATCAATAATAAGTATCATCATGGTGCCTGCTAAGTGCTTACTGCAGCATGACGTAGTGAATACAGCGTGGGCCTGGGAAACAGAAGGTCACGGGTTCTAATCCTGACTCCGCTACTTGTCTGCTGTGTGGCCTTGGGCAAGTCACTTCACTTCTCTGGGCCTCAGTTCCCTCATCTGTAAAATGGGAATCGGGGCCGGGAGCCCAACGTGGGACGGGGACTGTGTCCAACCCAATTCGCGTATCTCCATCCCAGCACTTAATACAATTCCTGGCACATTGTAAGTGATTAACAAACGCCATTAACCAAAAAAAAACAACACTGTTCTAAGCGCTGGGGCAGATACAAGTTAATCAGGTTGGACACAGTCCCTGTCCCACATGGGACTCACATCCTTAATCCCCATTTTACAGATGAAGTAACTGAGGCCCAGAGAAACGAAGCAACTTGCCCAGAGTCACACAGCCGGCGTGTGCGGCTCAGTGGAAAAAGCCCGGGCTTTGGAGTCAGAGGTCATGGGTTCAAATCCCGGCTCCACCACTTGTCAACTGTGGGACTTTGGGCAAGTCGCTTCACTTCTCTGGGCCTCAGTTCCCTCATCTGTATAATGGGGATGAAGACCGTGAGCCCCACGTGGGACAACCTGATCACCTTGTAAATTCCCCAGTGCTTAGAACAGTGCTCTGCACATAGTAAGCGCTTAATAAATGCCATTATTATTATTATTATGTGGCGGAGCTGGGATTAGAACTTTTGACTTCCAGGCACCTGCTCGATAATAATAATGATAATGATAATGGTGATATTGAAGTGCTTACTGTGTGTCAAGCACTGTTCTAAGCGCTGAGGCAGCCGCAAGCTAATCCGGTTGGACGCAGTCCCCGTCCCACATGGGGCTCACAGCCCTCATCCCCGTCTTACAGATCGCAGAACTGAGGCCCAGGGAAATGAAGTGACTTGACCAAGGTCATACAACGGTGGGAGCTGGAATTAGAACCCAGGTCCTTGTGATTCCCAGGTCCGCGCTCTATCCATTAGGCCACGCTGCTTCTCAGGCCTCATGACCTCTGACTCTCAAGCCCGGGCTCTTTCCCCTGAGCCAAGCTGGTTCTTTGGATGCTGCTCTTGCCATTGGGCTAGGCTGCCTCCCAAGAGACCTCCCCCTGCCCCCTTTTCTTTAACCTTACGGCCCCCCAGAAGAAGGGGTGAGGCGTGCCCCGTCCGACCTCAAATCCGACAGACATTGACGAGACTCCCCTCCTTCAAACCCCTATTGAGAGCTTAGTACAGTGCTCTGCACATCATAAGCGCTCAATAAATACGATTGATTGATTATTGAAGGCCCATCTCCTCCAAGAGGCCTTCCCTGACTAAGCCCCCCTTTCCCCTTCCCCCACTCCCTTCTGCGTGCCCCTGACTCGCTCCCTTTCTTCTTCTTCCCCCTTCCCAGCCCCACAGCACTCAGGTCCATATCTTCCCTTTATTTATTTATATTAATGTCTGTCTCCCCCGGCCCGTTGTGGCTGTTTACTGTTGTATCGTACTCTCCCAAAGTGCTGTGGGGAAGGGAAGGAGGTAAGACTCAAATGTACAGATAATTAAGCCTGTCTACTGTTGTATCGTCCTCTCCCAAAGTGCTTAGTACGGTGCTGTGCACACAGTAAGAGCTCACTAAATAAAATTGAATGAATAACTAAATAAATAAATGATCCTACAGAAACCCAGGAGACATAAGCTAGTTTTTACTTATATAAATACTTACTTTCCAGATCAAAACCACTTTCATGTGAAGCTCATCATTGCAAAACGGGTCTGACATAAAGGAAATATTTAATGACATAGTCTCCATTTCCAATAAACAAATGTACAGATAATTAAGCCTGTTTACTGTTGTATTGTACTCTCCCAAGTGCTTAGTACAGTGCTGTGCACACAGTAAGAGCTCACTAAATAAAACTGAATGAATGACTAAATAAACGACACTACAGACACCCAGCAGACATAAGCTAGTTTTTACTTATATAAATACTTCACAGATCAAAACCACTTTCATGTGAAGCTCATCATTGCAAAACGGGTCTGACATAGAGGAAATATTTAATGACATACAGTCTCCATTTCCAATAAAGCAAATGTACAGATAATTAAGCCTGTGTACTGTTGTATTGTACTCTCCCAAGTGCTTAGTACAGTGCTGTGCACACAGTAAGAGCTCACTAAATAAAGGTGAATGAATGACTAAATAAATAAACGACCCTACAGACACCCAGGAGACATAAGCTAGTTTTTACTTATATAAATAGTTACTTTCCAGATCAAGACCACTTTCATGTGAAGCTCATCATTGCAAAATGGGTCTGACATAAAGGAAATATTTAATGATGTACAGTCTCCATTTCCAATAAAGCAAATGTACAGATAATTAAGCCTGTCTACTGTTGTATTGTACTCTCCCAAGTGCTTAGTACAGTGCTGTGCACACAGTAAGAGCTCACTAAATAAAGCTGAATGAATGACTAAATAAATAAACAACCCTACAGACACCCAGGAGACATAAGCTAGTTTTTACTTATATAAATACTTACTTTCCAGATCAAGACCGCTTTCATGTGAAGCTCATCATTGCAAAACTCGGGACTGACATAAAGGAAATATTTAATGACATACGGTCTCCATTTCCAATTAACAAATGTACAGATAATTAAGCCTGTTTACTGTTGTATCGTTCTCTCCCAAGTGCTTAGTACAGTGCTGTGCACACAAGAGCTCACTAAATACAGGTGAATGAATGACTAAATAAACGACCCTACAGACACCCAGGAGACATAAGCTAGTTTTTACTTATATAAACACTTACTTTCCAGATCAAGACCACTTTCATGTGAAGCTCATCGTTGCAAAACGGGTCTGACATGGAGGAAATATTTAATGACATACAGTCTCCATTTCCAATAAACAAATATACAGATAATTAAGCCTGTTTACTGTTGTATCGTACTCTCCCAAGTGCTTAGTACAGTGCTGTGCACACAGTAAGAGCTCACTAAATAAAATTGAATGAATAACTAAATAAATAAGTGACCCTACAGACACCCAGGAGACATAAGCTAGTTTTTACTTATATAAATACTTCACAGATCAAAACCACTTTCATGTGAAGCTCATCATTGCAAAACTCGGGACTGACATAAAGGAAATATTTAATGACATACAGTCTCCATTTGCAGTCAATCAATCAATCATATTTATTGAGCGCTTACTGTGTGCAGAGCACTGTACTAAGCGCTTGGGAAGTACAAGTTGGCAACATATAGAGACAGCCCCTACCCAACAGTGGGCTCACAGTCTAGAAGGGGGAGACAGAGAACAAAACCAAACATATTAACAAAATAAAATAAATAGAATAGATATGTACAAGTAAAATAAATAAATAAATAAATGGAGTAATAAATATGTGCAAGCATATATACATATATACAGGTGCTGTGGGGAAGGGAAGGAGGTAAGACTCAAATGTACAGATTATTAAGCCTGTTTACTGTTGTATTGTACTCTCCCAAGTGCTTAGTACAGTGCTGTGCACACAGTAAGAGCTCACTAAATAAAGCTGAATGAATAAGTAAATAAATGACCCTACAGACACCCAGGAGACATAAGCTAGTTTCTACTTATATAAATACTAACTTTCCAGATCAAAACCACTTTCATGTGAAGCTCATCATTGCAAAACGGGTCTGACATAAAGGAAATATTTAATGACATACAGTCTCCATTTCCAATAAAGCAAATGTACAGATAAGCCTGTTTACTGTTGTATCGTACCCTCCCAAATGCTTAGTACAGTGCTGTGCACACAGTAAGAGCTCACTAAATAAAATTGAATGAATAACTAAATAAAAGATCCTACAGACACCCAGGAGACATAAGCTAGTTTTTACTTATATAAATACTTACTTTCCAGATCAAAACCACTTTCATGTGAAGCTCAGCATTGCAAAATGGGTCTGACATAAAGGAAATATTTAATGACATACAGTCTCCATTTCCAATAAAGCAAATGTACAGATAAGCCTGTTTACTGTTGTATCGTACCCTCCCAAATGCTTAGTACAGTGCTGTGCACACAGTAAGAGCTCACTAAATAAAATTGAATGAATAACTAAATAAAAGATCCTACAGACACCCAGGAGACATAAGCTAGTTTTTACTTATATAAATACTTACTTTCCAGATCAAAACCACTTTCATGTGAAGCTCATCATTGCAAAACTCGGGACTGACATAAAGGAAATATTTAATGACATACAGTCTCCATTTCCAATAAACAAATGTACAGATAATTAAGCCTGTTTACTGTTGTATCATACTCTCCCAAGTGCTTAGTACAGTGCTGTGCACACAGTAAGAGCTCACTAAATAAAGCTGGATGAATGACTAAATAAATAAACGACCCTACAGACACCCAGGACACATAAGCTAATTTTTACTTATATAAATACTTACTTTCCAGATCAAAACCACTTTCATGTGAAGCTCATCATTGCAAAACGGGTCTGACATAAAGGAAATATTTAACGACATACAGTCACCATTTCCAATAAAGCAAATATACAGATAATTAAGCCTGTTTACTGTTATACTGTACTCTCCCAAGGGCTTAGTACAGTGCTGTGCACACAGTAAGAGCTCACTAAATAAAACTGAATGAATAACTAAATAAATAAATGACCCTACAGACACCCAGGAGACATAAGCTAGTTTCTACTTATATAAATACTTACTTTACAGATCAAAACCACTTTCATGTGAAGCTCATCATTGCAAAACGGGTCTGACATAAAGGAAATATTTAACGACATACAGTCTCCATTTCCAAGAAAGCAAATGTACAGATAATTAAGCATCATGAATACCCTTTCAATCAATCGATGGTGTTTATTGAGGGCTTACTTAAAAAGAAGAAACGTGGCCTAGAAAGAGCATGGTCCTGGGAGTCAGAGGATGTGGGTTCGAATCCCAGCTCCATCACTTGTCAGCAGTGTGACTTTGGGCAAGACGCTTAACTTCTCCATGCCTCAGTGACCTCATCTTTAAAATGGGGATTAAGACTGTGAGCCCCATGTGGGACAACCTGATAACCTTGTAACTACCCCACTGCTTAGAACAGTGCTTGGCACATGGTAAGTGCTGAACAGATATCATCATTATTATGAATAATAATTATAATATAATGATTATAATAATTATGATTATATAATTATAATATAATTATTGTAATCATAGTATAACGATTATCTAATATATGATATAATATGGTATAGTATAATATTTGCTTATAATAAGAATTTGCTTATAATATAATTATTATAATCATATAATCATATAATATAATCATACAATGATAATGATTATAATAATATAATGATATAATGATGATTATTATAATAATCTCAGCTCTGCTGCATGTCTGCTGTGTGACCTTGGGCAAGTCACTTCACTTCTCTGGGTCTCAGTTCTCTCATCTGTAAAATGGGGATTAGGATTGTGAGCCCCACGTGGGACAGGGACTGCGTCCAGCCTGATTACCTTGTATTTACCCCAGCGCTCAGAACAGTGCTTGGCACATAGTAAGTGCTTAATAAATACCACAGGTATTATTACTATGTGCAGAGCACTGTATTAAACACTTGGGAGAGTACACTACAACAGAATTCCCTGCCTGTAATAATAATAATAATGATGATGGTATTTATTAAGCGCTTACTATGTGCAAAGCACTGCTCTTAGTGCTGGACAAGTTTACACTCTACAGTTTACAGAGTTTAAAGGTTTCCTGCCTTTACATGATCCATTCTAGAGAAGCAGCGGGGCTCTCTGGAAAGAGCCCGGGCTTTGGAGTCAGAGGTCATGGGTTCGAATCCCGGCTCTGCCAGTTGTCAGCTGTGTGACTTTGGGCAAGTCACTTCTCTGTGCCTCAGTTCCCCCATCTGTAAAATGGGGATTAAGACCCTGAGCCTCCCGTGGGACAACCTGATCTCCTTGTAACCTCCCCAGCGCTTAGAACAGTGCTCTGCACATAGTAAGTGCTTAATAAATGCCATTATTATAATTATTATAATTATTATAATCAATCAATAGTATTTATTGAGCGCTTACTGTGTGCAGAGCACTGTACTAAGCGCTTGGGAAGTACAAGTCGGCAACACATAGAGACAGTCCCTACCCAACAGCGGGCTCAATCTCTTGTTGACAAACAGACAATATGTTGACCAAACAGGAGAAGCAGCAGGGCCTGGTAGAAAGAGCACAGGCCTAGAAGTCAGACGGTCCTGGGTTCTAATCCTACTGCTGCCACTCGTCTGCTGTTTGACCTTGGGCAAGTTACTGAACTTCTCTGGTCCTCAGTCCCCTCATCTGGAAAACTGGAATTAAGACTGTGAGCCCTATGAGGGACATAGACTATGTCCAATCTGATTAGCTTGTAAGAATAATAATAATGATGATGGCATTTGTTAAGTGCTTACTATGTGCAAAGCACTGTTCTAAGCGCTGGGGGGATACGAGGTGATCAGGTTGTCCCACGTGGGGCTCACAGCCGTAATCCCCATTTTACAGATGAGGGAACTGAGGCTCAGCGAAGTTGTGACTTTTTTATGGCATTTGTTAAGCGCTTACTATGTGCCAAGCACTGTTCTAAGCGCTGGGGTGGTTACAAGGTGATGAGGTTGTCCCACAGGGGGCTCACAGTTTTAATTCCCATTTTACAGATGAGGGAACTGAGGCTCAGCGAAGTTAAGGGACTTTTTTAAGGCATTTGTTAAGCGCTTACTATGTGCAAAACACTGTTTTAAGCACTGGGGAGGTTACAAGGTGATGAGGTTGTCCCACAGGGGGCTCACAGTTTTAATTCCCATTTTACAGATGAGGTAACTGAGGCACAGAGAAGTTAAGTGACTTGCCCAAGGTCACACAGCAGACATGTGGCGGAGCTGGAATTCAAACCCATGACCTCGGACTCCAAAGCCCGGGCTCTTTCCACTGAGCCACGTACCTATCCCGGTGCTTAGTCCAGTGCCTGGCACGTTGCCAACTTGTACTTCCCAAGTGCTTAGTCCAGTGCTCTGCACACAGTAAGCGCTCCGTAAATACAATTGATTGATTGATTGATTGAAATAACACGGATGATAAAAGACAATAGAAAAATTTGGCTATCTAGAATACTACCATATCCTGAGTGACTTCAATCCTGCACATTCTCAATAGCTGGATTTTTATTGCCTGCACTCTTTCTTTGTCTCCGTTTAATAATCTGTTTACTCTCCGCCTTCACGTATTTCTACTTCGCTTAATAAGGTTTTGTGAACCCAAGTCCAACTCTTTGGTAAATTAAGCTTCAGTTAAGTTTTACAAAATGCTTTGGAAGAGGCTTTCAGAGGACGGTTTTACTCATCTCCTCCCCCAGCTTCAACATCCCACATTTTAAAAACCGAATTTCTCCCAGGTAATAACCGAGAAGCAGCGTGGCCTTAGTGGGATGAGCTTGGGCCTGGGAGATGGAAGACCTGAGTTCTAATTCTGCCTCCACCACTTGTCTGCAAGTCACTTCACTTCTCTGGGCCCGTTACTTCATCTGTAAAACGGGGATTAGGACTGTGAGCCCCACATGAGCCACGGACTGGGTTCGACCTTATTAGCAAGTATCATCATCATCATCATCATCAATCACATTTACTGAGCGCTTACTGTGTGCAGAGCACTGTACTAAGCGCTTGGGAAGTACAAGTTGGCAACATATAGAGGCGGTCCCTACCCAACAGTGGGCTCACAGTCTAAAAGAGATGGAAAAGGAGATGGGAAAGGAGGAGGGGAGGAGGAAAGGAGGAGGGAAGGAGATGGGAAAGGAGAAGGGGAAGGAGGAGGAAAGGAGAAGGGAAGGAGATGGGAAAGGAGGAAAGGAGAAGGGAAAGGAGGAAGGAAGGAGAAAGGAAAGGAGGAGGGAAGGAGATGGGAAAGGAGGAGGGAAGGAGATGGGAAAGGAGAAGGGGAAGGAGGAGGAAAGGAGAAGGGAAGGAGATGGGAAAGGAGGAAAGGAGAAGGGAAAGGAGGAAGGAAGGAGAAAGGAAAGGAGGAGGGAAGGAGATGGGAAAGGAGGAAAGGAGAAGGGAAAGGAGGAAGGAAGGAGAAAGGAAAGGAGGAGGGAAGGAGATGGGAAAGGAGGAGGGAAGGAGATGGGAAAGGAGGGAGGAAGGAAGGATAAAGTAAAGCGAGCATCTACCCCAGTACTTAGTATAGTGCCTGGCACCTAATGTGTGCTTAACACATACCATTAAAAATAATAATATGAATCAATAATAGGTGTAGAATTGGGGTGTGAATTAAAAATTAAAAAGTGATAATAATCACAGACCTTGCCCTTGTCCTCCCTCTGGCCTGGAACTCCCTCCCTTTTTCATTAATCAGTCCATCAGTTGTGTTTATTGAGCGCTTTCTGTCCGCAGAGCGCTGTATTAAGTGCTTGGGAGAGAACACTACAATAAAATTAGTAGACACCTTTTATCAATCAATCAATCAATCGTATTTATTGAGCGCTTACTATGTGCAGAGCACTGTACTAAGCGCTTGGGAAGTACAAGTTCGCAACATATAGAGACGGTCCCTACCCAACAGTGGGCTCACAGTCTAAAAACACGTTTTATGGTATTTGTTAAGCACCTACTACGTGATAGAACAAGTTAATCAGGTGGGACAGGTACTGAACCCCCATTTTATGGTTCAGGAACCTGAGGCATAAAGAAGTTAAATAATAATATCATAATAACGGTATTTGTTAAGTGTTCGCTAGGTGCCAAGCACTCTTCTAAGCGCTGGGGTTAGATACAAGGTAATCAGGTTGTCCCGCGTCCCAGTCTTAATCCCCATTTTACAGTTGAGGGAACTGAGGCACAGAGAAGTGAAGCGATTTAAATGACTTGACCAAGATCACACACGGGCAAGTGATGGAGCCCAGAATAAAACCTGAATCCTCTGGCTCTCAGGCCTATGCTCTCTCCACTAAGGAAATGCTGCTTCTCAATCCATTGTTGGGTAGGGACCCTCTCTATATGTTGCTCACTTGTAATAATAATAATAATAATAATAATAATAATAATAATAAATAGCATTTATTAAGCACTTACTAGTGCAAAGCACTGTTCTAAGCGCTGGGGAGGTTACAAGGTGATCAGGTTGTCCCACGGGGGCTCACAGTCTTAATCCCCGTAATAATAATAATAATAATAATAATAATAATAATAATAATAATAATAATAATGGCATTTATTAAGCACTTACTATGTGCAAAGCACTGTTCTAAGCGCTGGGGAGGTTACAAGGTGAACAGGTTGCCCCACGGGGGGCTCACAGTCTTAATCCCCATAATAATAATAAGAATAATGATGGCATTTATTAAGCGCTTGCTATGTGCAAAGCACTGTTCTAAGCGCTGGGGAGGTTACAAGGTGATCAGGTTGTCCCACGGGGGGCTCACAGTCTTAATCCCCATAATAATAATAATAATAATGATGATGGCATTTATTAAGCGCTTACTATGTGCAATGCACTGTTCTAAGCGCTGGGGAGAATACAAGGTGATCAGGTTGTCCCACGGGGGGCTCACAGTCTTAATCCCCATAATAATAATAATAATAATGGCATTTATTAAGCGCTTACTATGTGCAAAGCCCTGTTCTAAGCGCTGGGGACGTTACAAGGTGATCAGGTTGTGCCACGGTGGGCTCACAGTCTTAATTTTAGACTGTGAGCCCACTGTTGGGTAGGGACTGTCTCTATATGTTGCCAACTTGTACTTCCCAAGCGCTTAGTACAGTGCTCTGCACACAGTAAACGCTCAATAAATACGATTGATTGATTGAGCATTTTTCTATCTTTTCTAGACTGTGAGCCCACTGTTGGGTAGGGACCGTCTCTATATGTTGCCGACTTGTACTTCCCAAGCGCTTAGTACAGTGCTCTGCACACAGTAAGCGCTCAATAAATACGATTGATGATGATGATCTTACAGATGAGGTCACTGAGGCCCAGAGAAGAGAAGTGACTTGCCCAGAGTCACACAGCTGACAATTGGCGGAGCCGGGATTTGAAGCCATGACCTCTGACTCCAAAGCCCGGGCTCTTTCCACTGAGCCACGCTGCTTCCCTTGTACTTCCCAAGCGCTTAGTACAGTGCTCTGCACATAGTTAGCGCTCAATAAATACGATTGAATGAATGAATGATTACCAATGTGAAAGCCTGTTTTTAAAACGTGTTACGGTGAATCTGGAGGAGAGTATGAGTAAAACCGCCCTCTGAACGTGTTTTATTCACTAAGCTATCCTGCCTCCCGTTCCCTTCATTCATTCCATCGTATTTACTGAGCGCTTACTGTGCACAGAGCACTGTACTAAGCGCTTGGGAAGTCCAAGTCGGCAACATATAGAGACGGTCCCTTCCCAACAGTGGGCTCACAGTCTAGAAAAGATAGAAAAATGCTTTGGGGGAAGCAGTGTGGCTCAGTGGAAAAGAGCCCGGGCTTTGGAGTCAGGGGTCATGGGTTCGAATCCCGCCTCCCCCGCAAGTCTGCTGTGTGACCTTGGGCAAGTCACTTCACTTCTCTGAGCCTCAGTTCCCTCATCTGTAAAATGGGGATGATGACTGTGAGCCCCACGCGGGACAACCTGATCACCTTGTATCCCCCCCAGCGCTTAGAACAGTGTTTTGCACATAGTAAGCGCTTAACCAATGCCATCATTATTATTATTATTATTATGTCTGCCTCCCCCTCTTCTAGACTGTGAGCCCGCTGTGGGCAGGAATTGTCTCTGTTGCTGAATTGTTCTTTCCAAGCGCTTAGCACAGTGCTCTGCACACAGTAAGTGCTCAGCAAATACGATTGAGTGAATAAATAAATACGATTGAATGAATGATTACTAATGTTATATATTGTTGCCAAGCGCTTAGTACAGTGCTCTGCACACAGTAAGTGCTCAGTAACTATGATTGAGTGAATAAATACGATTGAATGAATGATTACTAATGTTATATATTGCTGCCAAGCGCTTAGTACAGTGCTCTGCACACAGTAAGTGCTCAGTAAATACGATTGAGTGAATAAATAAATACGATGGAATGAATGATTACTAATGGTATTTATTGCTGCCAAGCGCTTAGTACAGTGCTCTGCACACAGTAAGTGCTCAGTAAATACGATTGAGTGAATAAATACGATTGAATGAATGATTACTGTTATATATTGTTGCCAAGCGCTTAGTACAGTGCTCTGCACGCAGTAAGTGCTCAGTAAATACAATTGAGTGAATAAATAAATACGATTGAATGAATGATTACTAACGGTATATATTGTTGCCAAGCGCTTAGTACAGTGCTCTGCACACAGTAAGTGCTCAGTAAATACGATTGGGTGAATAAATAAATACGATTGAATGAATGATTACTAATGGTATATATTGTTGCCAAGCGCTTACTACAGTGCTCCGAACACAGTAAGTGCTCAGTAAATACGATTGGGTGAATAAATAAATACGATTGAATGAATGATTACTAATGTTATATATTGCTGCCAAGCGCTTAGCACAGTGCTCTGCACACAGTAAGTGCTCAGTAAATACGATTGGGTGAATAAATACATACGATTGAATGAATGATTACTAATGGTATATATTGTTGCCAAGCGCTTAGTACAGTGCTCTGCACACAGTAAGTGCTCAGTAAATACGATTGAGTGAATAAATACGATTGAATGAATGATTACTAGTTATATATTGTTGCCAAGCGCTTAGTACAGTGCTTTGCACACAGTAAGTGCTCAGTAAATACGATTGGGTGAATAAATACGATTGAATGAATGATTACTAATGGTATATATTGTTGCCAAGCGCTTAGTACAGTGCTCTGCACGCAGTAAGTGCTCAGTAAATACGATTGGGTGAATAAATAAATACGATTGAATGAATGATTACTAATGGTATATATTGCTGCCAAGCGCTTAGTACAGTGCTCTGCATACAGTAAGTGCTCAGTAAATATGATTGAGTGAATAAATAAATACGATTGAATAAATGATTACTAATGTTATATATTGTTGCCAAGCGCTTAGTACAGTGCTCTGCACACAGTAAGTGCTCAGTAAATACGATTGAGTGAATAAATAAATGCGATTGAATGAATGATTACTAATATTGTTGCCAACTTGTACTTCCCAAGCGCTTAGTACAGTGCTCTGCATACAGCAAGTGCTCAATAAATACGACTGAATGCATGAATGAACATTACTAGTAATATTAACAGCAATTATAGTAAGAGTGACAATTAATAGATAGTGAAGCAGTGTGGCTCAGTGGAAAGAACCCGGGCTTGGGAGTCAGAGGTCGTGGGTTCTAATCCCGCCTCTGCCACTTATTAGCTGTGTGACTTTGGGCAAGTCACTTCACTTCCCTGGGCCTCAGTTCTCTCATCTGCAAAATGGGGGTTAAGACTGTGAGCCCCACGTGGGACAATCTGATTAGTTTCTATTTTCCCCAGTGCTTAGAACAGTGCTTGGCACATAGTAAGCGCTTAACAAATGCCATTGTTGTTATTATTATTTAGTAATATTATTATTACTAATAATAATCACTCAGCGCTTAGAACAGTGCTTGGCACATAGTAAGCGCTTAACAAATGCCATTGTTATTATTATTTAGTAATATTATTATTACTAATAATAATCACTCAGCGCTTAGAACAGTGCCTCAGCGCTTAGAACAGTGCCTGGCACATAGTAAGCGTTTAACAAATGCCATTGTTGTTATTATTATTTAGTACTATTATTATTACTAATAATAATCACTCAGCGCTTAGAACAGTGCCTCAGGGCTTAGAACAGTGCCTGGCACATAGTAAGCGCTTAACAAATGCCATTATCATTATGATTATTTAGTAGTAGTATTATCACTAACAGTAATTATTCAGCACATAGACATAGTAAGTACTTAACAAATGCCATTATTGTGATTATTTAGTAATATTATTATTATTGCTAATAATAATTTAGCGTTTAGAACAGTGCCTGGCACATAGTAAGCGCTCGTGGCTCAGTGGAAAGAGCCCGGGCTTTGGAGTCAGAAGTCATGGGTTCAAATCCCGGCTCCTCCAACTGTCAGCTGTGTGACTTTGGGCAAGTCACAACTCCTCTGTGCCTCAGTTCCCTCATCTGTAAAATGGGGATGGACACTGTGAGCCGCACACGGGACAACCTGATCACCTTGTAACCGCCCCAGCGCTCAGAACAGTACTTTGCGCAAAGTAAGCGCTTAATAAATGCCTTTATTATTATTATTATTATTAACACATGTCATTATTATTTAGTAACATTATTATTATTTCTAATAATTATTATTCAGTGCTTAGAGCAGTGCCTGGCACATGGTAAGCGCTTAACAAATGCCATCATTATTATTTATTAGTATTGTTATTCCTACTAATAATTATTCCGCGCTTAGAACAGGCCTGGCACATAGTAAGCGCTTAGCAAATGCCATTATTATCACTTAGTAATATTATTATTACTAATAACAATCATTCTGCACTTAGAACAGTGCCTGGCATATAGGAAGCGCTTAGCAAATGCCACCATTATTATTTAGTAATATTGTTATTACTACTAATAATTATTTTGCACTTAGAACAGTGCCTGGCACATAGGAAGCGCTTAGCAAATTCCACCATTATTATTTAGTAATATTGTTATTACTACTAATAATTATTCTGCGCTTAGCAAATGCCATTATTATCATTTAGTAATATTATTATTACTATTAATAATTATTCAGCGCTCAGAACAGTGCCTGGCACATAGCACTTAGCAAATGCCATCATTATTATTTAGTAATATTGTTATTCCTACTAATAATTATTCTGTGCTTAGAACAGGCCTAGCACATAATAAGCGCTTAGCAAATGCCATTATTATCTTTTAGTAATATTATTATTACTACTAATAATTATTCAGCGCTTAGAACAGTGCCTGGCACATAGTAAGCACTTAACAAACGCCATCATTATTATTTATTAGTATTGTTATTCCTACTAATAATTATTCCGCGCTTAGAACAGGCCTGGCACATAGTAAGCGCTTAGCAAATGCCATTATTATCACTTAGTAATATTATTATTACTAATAACAATCATTCTGCACTTAGAACAGTGCCTGGCATATAGGAAGCACTTAGCAAATGCCACCATTATTATTTAGTAATATTGTTATTACTACTAATAATTATTTTGCACTTAGAACAGTGCCTGGCACATAGGAAGCGCTTAGCAAATTCCACCATTATTATTTAGTAATATTGTTATTACTACTAATAATTATTCTGCGCTTAGCAAATGTCATTATTATCATTTAGTAATATTATTATTACTACTAATAATTATTCAGCGCTCAGAACAGTGCCTGGCACATAGCACTTAGCAAATGCCATCATTATTATTTAGTAATATTGTTATTCCTACTAATAATTATTCTGTGCTTATAACAGGCCTAGCACATAATAAGTGCTTAGCAAATGCCATTATTATCTTTTAGTAATATTATTATTACTACTAATAATTATTCAGCGCTTAGAACAGTGCCTGGCACATAGTAAGCACTTAACAAATGCCATCATTATTATTTAGTAATATTGTTATTACTACTAATAATTATTTTGCGCTTAGAGCAGGCCTAGCACATAGTAAGCGCTTAGCAAATGCCATTATTATCATTTAGTAATATTGTTATTACTACTAATAATTATTCTGCACTTAGAACAGTGCCTGGCACATAGTAAGTGCTTAGCAAATGCCATCATTATTATTTAGTAATATTGTTATTACTACTAATCATTATTCAGCGCTTAGAACAGTGCCTGGCATATAGTAAGCGCTTAGCACATGCCATCATTATTATTTAATAATATTGTTATTACTACTAATAATTATTCTGCGCTTAGAACAGGCCTAGCACACAGTAAGCGCTTAGCAAATGCCATTATTATCATTTAGTAATATTATTATTACTACTAATAATTATTCAGCTTTTAGAACAGTGCCTGGCACTTAGTAAGCACTTAGCAAATGCCACCATTATTATTTAGTAATATTGTTATTCCTACTAATAATGATTCTGCACTTAGAACAGGCCTGGCACATAGTAAGCGCTTAGCAGATGCCATTATTATCATTTAGTAATATTATTACTACTAATAATAATTATTCAGCTTTTAGAACAGTGCCTGGCACATAGTAAGCGCTTAGCAAATGCCATCATTATCATTTAGTAATATTGTTATTCCTACTAATAATTATTCTGAGCTTAGAACAGGCCTAGCACATAGTAAGCGCTTAGCAAATGCCATTATTATTATTTAGTAATATTGTTATTCCTACTAATAATGATTCTGCACTTAGAGCAGGCCTGGCACATAGTAAGCACTTAGCAAATGCCATTATTATCATTTAGTAATATTATTATTACTACTAACAATTATTCAGCGCTTAGAACAGTGCCTGGCACATAGTAAGCGCTTAGCAAATGTCCTCATTATTATTTAGTAATATTGTTATTCCTACTAATAATTATTCTGCGCTTAGAACAGGCCTAGCACATAGGAAGTGCTTAGCAAATGCCATTATTATCATTTTGTAATATTATTATTACTACTAATAATTATTCCACGCTTAGAACAGGCCTAGCACATAGTAAGCGCTTAGCAAATGCCATCATTATTATTTAGTGATTTTTTTTAATGCTATTTATTAAGCACTATGTGCAAAGCACTGTTCTAAGCGCTGGGGAGGTTACAAGGTGATCAGGTTGTCCCACGTGGGGCTCACAGTCTTAATCCCCATTTTACAGATGAGGTAACTGAGGCTCAGAGAAGTTAAGTGACTTGCCCAAGGTCACACAGCAGATGTGGCGGGGGTTGGAATTCGAACCCATGACTCCAAAGCTCATGCTCTTTCCACTGAGCCACGCTGCTTCTGTTATTCCTACTAATAATTATTCTGCGCTTAGAGCAGGCCTAGCACATAGTAATCGCTTAGCAAATGCCATTATCATCATTTAGTAATATTATTATTACTACCAATAATTATTCAGCGCTTAGAACAGGGCCTGGCACTTAGTAAGCACTTATCAAATGCCCTCGTTATTATTTAGTAAAATTGTTATTACTATTAATAACTATTCCGCGCTTAGAACAGGCCTAGCACATAGTAAGCGCTTAGCATATGCCATTATTATCATTTAGTAATATTATTATTACTACCAATAATTATTCAGCACTTAGAACAGGGCCTGGCACTTAGTAAGCGCTTAGCAAATGCCCTCGTTATTATTTAGTAATATTGTTATTACTACTAATAACTATTCTGCGCTTAGAACAGGCCTAGCACACAGTAAGCATTAGCGAATGCCATTATCATCATTTAGTAATATTATTATTACTACCAATAATTATTCAGCGCTTAGAACAGGGCCTGGCACTTAGTAAGCGCTTAGCAAATGCCCTCGTTATTATTTAGTAATATTGTTATTACTACTAATAACTATTCTGCGCTTAGAACAGGCCTAGCACATAGTAAGCGCTTAGTAAATGCCATTATTATCATTTAGTAATATTATTATTACTACCAATAATTATTCAGCGCTTAGAACAGTGCCTGGCACTTAGTAAGCGCTTAGCAAGTGCCCTCGTTATTATTTAGTAATATTGTTATTACTACTAATAACTATTCTGCGCTTAGAACAGGCCTAGCACACAGTAAGCATTAGCGAATGCCATTATCATCATTTAGTAATATTATTATTACTACCAATAATTATTCAGTGCTTAGAACAGGGCCTGGCACTTAGTAAGCGCTTAGCAAATGCCCTCGTTATTATTTAGTAATATTGTTATTACTACTAATAACTATTCTGTGCTTAGAACAGGCCTAGCACATAGTAAGCGCTTAGTAAATGCCATTATCATCATTTAGTAATATTATTATTACTACTAATAATTATTCAGCACTTAGAATAGGGCCTGGCACTTAGTAAGCACTTATCAAATGCCCTCGTTATCATTTAGTAATATTGTTTTTACTACTAATAATTTTTCTGCACTTAGAACAGGCCTAGCACATAGTAAGTGATTAGCACATGCCAGTATTATCATTTAGTAATATTATTATCACTAATAATAATTATTCAGCGCTTAGAACAGTGCCTGGCACATAGTAAGCGCTTAGCAAATGCCCTCATTATTATTTAGTAATATTGTTATTCCTACTAATAATTATTCTGCGCTTAGAGAAGGCCTGGCACATAGTAAGTGCTTAGCAGATGCCATTATTATCATTTAGTAATATTATTATTACTACTAACAATTATTCAGCGCTTAGAAGAATGCCTGGAACATAGTAAGCGCTTAGCAAATGCCTTCATTATGATTTAGTAATATTATTCCTACTAATAATTTTTCTGCACTTAGAACAGGCCTAGCACATAGTAAGTGATTAGCACATGCCAGTATTATCATTTAGTAATATTATTATCACTAATAATAATTATTCAGTGCTTAGAACAGTGCCTGGCACATAGTAAGAGCTTAGCAAATGCCCTCATTATTATTTAGTAATATTGTTATTCCTTCTAATAATTATTCTGCACTTAGAACAGGCCTAGCACATAGGAAGCGCTTAGCAGATGCCATTATTATCATTTAGTAATATTATTATTACTAATAATAGTCATTCAGCGCTTAGAACAGTGCCTGGCACATAGGAAGCGCTTAGCAAATGCCCTCATTATTATTTAGTGATATTGTTATTCCTACTAATAATTATTCTGCGCTTAGAACAGGCCTGGCACATAGGAAGCGCTTAGCAGATGCCATTATTATTATTATTCAGTAATATTATTATTACTAATGATAATTATTCAGTGCTTAGAACAGTGCCTGGATCATAGTAAGCACTTAGCAAATGCCCTCATTATTATTTAGTAATATTGTTATTCCTTCTAATAATTATTCTGTGCTTAGAACAGGCCTAGCACATAGGAAGCGCTTAGCAGATGCCATTATTATCATTTAGTAATATTATCACTAATAATAATTATTGAGTGCTTAGAACAGTGCCTGGCACATACGAAGTGCTTAGCAAATGCCCTCATTATTATTTAGTAATATTGTTATTCCTACTAATAATTATTCTGCGCTTAGAACAGGCCCAGCACATAGGAAGCGCTTAGCAGATGCCATTATTATTATTCAGTAATATTATTATTACTAATAATAATTATTCAGTTCTTAGAACAGTGCCTGGCACATAGTAAGCGCTTAGCAAATGCCCTCATTATTATTTAGTAATATTGTTATTCCTACTAACAATTATTCGGCGCTTAGAACAGGCCTAGCACATAGTAAGCGCTTAGCAAATGCCATTATCATCATTTAGTAATATTATTATTACTAATAATAATTATTCAGTGCGTAGAACAGTGCATGGCACATAGTAAGCGCTTAGCAAATGCCCTCATTATTATTTAGTAATATTGTTATTCCTACTAATAATTATTCTGCGCTTAGAATAGGCCTAGCACATAGTAAGCGCTTAGCAAATGCCATTATTATCATTTAGTAATATTTTTATTACTACTAATAATTAACCATTATTATTATTACAATAATAATATCGTTATTCCTACTAATAATTATTCTGCTTTTAGAAAAGTGCCTGGCACTTAGTAAGGGCTTAACAGATACCATCATCATCGTGATTATGATTATAATTATTGTGATGAATAAATACGATCGAATGAATGAATGAATGAATGAATGAATGAATGAATGAAAGAACGGTCCCTCGGTAGGCCGCGCATGCGCCGACGTGATTGGTTCTTCCGCGTCCGGGAGACACGTGGCTGGGGCTGCCGGGAGCCGCCAGAGGGCGCTAAGCGGCGCGCGGCCGCCCCCCCGCGGCCCCGACCATAGAGTCGCGGAGCGGCCAATCAGGAGCCGGCCTCTCCTCGCTTTTAAAGCCGGCGGGCCCGTTGTTCAATGAGGAGGCGGGTCCCTCCCCCGGGGGGGCGGGCCTCCAGCGGCCCCGGCCAATGGGATCGAGGGACGGGTGGACTTCCGGCGCCCCGCGGGAGATTGACAGCCCGGCCGGCCAATAGGGCGCGGCGGCGCGGCGCGGGCAGGGAGGGGGCGGGGAGCGAGGCCCCGTGTAATGGCGGAGCGCGGCGGGGACGGGGGGGACGGCGAGCGCTTCAACCCCGGCGAGCTCAGGTGAGGTCCGCCGTTCTCCCTGCCTCGCTCCGCGGGCGGGGCCGGAGCTGAGGGGGCCGCGGGGCGGGCGGGGGCCGCGAGGGGAGGGACTGGAGGCCGTCAATGGGGGAGGCCCGAGCTTGGGCCTGTGCTGCCTCCCCGCGTCCCCCCGTTCTCCCCTCCCCGTCCCCTCACCCGATCTGCGCCTCTTCCTTCCACTCTCCATCACCCTTCCCCCTCCCAGCATGAGCCGTTGGGATGGGCGCCCCCCCCCCCGAAGCCCTTACGTCGCTTTACGTCACGTTATGTTACGTTACGTCGCCCCCCCCAGCGCGAGCCGTTGGAATGGGCGCCCCCCCACCGAAGCCCTTACGTCACTTTACGTCACGTTATGTTACGTCGCCCCCCCCCCCACAGCGCGAGCGGTTGGGGTGGGCACCCCCCCCAGAACCCCTTACGTCCCTTTACGTCACGTCGCCCCCCCCCCCGCAGCACGAGCCGTTGGGGTGCCCGCCCACAAGAGGCGTTTACGTCACTTTACGTCACGTCGCCTCCACCTCTCCCCAGAAGCATTTACGTCACTTTGCGTTACGTTGCCCCCCACCCTCCATCAAGCTTGGGGCGGGTTCCCCCTCACCAGAGGCGCTTACGTCACGTTACGTCGCCCCCCCCGGCACGAGCCGTTGGGATGGACCCCCCCCCCCAGGGCGCTTACGTCGCTTTACGTCACGTCGCCCCCTCAGCACGAGCCGTTGGGGTGGACACCCCCCTCCCAGGGCGCTTACGTCGCTTTACGTTACGTCACGTCGCCCCCTCAGTACGAGCCGTTGGGATGGACACCCCCCCCCCGGGCGCTTACGTCGCTTTACGTTACGTCACGTCGCCCCCCCAGGGCGCTTACGTCGCTTTACGTTACGTCACGTCGCCCCCTCAGCACGAGCCGTTGGGATGGACACCACCCCCCCGGGCGCTTACGTCGCTTTACGTCACGTCACGTCGCCCCCCCTCAGCACGAGCCGTTGGGGTGGGCACCCCCCCCCCAGGGCGTTTACGTCACTTCACCACACGTTAGGTCGCCCCCCTTCGCAGCACGAGCCATTGGGGTGGGCACCCCCCAGGACGCTGACGTCACTTTACCACACGTTACGTTACGTCGAGCTGTTGGGGTGGGCCCCCCCGGGCGCTTACGTCACTTTACATTACGTCACGTCACCCCCCTAGCACGAGCCGTTGGGGTGGGCACCCCCCCGGGCGTTTACGTCACTTTACGTTACGTCGCCCCCCTCAGCACGAGCTGTTGGGGTGGGCAGCCCCCCCGAAGCGCTTACGTCACTTTACGTTACGTTACGTCGCCCCCCCCCCCAGCACGAGCCGTTGGGGTGGGCAGCCCCCCCTCCCAGGGCCCTTACGTCACGTTACGTCACGTTACGTCACGTTACGTCGCCCCCCCACGGTGGCTTGTCGCTCGCCTCATGCTGAGGGCCATGAGGGCCGAGGCCCCCTCAGGGCCCCCTCGCCTCCCCATCCCTCCCTTCCTTCGGGGATTTTCCCGGTTTTCCCGTCGGGAAAGTTTCGGGAGGAGAAACTTTTCCTTTTCCAGGCACCAGGCTTCCTGCGGGATCGACCCCGACCCGACGGGCCACACACAGTAGGTCCTGTCATTCATTCATTCAGTCGTATTTACTGAGCGCCCACTGCGGGCAGAGCACCGGACTAGTAATAAAAGTAGCGATGGGGTACTTGTGAGGCGCTTACTACGTGCCAAGCACTGGTCTAAGCGCTGGGGTACACACAGGGCGATCAGTTTGCCCCCCGTGGGGCTGTCTTAAATCCCCATTTTTGTAGTAATATTAATCATCATCATCATCAATCGTATTTATTGAGCGCTTACGGTGTGCAGAGCACTGTACTAAGCGCTTGGGAAGTACAAATTGGCAACACATAGAGGCAGTCCCTACCCAACAGTGGGCTCACAGTCTAAAAGGGGGAGACAGAGAACAAAACCAAACATACTGACAAAATAAAATAAATAGAATAGATAGGTACAAGTAAAATAAATAGAGTAATAAATATGTACAAACATATATCCATATACACAGGTGGCATTTTTAAGCGCTTACTATGTGCCAAGCACCGTTCTAAGCTCTGGGGTACACACAGGGCGATCAGTTTGCCCCCCGTGGGGCAGTCTTAAATCCCCATTTTAGTAATAATAATAATGGTGGCATTTGTTAAGCCCTTACTATGTGCCAAGCACTGTTCTGAGCGCTGGGGTACACACAGGGCGATCGGTTTGCCCCCCGTGGGGCAGTCTTAAATCCCCATTTTAGTAATAATAATAGTGGTGGCATTTGTTAAGCGCTTACTATGTGCCAAGCACTGTTCTAAGTGCTGGGGTACACACAGGGCGATCAGATTGCCCCCCGTGGGACAGTCTTAAATCCCCATTTTAGTAGTAATCATCATCAATCATATTTATTGAGCGCTTACTGTGTTCAGAGCACTGTACTAAGCACTTGGGAAGTACTTGTGAGGCGCTTACTATGTGCCAAGCACTGTTCTAAGCGCTGGGGTACATACAGGGCGATCAGTTTGCCCCCCGTGGGGCAGTCTTAAATCCCCATTTTAGTAATGATATTAATGGTGGCATTTGTTAAGGGCTTACTATGTGCTAAGCGCTGGGGTGCATACAGGGCGATCATTTTGCCCCCCATGGGGCAGTCTTAAATGCCCATTTTAGCAATAATAATAATGGTGGCATTTGTTAAGCGCTTACTATGTGCCAAGCACTGTTCTAAGCGCTGGGGTACATATAGGGTGATCAGATTGTCCCCTGTGGGGCAGTCTTAAATCCCCATTTTAGTAATAATAATAATGATGGCATTTGTTAAGCGCTTACTCTGTGCCTAGCACTGTTCTAAGCGCTGGGGTACATACAGGGCCATCAGTTCGCCCCTCATGGGGCAGTCTTAAATCCCTATTTTAGTAATAATAATAATGGTGGCGTTTGTTAAGCGCTTACTATGTGCCAAGCACCGTTCTAAGCGCTGGGGTACACACAGGGCGATCAGTTTGCCCCCCGTGGGGCAGTCTTAAATGCCCATTTTAGTAATAATAATAATGGTGGCATTTGTTAAGCGCTTACTGTGTGCCAAGCACTGTTCTAAGTGCTGGGGTACACACAGGGCGATCAGATTGCCCCCCGTGGGGCAGTCTTAAATCCCCATTTTAGTAATAATAGTAATGGTGGCATTTAAGTGCTTACTATGTGCCAAGCACTGTTCTAAGCGCTGGGGTACACACAGGGCGATCAGTTTGCCCCCCGAGGGACAGTCTTAAATCCCCATTTTAGTAATAATAATAATGGTGTCATTTGTTAAGCGCTTACTATGTGCCAAGCACCGTTCTAAGCTCTGGGGTACACACAGGGTGATCAGTTTGCCCCCCGTGGGGCAGTCTTAAATCCCCATTTTAGTAATAATAATAATGGTGGCATTTGTTAAGCGCTTACTGTGTGCCAAGCACTGTTCTAAGTGCTGGGGGGTGGGGGGGTACAGGGCGATCAGTTTGCCCCCCGTGGCACAGTCTTAAATCCCCATTTTAGTAATAATAGTAATGGTGGCATTTGTTAAGCGCTTACTATGTGCCAAGCACTGTTCTAAGCGCAGGGGGAGATACAGGGTGATCAGATTGTCCCCTGTGGGGCAGTCTTAAATCCCCATTTTAGTAATAATAATAATGGTGGCATTTGTTAAGCGCTTACTATGTGCCAAGCACCATTCTAAGCGCTGGGGTGGGGCTCACCCTCCGCTCCTCTGCCGCTAATCTCCTCACCGTACCTCGTTCTCGCCTGTCCCGCCATCGACCCCCGGCCCACGTCATCCCCCGGGCCTGGAATGCCCTCCCTCTGCCCATCCGCCAAGCTAGCTCTCTTCCTCCCTTCAAGGCCCTACTGAGAGCTCACCTCCTCCAGGAGGCCTTCCCAGACGGAGCCCCTTCCCTCCTCTCCCCCTCGTCCCCTTCTCCATCCCCCCATCTTACCTCCTTCCCTTCCGCACAGCACCTGTATATATATATATATGTTTGTACATATTTATTACTCTATTTATTTATATTTTATTTGTACATGTCTATTCTATTTATTTTATTTTGTTAGTATGTTTGGTTTTGTTCTCTGTCTTCCCCCTCCCCCTTTTAGACTGTGAGCCCACTGTTGGGCAGGGACTCTCTCTATATGTTGCCAATTTGTACTTCCCAAGCGCTTAGTACGGTGCTCTGCACGCAGTAAGCGCTCAATAAATACGATTGATGACGATGATGATGGGGTACATACAGGGTGATCAGTTTGCCCCCCGTGGGGCAGTCTTAAATCCCCATTTTAGTAATAATAATAATGGTGGCATTTCTTAAGCGCTTACTATGTGCCAAGCACTTTTCTAAGCACTAGGGGGAGATGCAGGGTGATCAGGTTGCCCCACGTGGGGCTCACAGACTTCATCCCCACTGTACAGATGAGGGGACTGAGGCCCAGAGAAGTAAAGTGGCTTGCCCAAGGTCGCACAGCAGACAAGGGCGGAGGCGGGATTAGAACCTAATGGTGGTATTTGTTAATCAAGCAAAAGCTCCTCGCTCTCAGGTTCAAGGCTGTCCATCCCCTCGCCCCCTCCTACCTCACCTCCCTTCTGTCCTTCTCCAGTCCAGCCCGCACCCTCCACTCCTCTGTCGCCGCTAGCTTCCTCACTGGGCCTCGTTCTTGCCCATCCCGCCGTCGACCCCCGGCCCACGTCCTTCCCCTGGCCTGGAATGCCCTCCCTCCGCACATCCGCCAAGCTAGCTCTCTTCCTCCCTTCAAAGCTCACCTCCTCTAGGAGGCCTTCCCTGACTGAGCCCCCCTTTTTTCCCCTCTTCTCTCCCTCCACCATTGCCCTCCCTCCCTCCCTCCCTCTGCCCTACCCCCTTTCCCTCCCCACAGCACTTGTATATATTTGTACATATTTATTCCTCTATTTTATTTGTACATATTTACTAATTTTATTATGTGTGTGTGTGTGTATATATATATATATATATATATATATATATGGCTATAATTCTATTCTGATGATATTGACACCTGTCTACTCGTTTTGTTTCGTTGTCTGTCTCCCCCTTCTAGACTGTGAGCCTGTTGTTGGGTAGGGACCATCTCTCTATGTTGCTGACTTGTACTTTCCAAGCCTAAGGTGCTGTGCACACAGTAAGCCCTTAAACAATACGATTGAATTGAATGAATGAAATACGATTGAATGAATGAATTAAGCGCTTGTTATGGGCCAAGCACTGTTCTAATCGCTGCGGGAGATACAAGGTGATCAGGTTCTCCCATGTGGGGCTCACAGTCTTAAATCCCCATTTTACAGATGAGGCAGCTGAGGCACAGAGAAGTGAAGTGACTTGCCCAAAGTCACTAAGCGCTTGGAAAGTACAATTTGGGAACAGATAGCAATAGTCCCTACCCAACAGGGGGCTCATAGTCTAGAAGGGGGATACAGACAACAAAACAAATAGACAGGTGTCAGTAAATGTCATCGTCTCCACCATGGTTCAGTAAGTTGTATTTATTGAGTGCTTCCTGTGGGAAAAGCGCCACACTAAGTGCTTGGAAGATGGTTTCCAACTGAGCTGGGAATGAAACGTCGCATGCTTCTCTGGTACCTTCCTAGCGCTTAGAACAGTGATTCGCACCCAGTGGTAAAATACCTTTACTGGTATCTTGCATGTACCCGTGATGAGGTGTCAAAGAGGGGTGCAAACCAGTGTACTAAATACTTAGTTTCTGACTAGTGCAAATGCTGAGCTGAGTATGAATCGGGCAGGAAACATGTTGCACATTTCTGGTACCTTTCTAGCGCTTAGAACAGTGATTTGCACCCAATCAATCGATCGTATTTATTGAGCGCTTACTGTGTGCAGAGCACTGTACTAAGCGCTTGGGAAGTGCAAGCTGGCAACATATAGAGACGGTCCCTACCCAACAGTGGGCTCACAGTCTAGAAGGGGGAGACAGAGAACAAAACCAAACATACTAACAAAATAAAATAGAATAGATAGGTACAAGTAAAATAAATAAATAGAGTAATAAATATGTGCAAACATATATACATCTATACGGGTGCTGTGGGGAAGGGAAGGAGGTAAGATGCGGGGGATGGAGACCCAGTGGTAAGATACCTTTACTGGTACCTTGGGTGTACCCAAGTCGAGGCGTCAGAGGGGTGAAACACAGTATGGCCTGTCATCGTTCCCAGGTTAGTTGATGCATTTTCGTATTTATTGAGCGCTTCCTGGGTGAAAAGCACTGGACTAGGCACTTGGAAGATGGTTTCTGATTAGTTGGGCAAACGCTGAGCTGGGAATGAATCGGCCAGGAAACGTATCCCACCTTCCTAATGCTTAGAACAGTGCCTTGCACCTCTTCTGGTACCTTCTAAGCGTACAGAACAGTGATTCGCACCCAGTGGTAAGGTACCTTTACTGGTACCTTGCGTGTACCCGTGATGAGGCATCAAAGACGGGTGAAACATAGGAAGGCCTGTCGTCATTCCCAGGATTGATGAGGAGGCCATTTCCGTCTAGTGCAAATGCTGAGCTGTGAAAGAACTGGGCAGGAAACGTGTCTCATGGTTCGGTTGTAAGCGCCTGGTACAGTGCTTTGCACCCAGTGGAAACATACCTTTACTGTTAGCTACCCATGATGAAGGGTCAAAGTCACTTTGGTTGTCCTACAAGACTTTGGGTCCCTGCTTTCATCATTTCAATTGCTTGAGGGCCTCCGCCGCCGCCATGGCTTCAGCTACAGGAGTGATTCCCAAATATCTTTCTGTCTGTCTTTCTAGTCCAGACCTCCCACCTCTCCCGCAATCCTGTATTTTCCTTCTGGGTCATTCATTCATTCAGTCGTATTTATTGAGCGCTTACTGTGTGCAGAGCACCGTACTAAGCGCTTGGGAAGTACAAGTTGGCAACATGTAGAGACGGTCCCTACCTAATAACGGGCTCACAGTCTAGAAGCCCAAGGAGTATTTCAGCAGCATCTCAAACCCAGTCAGCCTATAACCGAACTCATGTACCCTCGCAGATCAATTCTACGGCCACCTTTCTTCCTGAAGGTCGACAATACCACTATCCTCCATACCCATTCCTGACTCTTTGCCATCGCACAAAGGAGCGGGGGAAGTGTCTGTTTACTGTTATGTTGTACTCTCCCAAGTGCTTAGTACAGTGCTCCGCATACAGCAAGCGCTCAATAAATACGATCAAGTTGAATGGACGAATTCACATTCATTCACTAACATGGCCCATTGAGTTCTAATCCTGGCTCTGCTACTTGCCTGCTGTGTGATTGGGCAAGTCACTGAGCTGGGCACTTCAGTGCCTTCATCTGTAAAATGGGGTTTAAGTATCTGTTCTCTGGTCCCCTCAGACTGAGCCCCAGGTGGGACAGGGACAGTGATCTAAAATTGAATTGTGTCTACTCAGTGCTTAGTACAGTGCCTTAAAAGGGCTAACATACCACTATTATTATTATTATTGTCACCACATATGTGCTCTGCTCTCCAGCTAAATGGCTACCACCTTGGTCGGGGCACTTGCATTATTCCAGCTTGATTACTGTGTGAAGTTTGTCACTGGCCACCCTGCCTTCATCCTCTGCCCTTTCTGCTGCTAGGATCATTTTTCTTTAAAAAAAAAAAATCATTCTGCCCAGGACTCCCCACTTCTCAAAGACCTCCAATGTTTACCTAATCCCCTCTGCAACAAACACAAATGCTTCCCTGAGCTTTAAGGCATTTCATCAGCTCTCTTTCTCTCTCCTCCTTGCCCATCCACTGTCTTCTCCTGCTGTACCCTCATCCTGCCCCCTTCATTCCTCCCAAGCTAACCATCACTCTGCTACCTCTGACTCCTTGCTTGTGCCCTTCTTCTTGTCGGAAACTCCTTTCCCCCTCAAGTCTGCCGGACCACAGATCTCCCTATCTTCAAAGTCCTTCTGACATCCCATTCCTCTGTTTTTCCCAAGTGTCATTGTCTCCTCATTTGATTGTAACCATTTTAGTTTGCATCCTCTAGTCTACTCTCCCAAGCACTTAGGACCGAGCACTGGAGGTAGTTGGCACTTAATATGGTTGTTTGCTGCACTGTGAAATGCATTTTATTTCAAAGGTTAACCTTTCTCATTTAGCAAATCTTTGGAGATTAATAGGTGTCACAGTAGGCCACCGACGTGGATTTTTACCTCCAATCAGTCCATCTTATTTATTGAGCACTTTCTGTGTCTACAACTTCCAATCAGTCAAATTTATTGAGTGCTTACTGTATGCAGAGCACTGTACTGAGCTAATTAGGCTTGTTAAGTGTTCCTGTTACTTATAAGCAGTTGGCACCACTGACATCTCTTCAGAGATCCAGTTCATGGTTAGGTTTGGTTTTGAAAGTATTCCTATTAACTCTGTCTTGTATTTTTACTCCCCTGCTATTGCATAAGAGAAGGTTTGCTTTCACCAAATGATGTCTCCAAGCGCTCAGTACAGTGCTGTGCACACAGTAAGGTCTCAGTAAACATGACTGAAATAATGAAAGTCTTCAAAACTGTTTAAAGACCTACGTACACAAAGAATACTGTCGAGGTTAGTCCCGAGAGACTGGTGTCCTCTAGACTTTAAGCTGGTTAGGGGCAGGGAACATATCTGCTAATTCTGTTATATTGTACTCTCCCAAGTGCTTAGGACAGTGCTTCACCCATAGTAAGCGCTCAGTAAATACTATTGGTGTTTCCAATCATGTCAGCTACTTACTAACACCCCTGCAAATTGTGGGTTTACGTTTCTTTTTTTTATCTTTATGCCTGTCTTGTGGCTTATGCAAACTTTTTTCCTACTTGTAAATTTGTGTTTGTCCCCCATTAAATTGTCAGCTCCTTGAGGGCAGGAACCGTGCCATATTTTCATTGGGTAACCTGCAGAGCACCTACAATGACTGCCACTTTTCCTACTGTTGACTGCGCCTGACTGACTTGTTATCTTGGAGAGGGGATTTGAAGAAGGAGCCTAAATAGCCCATCCTTCTTCCTTAGTTTCACGGGGTGATTTGGAAGGTTTCAGAAAACTGAGATGTCAATTCAGTTTTCATCAAGAAATTAAATGTCTTTAGGCAAGTGTCATTCTGCAGGTGTGAAGGCAGTGGCAGGTCTGGAGAAATTAGATTCTAGAAAGAGAAAGTGAAAAGCACTTTGCCGATTTATAATTGCAGTAAAGCAGATTGACCCTATTTTGAAAGTTTTTATTTTAAATTTTGTTGTTTCCAACTTGATTAGCAATCAGTTGTGTTTATTGAGTTCCTCCCTCCCACCGGGTGTGCAGACAGCTGTACTGTGTACTAAGTGCTTGGGAAATACAATCAAGTTAGGCAAGATCCCTGCCCTCAGGGAGCTTACATTCTAAAGGGAGCAGACAGACACCGACATCATTTCCGGATAGGAAAAAGAAGCAGCTATATGACTATAAGTCAGTGTTTGTGTAAGTTGATATGTGCCAAAGTGCCATGAGTGGTTGTGAGTAGACAAGTGCATCCACAATAGTAGCCCGAAGCAGCAATGGTTTGTCCTTAGTGTTTTTAGAGACCTGCTTGCAGAGACCTGCTGGTGTAAGGGCTTGAAGTAAAAGACACAATCCAGTCCATGCCACCATGCAGTTCACAGTCTGATGGGGAAGGGAGGGTGAGAGACATAATAAAATTGTTTACGATTAGGAGGGGAACAAAAAGACTAGAGAAAGATGAATAAGTACTTTAACTAGAGAATGTAAAATGATCTGTATAGAAGTGTTGCGGCAAGTGGGGCCTGGGGAGAAGAAAATGAATCGGAGAGAGGCTTTGGAAGGGAGCGAGGCTTCAGGAGGGCTCAGAATCTGGGATAGATGTGGCTTGGCACATCTGAAGCGGCCAGGGGAGGGCACAGTATAGAATGAAATACCCTGTGGGTGAAAAAGAATTGTAGAGACATCTTCCTTTGAAAATAAAAGGTCAGTCAGTCTCCTATTTATTGAGCACTTACTGTGTGCAGAGCACTGTAGAGAAAAGAGCGGTAACTTACAATTCAGGGAAGAATGGTTTCACATAGTGCTTCCCCTCTGAAATTGATAATTTTATGAGGAGAGTGGATAAATTGGATAATAAAATACTAGATTTAGCAAAACTGAGCATAGGCATCCATCATCTTGCCCCGTCCCATCTTGCTGTGCCGATTTTCTGTTACAACACGGCGCACACATATCTCCTCCAAGACGCCGTCCCCGACAAAGCCCCCATTTCCCCATCTCCCATTCCCTTCTTTGTCACATATGTCCTTAGATCTGTACCCTTGAAGCCCTCGATGTTAACCCCAATCTCAGCCCCACAGCATGTATGTACATACCTTTCTATATTTTAATGTTTGCCTCACTGTCTAGATAATGAGCTCCTTGTGGGCAGGGAGCATGTCCAACTCTGTTGTATTGTAGTCTCCCAAATGCTCAGAACAGTGCTCTACACACAGCGAGCCTTCAATAAATTCCACTGATTGATAGATTGATCCTGTTAGGCTCAGTGCTCTAGTGCTCTAGGGATTATTTATCCTGGAAAATTGGTAATGTTGAAGTTGGGGATGAAGTAATAGAGTGCAGCTTCACCTGCCTGATCCTGGCATCCTTGGGTCTCTGATTTATCTAGATTATTTATGGCAGACACCTGCTGTTGGTGGCCCCCGATACCCCAGCTCTCACTTCCAGCTCAGTGTGCAGAGCAATTAAAAAATTAATCTCGGACTTGGACGTGTCTTTTGCACTTCGTGCGTGGGGGAAGGAGAGGACTTTATGGTTTAGAGTTGGTTTTGGAGCTGGGCGAAGTGATTCGAATGGGGGATGGTTAGAGGGTTGGTTTGTGGGTGACCTGGCAGTGACTGTAATCCTAAAATCACTCAACCCTCATTTTCCCCATTTCCCCTCCCCTCTGTGTTGACTGTGCACTTTGCTGTGTATCCCTTCAGCACATGGATTACTCACCCAAGCCCCACAGCACTTACGTATATATCCTTATCACTGGCTGTAATTTATTGTAATGTCTGTCTCCCCCTGCACACTGTAAGCTGGTGGGCAGGGGTTGCATGTACCAACTGCATTGTGTTCTCCCACGTGCTTAGGACGGCACTCTGCGCGCAGTAAGCACTTAATAAATACCATTGATCGATTGATTGACTGTATGAAGTTTTTATATGTCCAGATTCGTTTTGCCTCTGCTGATTTATCTGTTCATAATTGTCCTGATGTGTTCAAGACTGGGAAGGAAGATGGCGGTGTCTACTATTGATGTCCGTGGTGGAGGCTTCTACTGCAACCAGTAGGATTTAGATTAGGGAGCGATAACCTCCTCCCCCCTCCACCCCAGGGTGGGCAAACCTTTGAGCGGGTAGAATACAAGTCCTCTCTCCAGGATGATTTCAAGGCCGTCCTCACCAGATGGAGGGGAAGGCAAGCCTAATGACCCCTCAGGATTCTCCCCGCGGCTTAGGGCTCCGTGATTCAACGAAGCATTGTGATTTCCAGCTTGGAAGAACTTCTGAATGTTTGTCTTCCCACACAGAATGGCTCAGCAGCAGACCCTGCGGTTCCGGGGTCCAGCTCCCCCGCCCAACGCGGTTATGCGAGGCCCACCGCCCCTCATGCGTCCACCTCCACCCTTTGGCATGATGAGAGGTCCCCCTCCGCCACCTCGGCCCCCCTTTGGACGCCCACCTTTCGACCCTAATATGCCGCCAATGCCTCCTCCCGGAGGGATTCCTCCACCCATGGGCCCTCCCCACCTGCAGGTAAAGAAACAAACAAAAAAACCCACTAATGATTGCTTCTCGTCAGAATGATTTGTGTTGGTTCTTCACCTGTTGGGCACACACTTGTTGGTTGAGACTACATCAGGCAAGGTTTCAGCCTTCTAGAAAGTTTCATGCCAAGACTGACTCCAGACATATGTCCAAAAGGTCTGCTAAGGAAATGAACACTTGGTGTGGGTTTTTTCCCCAAAGTTAGGGTGGTGATAAAACTGGATCTAGGTACTTGACATAGTAATATGTCACGCTTACTGTGCACACAGTAAGCGCTCTGTACACAGTCTGCTCTGCACACAGTAAGCGCTCAATAAATACAATTGATAGTGATAACAACCCAAAATGAGTGTAATGTGACAGAAAAAAATGATTTTACAGTTGAGTGAGTCATTGCTGTTATGTATCGTCTGTTAGGAGGACAGAGTGGTGAATTCTCAGTTCTGTGTTAGTCTTTGAGCCCCTCACAGAGATGGTGTCCAACCTGGTTAACTCGTAACTATCCCAGCTCTTAGAAGAGTGCTTGACACAGATTAAGTGCTTAACGAATGCCATTCATCAATCGTATTTATTGAGCGCTTACTGTGTGCAGAGCACTGTACTAAGCGCTTGGGAAGTACAAGTTGGCAACATATAGAGACAGTCCCTACCCAACAGTTATTTTAGTCCTGCACCCTTTTTACTCAACTGTTCACACTATGGAAAAATAAAATTGATAGGTACAGTACCCCCAAAAAATGACAGTTAAAAAATCTTCAGAAAAATCACAGAGCAGGGACTTGGAGCACCCTTAATAGGTTCCATGAAAATGGTATTAAATGAAAGAGTGCTAAGTAAAGTACAGCCAGTTCTGCTGTAGCGTTCCCCTCCACCGGTCTCTGTTGTTTCCATGCCTAACCCATCTAAGGCCGCAGTAACCTTAGCTTAGTGCCACTGCCCTGCTAGAGTGCCACGGCCCGGTGGGCAGTTGCGTCGGTAAGCCGTGCCATCTTTGCCACCCACGTTTGCCAGCTGTTTTTCAGGATTCCTGCCGGACTTATCCCCCTCCCCGAGTGCCCTAGGTGGTTTTGGAGTCAGAAACCTTTACCCCTGGTGGCAGAGGTAGAACTGGGATTGAAGCCCGGCTCTCCCAATTCCCAGTCAGGTGCATTTCCCACCCACCTGGAAAAAGAATATGCTAGATATTGGAAAAGAGTTTGGCATTCATTCAGTTGCATTTATTGAGTGCTTACTGTGTGCAGAGCACTGTACTAAGCGCTTGGGAGAGTTTTTGATAGGTTACTGTTGCTGTCATGCGTTTACAGAGACCCCCATTTATGCCTCCGCCCATGGGAACCATGCCACCACCTCCTGGTATGATGTTTCCACCCGGTCTGCCTCCAGTTAGTGCTCCTGGAACACCAACATTACCTCCCACTGAAGAAATATGGGTGGAAAACAAAACTCCAGACGGCAAGGTAAGCCCTTGATTGTACAACAAGAATTAGCTCGGTGTACAGACAGCCTCAAGGTAGCACTAAATACCATTGATTGAGATATTTTGGGTTCAAGTGAATGGTACCTATGTTTGAAGTGTTTGAAACACTCTGTTTCAGCTTTACAACACACTGGCTTTGACTATGCAACACCAGCCTCATTTTTTGACACAGATGTGGGGATGTAGGTAGCTGCGGATTTGGGGCTCTCAAGGAACTGGGGAACCCATTTATCATCGGTGTTGAGCAGGGAAAACGACGAAATCACTTAAAGAGGGTGGGGAGAGAGGAGGAGGAGAGTCGTAGGGGACTTGGGAGAGTGGGAGTCATGAGGGAAGGATGACCCTGCCATTTTACTTCCCCAGTGAAGTGAAAACAGGCTGCTGTTGTCAAGCAACATGTCTCTGAGTTAATCTAATAAATAAAGAATGGAGCTGTAGCACTCATTTCTAACGGATGGGTTGAGTACAGGCTCTGGGTAGTTTGGGTTAAAAATAGGGTGTCCAGCCTTGGTTCAGGAACCAATCCCCCATTTATAACATTGTTCCTGTGAGAAAATAGCTTCCTATTTACAACATTTCAATTGAAGATAGAGTTTTTCCAAACCCATCGTTGAACGTCCCAGGTCCCTCAGGCCTAGCTGATGAATGGTGTAGAAACTAAAAGTGCGGGGGGACCTGTGCCCCTTGGGTTGGGGGAGAGAGGGGGGTGCTCTGGGGTAAAGTGCTGAAATTGGGCTGCCAGTGCGGACATAGGTCGAAGCGGGGATTGTCCTTGGCCTTCCCTCCCTCTCCCCCGTAATTCTTTTTTATGGTTTTATTTTTATTGGCAGTTAGAAATAATGGGGTTTTTAATTACTTCTCTTCAGGTTTATTACTATAATGCTCGAACTCGAGAGTCTGCCTGGACCAAACCAGATGGAGTGAAAGTTATTCAGCAATCTGAACTGACTCCAATGTTAGCTGCCCAGGCACAAGCTCAGGCCCAGGCCCAAGCCCAGGCCCAAGCTCAGGCCCAGGCTGTTGGCCCTTCCACGCCTACAACCAGTAGCCCTGCATCAGCAATATCTACTTCAACGTCGTCAACTACTCAATCCTCTACCACTTCTACTACAACAACGGCAACGTCCGTGTCCCAGACAGTCTCCAGTGAGTACCAGTGTGCGCGCGTATGTGTGTGTGTGTGCATTTTTTTTTCCCTCGGCAATCAATCAGGTCAATCAGTAAAGTGTGGGCAAAAAAAAATACAAAATTACTGTATCGTAAATGTCCTCTACTGCTTATTGATCTGTCACATAACTTTCACCTACTCTCATAATTTACTTAAATGATTCCTTTTTTTAGGATTTTTTGATTGTTGTATTCACCCCAGTGTTTAGCAAAGTGTTTTGGCTCGTAATAAGCACTTAAAAAAAATACCCCATCTTTAATACTACGGAAAGGGCAAACTTGTATTAAAGGAGAAAGATATTCTATGTAGATTTTTCCCCTAGAGTTGAACCAGTCACTATAATCACAAGAATGTGCAAGAATTTCTAAGTCTGTTGTTGTTGTTGCATTTGCTAAGTGCTCACTATGTGACTTTGGGCATGTCCCTTCTCTGGGCCTCAGTTACCTCATCTGTAAAATGGGGATTAAGACTGTGAGCCCCTCATGGGACAACCTGATCACCTTGAATCCTCTCCAGCACTTAGAACAGTGCTTTGCACATAGTAAGCTCTTAACAAAAACCATTAATATTATTTTATTACTATTATTACTCCTGCCTTCTACGATAGAGGATGTTGATTTAAACAAGCCGTCGAGCCATAAATGAGGCTGGGAGGGATTTTGAGGAATCGTTTGGTCTAACTTCTTGCCTCCATGTGGACCCAGGCTACGTAATTGTCTTTCTGAGAAGTTGAGAAAATTTAGTGGTTACCTTTCCAGGTAAGACACTAAATCCCATTAGGAGAGGGAACATACCCCTAGACATCCACGTACAGTCAGATCTAAAAATCGGTGTTTTCCTTTCTCAGTATGGCTATCACCCAGTGGAAGAATTAGGGGGTATTCTTCCGTTAGCATCATTCCGTTTTGGGTTTAACACGATCCACGTTATGGCTCAAAGAGATTCGGTGTAGGAAGTCATGCGCATTGCGTGCTACAAGAGTCATGGTGTGAACCGGTTGGTCTTCCCAGCTCCTGTCTCAGAGGACTGTAATGTTGACACCTGTACTGGACCGTGTTTGGAGTTCTCTTTGTGTTTTTTTTGGCATAGTGTGTTTTAATAATGCCAAAAGTAATAGAGCGTTTTTATAGAAACAATTCAGCAGCCATGCTGTTCTCTGTAAACCGTGAATTCCCATTGAATCAGTCGTAATTATAGCATGATTTTTCCAGTAACCTGGGGTCGTCCAAGGGCCCAGCTACCGCACGGAAATGACTGTACTGAGCATATACTCAAAAGACAGAAGGAAATCCACCTCAAGTGAATGTCAGACTTGACCATGAGATCTGACTGCCAGGGTCCACTTCCAGTTCAAAAGCCGAGCTCCAACAGACTCATTTGACTGTTGATTTTTGTAATTATTCTGGACTTTGATTTTGTTTAGCGCAATTTGACACCCCCACTTCCTATCTGATGGGAACTTCCCTTACCTTGTTGCTGCTGGTTTTTGTACTGTATGTCTATGTGCATGATATATGTTGCTCCATATGGGGAGATTGTTCTTTGTTTCTTAAGAGAATGTCTCTGATAGGGATACCCATAGCCGCAAGTGTGGCTGTACATTATTTGCACTTAGAGCTAGATCCTTTTTTTTTTTGATGGGTTTGTCCCATACAGGGCCGGTCTTTATTTCTGGGCCTGTCTCTTGGAAACTTGAGCTCTACCAAGCCTTTGTTTGAGGAAAGAAACTCCTTTCTCAGTGGCTGCTCATCAAGCTGGTCTGGCTGCAGCTATGGTCTGAGCTGCTTGTGTGTCCTGCTGCCATCCATTCTTTCTCTTGTGTTCGGTCTGGAGCTGAGTTGCTGAGTATTGTTTTTTATGCTGATGAGCTGACTTCCTTCCAGGATCTTATTGCTGGAATCTCGCCCCATCATTTGAGGTTTACTGTGGTTCCTAGCAGACGCTGGTCAGGGTCCTCAAGAAGCTGCATGTGGGTTCTGTAAGAAGACTAGATCTCTTAGCCAGAAAGTTTTTCTTCTGATCAGGCAATCGCTAGTGTATTTCGAGCATCCACTGTCAGCAGAGCTTTGAATGAACACTTGGGAGAATACAGTAGAAGCAAAAGTTGTACAGCCCCTCATCTCATTTGTGCTTATGCAACTTGTAAATAGTAGAAGGAGGAAAACCAAAGAGATTGCTGGTAATGGCGAGTGTGGGATGATGAACAAGTCAATAGAATATGTAGATCAATATATTCACCAGTGTTAAGGGTGGCTATATGTAGGTAAGTACTGAGGGGAGCTGATGACATCCTGGGAATTGATCAAAGAACGTTACCTGGAGAAGGCAGTGTTTTAGGAGGACTTTGAAGATGGGGGAAAACTGTAACCTGTCATGTTGACAAGGGAGGAAGTTCCAGAGAGTGAACAGGGCAGGAAAAAGGGGCTCACAGATAGGAGAATCAAGAATGTGGTTTGATTTGGGAGAAATGGAGACGATGAGCTGGGGGATAGCCGGTGAAGAGAGCAAATTGATTGGTAGAAGACAGCTGGAGAGCCTTGAAGCTAGTGGGTGTGAGTTTCTGCTTGATGTTTTGGGAAGTATGTAGTTATTGCAGATATTTAAGGAGTGAAGAGATGTGTATCAGACGGTGCTGTTGAGAGGTGATCCGGGCGGTACTGATTGAAGAGGGACGATGTTTTGAGTCAGGGAGGCCAATGAGGAATATGCTGCAGTTGGGAGATTGGGAGATGAGAACTTAAACCAGAGAGGTAGCCATTTTGAGTCGAGAGGAAGGGGTGTACTTGGAAAGTTGTGGAGAGGCAAATACTGTGAAGAGGACAAAAGATTTAGTGACGGGCCGAATGTGAGAATCAAAAGGCAGGAGTCAGACATCACGGTTGCCCGCAGAACTTCCCATGTCATTTGGGGAGAAGAATATGAATGTAAGGAGAAGAAGGTATTGAGGTAGAGAGGCTCTTGGGAGTTCGATCCTGTTGGCGAAATAGCTTGCGAAGTCATTGGGAGTCAGAGAGTTGAAGGCCCACAGACCTGGGATTGAGCCACAGTGAACCCTTGTGTGGAGATCAAAATACCTGCCCCTTCCCAGGGGAAATGCTATTCTGGGAGTAAATCAAATTCTGTTCTTAGATTTCAGTTGAATGCTTGCAGCCATATGGGGTTTCTAAAATCAGATTATGTATAGTGCTTTGCACACAGCCATTAATAAATATGATTACTCATCTCGGCAGGTGTTGAAAGGTGGGGAAATGCAAGTAAAGAGTAGACATTCTGCTTGTTCCTGGAAAGGAATCCTGGATTCTCCAGACTTTCACCAGGGGTTTTACTGCTCAAGACATTAGAGGGATTTTTGTTTATGCCTGGGGTTCTGGGGCCTTAGGCTTGCATAAAAAGCCATAAAAAGCTACTCTTCAGCTGTTAAGCTGTACTTCATGGTAACCAGTGGCAATCTGCATTTTGAACTCAGCTCCTGGTAGTTGATAAAAATGGGTAACTAGCTTACCCCAGTCTCACGCCAGGAAGGCAACCTATACATTTTTACCCCCCGCCCTCAGCCTAAGACAGATTTACAGAAAGACTAAATGATCCGATGAGCATGGACCAGTGGCTAAAATATGGGACCTGGAACCAGAGGAGTGATTGATTCATTAAATGACCTTGGAAATGTACCTCACGGTGCCCCCGTAATGTGTTCTTTGAAATTGCTGATTTACTGGGAATGGCTGTATCTCGGGGTACGTTTCCCCATAGATTCCATGCAGTTTGTTAGGTTCTCTTCTGGAACTGGTCAGAGTCCTTCAGGTAAGTGGAAATTAAACCGTTAATCGCTTGCTGCTGCCCCTCTCCCTAGATTTATTCCCCTCCTCTGTTTTTAGGCTCTCTGTCCCGGGCCTTTCGCCCCCTCCTCCTGTCTCTCCACCCTCACACTCCACTATCTTATTCGTGAACTTTGTTCAAAGCAACAGCTGTGGCTGCCAATGTGGCCAGCGCGCCTGGATGCATAGCCCAGCTCCTTTTCTACGAACCCCCCCGCTGAGACCAGTGGTCGTGGCAGCGGCACCGCCTGTCCCCTTAGTTTAAATAGACTTCCCTGTAGCAATCAGCCACAGCATCACGGGTGGGCATTGCAAATCTTGGGGTACAGAAGCAATTCCTAATGTAGTGCTAGATTTTGCTTATCGTGGAGTATTTGGAACCCAGGGAATGCATGTAGTCGCCTAACTAGCCTACTTCTCTAGGAAGTTTTGAGGAGCAGTAATTCTACTTTTCAAACACATCCCGCTTGTTAAGGACCACCCAATTCTGCCGGAATTTGTGTTTTCACTAAACTATGGCTAGAGCTGGGAATCAGGGAACGTCACCCAACAGCATGAGCCTGTTTGGATACAGGACCCCTCGGTGTCAGAAGAAAAACAACTTGTGCTCACGTGTGTGGCGTTGGATACGTTGACTACAGCAGTGAGTTTTCCGTAACATGGCGGGGGCGGGGGGTCTTGTGAGGATGCAACCCTTTGTTTTAGGAAAATGATGTGCAGTGTGGGATTGGGAGTCAGAGGTCATGAGTTCTATCTAATCCAGGCTCTGCCACTTGTCAGCTGTGTGACTTTGGGTAAGTCACTTCTCTGTGCCTCAGTAACCTCATCTGGAAAATGGGGGTTAAGACTGAGCCCCACGTGGGACAATCTGATCACTTTGTATCCCCCCCACCAGTGCTTAGAACAGTGCTTTGCACATAGTAAGTGACAAACACCATTATATTATTACTATTATTATTAATGATTGACAGTGTTTATATTCACAGTTTGTCATACTATTATAAAAGGTCTAATAAAACTATTGTATTATAAAATGATCTCAGAACACCCCCACCCCCCCAACTGGAGCTGGATCTATTCTCGGAAAATAGTTTATAACCTGGGCCCTTAAGGGCATCCACTTAGTACGATTCTCTGCGCGGAGTAAGCGCTCAGTAAAATATTATTGATGAATCTTGCTGCTGTCTGTGTAGCCTAAGTACATCTTTTCATTACCATATGTGAATGATGATGATGTTATCTCACCACACCCCATTGGTCAGTGAAGCCTGGGCAAATTTTTTTATCAGTTGTGATTCTTAAAACGTCTAAATCCGTGGTTATTTTAAACCAAAAGTGTTGCTTTTCTTTGTACAGTAGTCTACTGGCATTCACTGCTTTGTGGGGAGGACGATTTCACCTATTGGTAGTTGCCTGGGGCCATATTCCTGGCTGAGTCAGTCATCAGTTGTATTTGTTGAGCGCTTACTGGCAGAGCACTGTACTAAGCACTTAGGAAAGTACAGTCTAACAATAAACAGACCCATTCCCTGCCCGTAACGAGCTTACAGTGTAGAGGCAATACGGGACTCCGGCCCCTGCCCTCGGCCGTGAATTTGGTCACCAGCAGCCGAGCAGGTGCCAGCCGGCCGCCCCAAACCCCTCAGCTCCCAGGACGTCCGGCCAACGGCTGTGAGTTTCCAAATTAAATGTTCAGTTTGGGGTCAGTTGGGATTCACGGTTTCATCTGTTGTGTAGACTAGGTCTAAATTCTGGATCGTTGCGGTCTAAAGTCTTGTCGGAAGTATCAACTCTTCTCTTCATTCAAGTTTTTGGTCCAATGAAAGCAGTTTGCGAAGTTCCTTGCGTGAAGGTAAGCTTCCAGACAGCCGAACCGAAACACAAAGCGGTATTTTGCTCCGAACCTGTACGAGTGGTACTTCGGTAGCACTGTGGTGATACATGTGGAGTATTTTAGGAGTAGATGTTTAGGACGTAGGCGATTTAACCAACATGGTTTTTTCAGAACTCTTGATGTTTCCGTGTACATCCGTTTGAAGGAAGCATGTTTTTTGTGTGTGTCTCTCTCTCTCTTTTTTCTTAATCAGCCCCCACAACGCAAGACCAGACCCCAAGCTCTGCCGTTTCAGTTGCCACACCTTCAGTTAGCGTTTCAACTGCCGCTCCTACGGCCACACCTGTGCAGACTGTCCCCCAGCCACACCCCCAGACGCTGCCAGCCGCCGTTCCTCATTCAGTTCCTCAGCCAACAGCTGCAATACCTGCTTTCCCACCAGTAATGGTACCTCCGTTTCGTGTCCCCCTTCCTGGCATGCCTATACCACTTCCAGGTAAACGAGCCTGTTCTCTTTGTTTTAGCTACACCCTCCATAGTTTCGATCGGTTTGTTTTCATTTGCCTGTTGCATATCGGAGTTAGCCTTGAATTGCCCTCCTATAGATGTTTGTAGCAAACACATTCAGGGCTAACCGCAGTATTTTGTCTCTGTCCTAGTTATTGATCGATGTCGTCTTTTCATTTTCACCCCCAAACCTCATACTTGTCTGAATATTAGTCCAGAGCACTTGATTGGTGTATTCTCTGTTTTAAACGTGATTTTTCTAAGGGGCCAAGCCTAGGATTCTGGAGTAAGTAGCAAAGAGAACAATTTTTCTGGTCGACTGCGTAAAGGACGCCTATTCATAAAGGCTGTTCTTCTCAAATAGAAATGCGTAAAAGAATAGCTCCCAACAAAATCAAGATACAATTTAAACAGGGATGCCAGTTTCTTGAGTGTAAATTATCATCTTTGTTAGGAAATTTAGCAAAACTAGGGAGTAGACTAAAAGAAAGGTGAATATTTTAGGAAAGTGCCCAACTTGTTTTTACTTCTCTGCATCCTCAAAAGGTCCTGTAGTTCTGCAAATAAAGTAGGAGATGGAAGGGATGAAGTCCAAAGAATGATAGACTCTAATGAGCCAAGATAACCAAATTAATGCTTTGAGATTGAGAGTGCTGAGACGACTCCTGTCTTGTGTGCTTTAGTCTTGACTTAATCTGTGGAATTTTTTAGAAGGTTGGAGTTTGATGATCCATCAGGCTTAAGTTTGGACCAATTAAGTCATTTATGAGTCTCCATCAGGGAATTCAAGGCAACACGAGTCTTCTTCTCCTTGAACTGTTTCTGAAGTTTCTCAGAGGAAGAAGATAAATTAAACCAAAAGTGTAGCAATCATAATGTCACCATGACATTATTTATCATGGTGGTTAACTGGTACACTTTCCTAAATTAAAGAAGGATTTTGAGATTGGAACCAACGAGATCCTAGCCCAGTGTTCATTCGGACGTTACTGGCAGATGTCAAAATAAATCTGAAGTAGAATCTAGAATCGTTGGTTTGCTGGCCTGTCCTAGTCAGATGAGTTTGCTTATTCTGAAAGCTTTCAAAGGAAGTACTGAAGAAAGTTTTGGAAGAGAGCAGCGGTAGAGATTCAAAACAAAATAGAAATAGTGAAGTATAAAGTGAGCCTGAAATTTTTAAGCAGGAAATTGTAAAAGAGAAGCAATTTAAATTCAACTTCAGATACGTTCTCCTTTCATGATAAAAATGAACGCTAGTGTCTTGGGCTAAAAAGAGAAATATCTCGAGTTCCTGAAATCAAGTTGTGTTAGACGTCGATGTCCCTATAGGATTTTTTAGGATTGTTCCATGTGCTTGGAAAGGAGACTCCTTGTGGTTTCAAATCTTGCCATGGCAGGGCTAAAACTGAGTAAAATGGGACATAGTTAAAGAGGTGAGCAGCAGGATTTAAGTAAATCTTTATTTTTTAACAGATGTGCTTTATATAAATAGAGTGAAAAAATGTAATGTTACAAACCATTTGTATGGTTTTGAACTGCATTTCCAGAAACCCTAACTCAACATGAATATAACCAGTGTATTAAATAGTTCCCAAATATCAATGAGAGACTGTCCTTGTTCCGAAAAGCCGTGAAAGATCCTTAAAATGGCCCTCACTTTTGCTCAGGGATGCAGGCGTTTCCTTTAGAAAGATGCAGCCATCTCTGTGGATTCATCCTTCAACTTCTGAACACCTTTTAAAGGAACATTTGATACATTTTTTTCTGAGACAAATTCCCCTGTAGAAATAAAAGCCAAAGACGGTCATGTGGCCGTCTGTCATTAAAACTTTTGTTTTGATTCACTAACTGAATGTCAGGCTACTGTTTTACTGCTTTGGGGGAAAAACCTCTGAAGCAGAAGAGCCTCCTTCCTCTTTGGAAAGTGAGAGAGAGTGAAGACAGGTCAATGGCGCGTGCCTTGGGCTCCTTGGGTGGACTTTAATCCAGATGCTCCACTCCAGGGTGAGAACTGGGATGATCACCCCCACACATTTTTCTGAGCTGGATTCCCAGACTTTCTTAAGCCCAGTCTCCTAAAAGACCCAAGAGTTTCCACTCCAGACTGAAAAGACCCCAACATGATGGCTTTTGGCATTATTAATGCTGAGAAGCAGTGCGGCCTATTGGAAAGAGCGAAGGCCTTTGAGTCAGAGGACCTAGGCTCTGCCACGCACCTGCTTTGTGACCGTGAGCAAGTCATTTAACTTTTACGTTCCTCAGTTCCTTTGTCTGCCAAATGGGGATTCAATATCTTTTCTGTCTCTTAGGTTTGTGAACCTCATGGGGGGCCTGGTTATTTCGTATCTTTCCCAGCACTTAGTGCTGTGCTTGGCACATAGAAAGTGCTTAACAAATAGCATTATTATTACTAATTATTATTATTATTATAAGCTTATCTCCTCACGAACCTTAGCCCCATCCAGAATCATTCTCGTACCTTTTGTCCCATCCTCAGATTAAAAAGATGACACGGCTAGGCTTCAGTAAAACTGGGAGACCTTCATTATTTGGATTCAGAGCAACTCCCCCTCTCTCTTCCCGCTCCTCTCTTTGGAAGCCACCCATCATCAGGATGGGGTGGGAATAAGCCAGGGGGCTGTTGCCTTTTTCTGGCGGTAACAGTGAGGCTGTAATGGGTTAGGAAGGCAGAGAGGTAGACACATGGGAAAAGAAGAGACAAGGACCAAGGAAATGTTAGAAAAGATGAAAGGCAGCCGGGCATACAAATGAGAGGATGAAGGAGTAAGACCCTTCCCATTTAAATACTAATGTATTACTTGGAAATCTGAAAGTTATACCTTTAACCTTGAATTGAATAATAGAATTTTCCATTTTTTTTCTAGAGTGGAAAAATAGAAACTCCCAGTAAGGTCATTCATAAATAATAAAACACATTTTTGTTCCAAAAACATGATTTGAGGAGGCATAGCTTTCAAAGCTGAAAAACTTCCTTTGAGATTATTCGAATTTAGATCTGTAGCTGTTAACTTGAATTCTTCTGATGGAAGATGCTGAATAAATCCAGGATCGTATTTTGACCACTGATTTCACTTTTTCGCAATTGTTTTTAGCACTCAGGATGGGGAGGGACATATGAGGGATTGAGTATGTTGTATGTTGACTTTTTAAAACAGAAATGTCAAGTGTTGACCTAACTGATTTAATTCAATTTAATAATTGATTTAATAATGTGAAAGAGTAATTAAGTCTGGTTTCACTTTCATATGCTTTGTAACCTTAAATCTAGTTGAATGGGAGCAAAAACCTTGGGAAAACTACTCTGATTTGCTGTGTCCATTGACGACTTTAGCTTGGTGGTCTCAATTTCCTGCAGATGGCACTGTTTACTCTTCCTTTTTAATGCAGCCTGTAATGTCTTTAATATTAAAAATCTTGCTGTGCATTAAGTAAATCATACACTTCAGTAATAGGTTAATAATCAAATGTTTCTGCTTCTACCAGTCTGTATCAAATGGAGCTCCAACATTCTGAATTAAAATCTTTACTAACACACTCAGATTCTAATCTTAATTGGCGGTAAATTCTTATGGGTCTATTTTGGGGTATGTTACTTTCCAGATGTGGAGGTTCAATTTATTCTAGAAATATTTTCAACGCAGCTTAATTTTTCTGCCTCACAATCTTCATTCTGGTTTTTAGTCCTCCCTGCCCCTCCACCAAAAAAATGTGGGGCTTGATAGTCTTTTCTTGTCCCTGCCTCTTCTGCTTTCCCTTTCATTATCAATTCCTTTCTTTCCCAATGAAAATGTCCAATTTCTGATTTTGACTTCCGATTTTTCCTTACTGCCCACTCCCTAGCTGTGTCATGCTGACTCTTCCTTCTGAAAACTTCCTTAAGAAACACCAATTTCCATTTTGGTGTCAAGCTGCTAGAGAGTAAATAAGAATTGCTTTTATAGTTTGCCTAGTCTTTCAGGCCACTCAAGAGGGGCCTATTATCCCGTGATTGAAAACATCTCCAAAGAATTCTCGGCCTTTGTAAATCCGAAGATTTACTTGCCTTGCTCCTTTTCTGGATGTTTTAACTTTAGAGATCCCTGTAGAAGTGAAGTTTTTGTCACCGTCTTGGTCCGTCCCAGAGCACCTCTCGCACTTCTGCCCCTTTGACCCACTCATTTTTCTGTTCCTCTTTCCCTGCACAAATGTCCCTATGCCTCAGCTAACTGTGCAAAGCTTTTCACTAGCTGCAAAGTGAATCAGCTAGGTGCCTTCTCTCATTCTTGCTGCATTTTCACTGATATCAAAACCACAGCAATGTGAGTCTGAAATCCCGGAAGTAGAGGCCCCTTATAGGAATCTTAATTATACGTGGATCTGCGTGAAATTGACGTATTATGAATTTAAATCTCTGAGCCCCCTTCAAATGTTATTTCAATAGCTGGTTCAATATAGAGGTAACTGTTGCTGAAATTAAGAGAATTCAAGACAGTTTAATATCACAAAATGTTAAATCAGCAAAAAAAAAATTCACCCCTCTTTCTTGTGGTCTTTCTTTTCTAATAGAAAGGGCATTTTAAAGTTGTAGTGGTATTAAATTATCCTGACTCCCAGTGGTAGCCGACATATAATGGCAGCTTTCCAACATGCTTGCTTATCCATTTTACAGGTGTAGCAATGATGCAAATAGTCAGCTGCCCGTATGTAAAGACAGTCGCTACCACCAAGACCGGTAATTTTTAAAACCATCTTAGTTTGTTTTGTTGTTTTGTTTGGCATGGTAGTGAATGTTGTTGTTTATCCTTTTCCCCCCCGCCCCACAAAATTGAATGGATTTTTAGATTTTTCTTTCTAAATAGCGTATAAATGCAGATGTCATTTGACAAACACAATTTTCCCAAGTGTTAGCTTCTTTTGTTCATAAAAGCAGTGGATAAGTTCATACTAGTTGAAAATTTATGTTGTGTGAACTACTTCATCTTCATATATATGTATAAATACATATACATATATATGTATAAATACATATGTATGAAAAACACTTATTTTTACTTTTGGGGGAGGCTTTAAGCAGTCCCTTCCATGTGTAAAATGATGTGAATATGCTTGTGTTCCCAGTGGATGTGGATGTGTGATTGTTTCTTATGTGTGGTCCAACTTAATGGTGGTGTCCAAATGGGAATTCACAACTGCAGGTCCTTTTCCATTTAATAGTCTGGTTTGTGACTTGCTTGTGCTAAACTTCTTTTAAATGATTCTCTTTGTAGCACACTGGGGGTATGCTGTTATTCTCATTTCACTATTACTCTAACTGGTTTACAAAGTGAAATCTTGGGCAGCCATTACCAGGTTTGCCTTGTTACTAAACCAGATTTATTTTGGGAGAGGACCTGAAGGGTACAACCAGTCCATAAAGGCAGGTGATGAGAGACGTAGACTTGATGGCCTCAGCCATTCCGTAACAGATTTGTAATTTATTGGCTAACCAAATAATATCTTTGTCAGAGTGGAAATTAGATTGAGGAAATGTAAAGAATCAGTCTTTAGTTTTAATGAGATTTTAACGCTGTCTCAAAGTAAAGGGTATTTTTTACTCTGAGAAGAGTTTTCTCCCTAATTTGATGTTAATAGAAGTGATGTATTTTAAAATAGCCCTATTCATGAACTCCCTTTTCTACACCCAGTCCCAATTAAAGTAGACAAACTTGATGGCTGCTATGCCCTCTTAGGTGCGTTTGCCTCTTTCCTTAGGTATCCCAGTCCAGAAGGGGTTTGGGTGGGTGGGTGGAGAGGGCCATCAGGCAATTGTACGGCTTGTGGTTGTGATTGGGGGCCCCGAGGAGTTCGGTTGAATGTGTTGGGGGGTTTATGTCAGTAGAAGTTTATGTAGTGTGGCTTGTTCCCCTGAGGGTTTCTTTGCCTGTGGTGGTTGCTGTGGCTTGTGGGGATTGTTGTGAATGTGTGTCTGTTCTGTGCACTTTTAGGACTAGTGGGACTGCCTGCTCAAGTGCCCTTCTGGGCAAAGGTATGATCCAAGGTACCCCCTTTGGAATATGAGTGGCACAGGAATTCGAAAGGGTGTGTGATCACGAATGTGCGAATAAGTGAATCTGAGCAAGCCTCGTCCCATCTTATCGCTATTATTATAATTACAGTTGACTAAATTGAAAGAAATAACCTGATTTGCTATGAAAAATTAATTTTCTATTCTGAAGTGTCAGGCTTTAGTGGGTTCTTTTAAATATCCACGTTTGGTTTGGGAGCATTCCAAACGTGTTTTGAGAATTACAATTTGACCTCATCATTATTCAAAGTAATACGATCACTCTTGACCCCGTTGGCCTTTAACTCCTAGCAGTTCTTAAAGGACTTACAGTACTGTGCGTGAGTGACCATATTACTACTTGGAACTTTAATTTCTGGTCAGAAAGGTGCGATGCAACCATGTGGACTGTGGTTTGCTCTTGTGGCCGTACCGTGTTGAACTCAGTTGTAAACATACCATTCTGACTGTAAATTCCAGTCAAGGGCCAACATGATCTACTGTGCAGACACGCTCATTGTTGTGCTTCATTCAGTACCCGTTTCGGTATGGGCAGTAGTACTTCCAAGGGAGTATGGATTCATTTTAAGAAAAAGAGGCTTAATTCAGCATGTGGTACGTGTTATGAAGTAGTTGAAGTTGCATATTGAGCATTTGTACAGAGGTGATTGGAGTTTTGTACTCCCTTTCCTCATTCTGAAGCAATGTCTGATATTTTCTTGTTTGCTTTTCATTACTTTTCATTTAGGTGTCTTACCAGGGATGGCTCCTCCTATCGTACCCATGATACACCCCCAGGTGGCTATTGCCGCTTCCCCTGCTACCTTGGCAGGAGCAACGACAGTCTCTGAATGGACAGAATATAAAACCGCAGATGGGAAGACTTATTATTATAACAATCGAACATTAGAATCCACCTGGGAAAAACCTCAAGAACTAAAGGAAAAAGGTACAGTGGTCTGTCAGATTGCCACGTTTGGCTTTATGGCCTGAGTGGGTTTTTTTGTTTTTGTTTTTTTTGACATCCTGAGCCCGAATTCCTTAATACCGTCTTTTAAAGAATTCAACAGAGTGTTCAAGTTTGGGATTACGAAGGGGATGTTCATGCTTCTTTTGGTGAACTGGTATCTTAAATTGGTTTAAAGAGGTCTGTTCAAAGCATGATACGCTGTAGGGTGGGCATTCCTTTGCCCATTTGGAAAAGTTGTAGTTTCCATAAAATCCTATCTTAAATTGGTTTAAAGAGGTCTGTTCAAAGCATGATACGCTGTAGGGTGGGCATTCCTTTGCCCATTTGGAAAAGTTGTAGCTTCCATAAAATCCTTTTCATAACAGGGCTCCCTTCAGTTTCCTTAGAGATACTTTACTGTATATAACCAAAACCGAGGTGACCCTTTTATTACCAGGAATAGCTGTGGGGCCTTTTTTTCCAGTCACCGCCTTGCCTATTTCAAAGTCTGGAAATGGGCAGTAGTCCGAGAGGAAGAGTGTGTGAAGCTCAGTGTGATGTGCTGGGGAAAGGTGAAGTTTTTGATCGTGAGCCCCCGCAGCCCAGTGTTCAGCACAGGACCTGGCATGTTGCAAGCGCTTCAGTTTAGCTAATTCTGACTGGGAATGAGAAGAGGAAAGGGTTTCAGAGGTACTGAGGAGATAAAAAGCCATCCTGCCGTCTGTTCCCAGTGCTCCCGAGAGGAAGAGTGTGTGAAGCTCAGTGTGATGTGCTAGGGAAAGGTGAAGTTTTTGATCGTGAGCCCCGCGGCCCAGTGTTCGGCGCAGGACCTGGCACGTTGCAAGCGCTTCAGTTTAGCTAATTCTGACTGGGAATGAGAAGAGGAAAGGGTTTCAGAGGTAGGGAGGAGATAAAAAAAAAATCATCCTACTGTCTGTTCCCAATGCTCCCGAGAGCATGACGCTGTGGCTGTGAGGGTGGGCTTAGCTTAACCCTTGAGAAGCAGCTTGGTCTAGTGGAAAGCACCCGGGCCTACGAGTCAGAGGCCCTGGATTCTAGTCTTCGCTCCACCACTTACCTGCTGTGTGATCTTGGGAAAGTCACTTCACTTCTCTGTGCCTCAGCTCCCTTCTCTGCAAAATGGGGATTCAGTACCTGTTCCTGCTTACTCTGTGAGCTCCATATGGGACCTGATTATTCTTTATCTACCCCAGCACTTAGTACACTGTTTGGCATATGGTAAGCACGTAACAAATCACCATCATGATGGCATTTATTAAGTGCTTACTATGTGCAAAGCACTGTTCTAAGCGCTGGGGAGGTTACAAGGTGATCAGGTTGTCCCACGGGGGGCTTACAGTGTTAATCCCCGTTTTACGGATGAGGTAACTGAGGCACAGAGAAGTGAAGCGACTTGCCCAAAGTCACACAGCTGACAATTGGCGGAGCTGGGATTTGAACCCATGACCTTTGACTCCAAAGCCCGAGCTCTTTCCACTGAGCCACGCTGCTTCTGTACTACTATTACTAGTATTATTATTATTATTATTATTATTATTATTATAGAAGCAGTATGGCCTAGTGGAAAAGAGCATAGATCTGAGAGTCAGAGGAACTGATTTCTAATCCTCGCTTCCACTTGCCTGCTAGGTGGCCTTGGGAAAGTCACTTAGCTTCTTTTGCTCAGTTTCCTCATCTGTAAGATGGTGATTCAGTAACTTTTCCCCACCCCTTAGAGTAAGCCACATGTGGGACAGGACTGTGTCTGACCTGGTTCATGTATCTGCCCCAGTGCTTAGTACAGTGCTTGCACATAGTAAGTGCTTAATGAATGCTAGTTATTATTATTAATATTAATAATAATACTCCAGGTCACTGGGGGTAGGGTTTATGAGCTCTCTTTTTACTCCCCGGAAGTTCCTGACTTTTGTGTTGTCCCTGGGGGGGATAACACAATGCAAACTCTCCTCCCCTTGTCCAGTTCACTTTCAGGAATTTAGGAGGTCCAGAGATTGGCCTTGAGTTGAGAGTGGCAGCAGTTTCACAGATAATGGGTCAGGGGAGGGCAGAGACCTTCAGGTCAGAAGGGAAAAAAAACAAGAGGGGTGGGAAAGAAAAATAATGAGGAGGGAAAGGGGAAAGAACAAGAAGGAGAACAAACAACAAAGGGGAAGGCATCAGTTAAAAGGCAGACAGGACCACAGGAAATATGCATAAGAATGGGAGTCAGGGAAAAGGAGGACAAGACATAAGTGAAAATGTGAGTAAGAAGATCAAAAGGATGAAAAGAGGCATCAAAGGAGCAAGAAAAAGGAGAGAACAAAGTTTGAGGGCAAGGGATCCACAGAAAGAGTGACTGGGCAAATGTGCAGTCAGTTCTAAAATGTGGGCTTATATTCCTGACAACCCTGTTTTTAAGGAAAACTCATGCTTTAGTGTGGTTTTTGCCTTGACTGGTGCTGTGTGCCTGCCCACAACTCTTTCATCAAGGACTGGTATTTAAAGAGCTCTTATGGTGTGCAGAGCACTTGAATAAGCGCTCGAGAGAGTAGGCCAGTAGCAAAAAAACACCCAGTTCGTGCCATCTAAGAATTTAAAATCTAATCGAGGAGAGGGGCCGACAGAAGTTATTTTTACCTAGTGGGAGCAGGGGGAGGATAGTAGCATGTACATGTCAAGGCGAGATAGCTGAATAAAGACTTGAACAAATGCTGAGGCTGGGTAGAGCACATAGGTGCTAAGCTTGCCTGCTGGGCTGGGACGTGTGGGTTGTTGGGAATCACTTGGGTGAGACTTCCTGAAGGAGAAGTCTGAAGCTGGAGAGAGCTATTCTGGGTAGATATGCATCTGTTGCTCCCCTATCTATAATTTATTTTAAGGCCTGTCACCTCCTGTAGGCAGGGCAGGGTTCCCGCATACCAGCTCTGTCCTCTTGTTCTTTCCCAAGCGCTTAGCTCAGGGCGCCGTTCACAGTATGTGCTCAAGAAATATCATTGACCGTTGCAGTCTATCCGAATAGACATGTAGTGCCCAATTCCCTAACAGCCTTCTATCCAAAGTGCAGAGCGAAAATTCCGGCTATGGGAGATTGGGTGTATGTCAGAGAAAATGGTGTCTGATGAGTTGGGGAAATGGAAAGTGAACTAGGTGCATTTTTCAATCCACAGTGTTTGTTGAGCACTTAACTCCGTGTAGCTCATGTACAAAGTGCCTGGGGGAGTATAATACAATAGTTGGCAGACTCGATCCCCACCCTCAAGGAGTCTACAAATCTAATTGGGAAGATAGACATGAAAATAAATCACAGAAAGGGGAAGTAACAGTGTAGAAGGAGCTTCTGTGGGGAAAAATCCAAAGAAGTCACTTAAAATATGGGATAAAGTTCTAAAGAACCTCTTCTATAACCCCACCCACCACCAATGTCATTAACGCCTGGAGATTCAGAGTGCAGGTAACTCTTTCCACCCTCAAAGACCAGTGGTAGAGGAAATGTAAAGGAGAGGTGGTGCAGAGGAGAAGATAAAGAAGCCAAACAGTTGTAGATTTAGGTAGGAACAGTTATACCGCTTCTCCCAAGCTCCAAAGTGCATTTCTCTTGTTTTCTCACTGCTTTCCCATATCAGGAAGTCCATCCTTAGAACGTACCCACCCCTTCCGACCCCATATAATGGAATGACAGTGGTTTGTATTTGACATCTAAAGATATTGGAATACTGATGGGAATTTAGCATTTAAACTGGATTGTCCTCTATACGGTTAAATTGCAGAACTAGAGGTTAATATCACAAATTTAAATGCTGTCCTCAACCCAAGCATGTATTTGATAGCATGAGAAAACACTTAACTAGATTCCTCTCCCAGCAAAGATGCCCCTTGGATGTGGGCAGTCACTGGCTTCAAGCGTCTTTTTTTTCCACTTGTAAGAGGGCTAATGCATCAATGCTTATTTGAAAATAAATATTTCATCGTGTCTAAATGTTAAAATGATGGTTTTTTAAATAGAAAAGTTAGAAGAGAAGATTAAGGAGCCAATCAAAGAACCGCCTGAGGAACCTTTACCAATGGAGACAGAGGAAGAGGAGCCCAAAGAAGAACCCATAAAAGAGATAAAGGAGGTACGGGCAAACATTTGAATCAAATTAAGTGCTGGTCTCCCTTTTTAGAATCATCGTTTGGGCCTTCAGAGAGATTGTTCTACGTTGGAATGCTGCAATCCCAGCTGAAAGCAGGGACACAATTACTACAGGGAGAGATGGGCATGGGATATTGCAATGAGGCAAGGCGTGGCTCTGTTGGAGCAGAATAGTGATAGCTATGGTATTTGTTAAGCGCTTACTATGTGCCAAATACTGTTCTAAACAGACGCACCGTGAGGACTGCGAGGCAAGGAGACAAAAGCAAAAAGAGTGTCAGTGTTGTTGGGCTTGTGGGTCCTTTTCCTTTTTGTGTACTGCTATGTGTATGGTCGTGCACGCACACACAGTGCAAATTTTTACATATATGTTGGTGTGTGTGTATATTTGTATATTTAATAGGACCACAAGAAGAGTCCTGACCTGTGAAACGCCTTTCTTCCCACCTGTGGCAGTTCACAGAGTCTCCTTCCCATCAATTTTGTATGTTTGGCTCCTTCTAGACTGTGAGCTCTTTGTAAGTAGGGACAGTGTCAGATTCTGCTATATTGTACCCCCACCCCCGCTGCCCCAGCACTTAGTGCATTGCTGTGCACACAGTAAGCACTCAATAAATACCTATGATTGATTGATTAAAATTAAAATTTTGGCTTAGGGCAAGGAAATAATTTCAGTCTTTTCCCCAGAATATACATAGCTCCTCTGTTCTGTAACTGATGAACTGTTTCTCAAGTAGTTTGGGGGTGATGAAGCCACTAGAAGAAAGATTTCAGCCAGTTTGCTGGGGCTGTTTCTGAGGCGAATTCCATCCAAGAGGAAAATTGGAGCTCGCATCATCAAATTATATTTGAGTGATTACACTTTGGAGAGCACTGTACTAAGCGCTTGAAAGAATACAGTGCAACAGAGTTGGTAGGTCTGTTCCCTGCCCACAACAAGCTCTCTTCCCAAAATGTGGAGGTGAGTTTTAGGGGGATGAATCTTATCACTCTCTGGCAACTCCAGTAGCAGTCCTGAGGAGAGTTATAATTTGGGGGTGTTAATGAAGGGTCATTGTGGTTTGGATTCTGTATTGCTCTCCTCTCTTCCCAAATGGACCACTCTTCCCGCTTACTCTGCCACACCCCGGCCCTCCTCCGAAGCCCTACAGGAATGTCATTTCTGCCAAGGAATGCTCCTCCATCAGTCCTCCACTTCCTGGTTATGCCATCCCACCTTAGGTCTTAGCCACTTTGGCACTAGCATATGTTTATTTTCTGTTCGGATGCCTATTTTCTTTAATCTGCTGTATATTTGACCTCTCAGCAGTTCACTCTTCATTTGGTAGGGACCGTGTCTTGCTTCCTTTTCGTGCTTCCCAAGCCCCTAGTGTAATGTTTTGCACACAGTAAGTACTCAGTACATGCTTTTGATAAGACATTGTGACTGAAATCAGAGTGAAGACAAAGTAGAATTCAGCTGCAAGTCATTTTTTTTTTTTCCTCCTAGGAACCCAAAGAAGAAGAAATGACAGAAGAGGAGAAGGCTGCCCAAAAAGCCAAGCCAGTGGCTACTGCCCCCATTCCAGGCACTCCATGGTATGTCTTTTTCACTGCCACCGAGTGATGCTTTCCGGTATGATTTTTTTTGTTCTTTCCCTCTTGAATAGTCTCGAGTCGGGCCCCCTAGCTCCGTGGGAGTGAGAAGGGGGCCGGAGCCCACTGCCCCCGTGAGACTGACCCTGAGGAGATGAAGCCATTAGCTTTGGCCACACGCAGGTTTTTGGCAGTCAGATAGATGAACGTAGCTAGTCTGCCTCACCTCTCAGAGCAGAAAAGGGGTCAGAAGTGGAGCCGACATCTGGGCCCCAGTCCGCGACTTCACCAGCGGGACTGCAGTTTCCCAGCTCTCTCCGGGACCTGTGGAAATGGTTTCCCTTGCCCTCCCCCGGCTCTGTGGTGGGGAAAAACAGTGTGGCCTAGCATTAGAGCACAGGCCCAGGAGTCAGAAGGACCCAGGTTCTAATCCTGGCTCCGCCGCTTGCCTGGTGTGTGACCTTGAGCGAGTCACTTCACTTCTCTGGGCCTGTAAAATGGGGATTAAGACTGTGAGCCCCATGCGGGACAGGGACTGTGTCCAACCCGATTTGCTTGTTTGCACCCCAGCGCTTAATGCAGGGCCTGGCACATAGTAAGCACTTAACAAATCTTATTATTGCTATTGATAAGGCAGAGGCTCCTGTCCCTTCTGGTTCGGAGCCCAGTGAGGATGAGCTGTCCAGCTCCCTCGCCCACTTCCTCCCTGGCCCATCCTGACAGGCTGGGGAGACACTTGGGGGACCCGGTGGGTGTTGGGTTCAGGAGCCCCTGCAGCAGTTGTGTAAATCCCCTGGACCAGTAGAGCTGAAGTCCTGCTCCCAAGCTCAGACATGCCTGTCGCTGTTGGTACCTGTGGCTTGGGGACCCTGGCTCGATCTGCCTGCTCTGGTCTAGTGCCAGAGCCCCTGCCACCAGGCCATGGCGGCAACAGAAGAAGAGGAGACGGCGCGGCATCTTCCGTTCCCCTCCGTATCTTCCACTCCCTTTCCCATTTCTCCCTTAACTCCTCCCTTGTTTGTTCCTTCCCTTCCCCTATCCAGAGCTTTCCTCCCGAAGCCCTACTCCCTTGCCCCTGCACCCTACAGTCTTCCCTATGATCAAAATGAAAGCTCGAGTCTGATTTTCTTCCTGTCCAAGAACCCCAGTTATCAAAAGACCCTCAAGAAATCATTGTGGTGGTTAGGTAAAGTATGCCCTGTGGAGTCTGAAGAGCTTTTTCATGTGGTCAGAAAAGCAGTAATAAGTACCTAGAAGAGGTAGTTTCACACAGATTTGCCATTTGAATGTTTACCTCACTCTGTGGACTGGCCACAATTTTGTTTTGTGTAATGAGTGGTGTATCACTCTGTGACAAAATGGAGTAACAGGTTGGTAAATGTGCATGTCTAGATAATACTGGAAAGAGTTTAGAATTGAAAACTCCAATCCAAAGAAACTCAGTGGATGGAAGATTATTTTCTTCAGGTCACAAAACTGTCCTAACTCATGATTCACATACAGTTTTCATGAAGAAGAGTCCAGACTGCTCTGGGTGATCCTTACCTTCCACAAATCCCCTTTAACTTTGTCCCTGTTTTTATTTCTCTAGAACCAGATACCATGCAAAATACTATTCTCTAGAATCCTGTTAAGGGTTTTCTGGTCATCACCTCTAGAGAACTCCACAGTCATTCCACATTTGCCCCCAGGTTACTTGGAGGAGAAATCTCTCGGCCCCATTAGCAACATGCTCTATATCTCAGTGTATTGGTAGAAAATAACCTTGACCTAGTGTGTGCCGATGGAAGCATTGCAGTCAGGCAAAAGGAACTTGAAGTTTTCACAATCTGAGAAGACAACAATCAGGTTTAAGTTTTCTTCATGGAAGTTTAAAAGATCAGTAAGTTAATAACAGAATGCAATCTAAATTTGCATAAAATTCACAGTCAGATCCTTTAACAAATTATCTCCCTACAATAGGAAGCCATAAATTGAGTAGCTGAATGGGAAATATTAGAATGCGATTTTTTCCTCTGTTAGAGGGGGGAAAAAAAGAATTATAACATGGGTGTGGTCCCAGAGAGCAACTGAGTTATTCTGATTTTTGCTTTCGCTCCTGTCTCCCTACCACTTGTACATTTGCAGAAACAGTGCTAACCTGAACAGTCTTGAGTTTGGAAGGATGGGGCTTCTTCGGAGCTCAGTTCTCTCATTTGGAAAGTTGTACAAGTTCATTTCCGGAAGATTGCCTGGGCAATTTTATTGTCAACACACAAGCAAGGGAGCATGTCTACCAACACTGTTGTATTGTAGTAGTGATAATAATAATGATGGCATTTATTAAGCGCTTACTATGTGCAAAGCACTGTTCTAAGCGCTGGGGAGGTTACAAGGTGATCAGGTTGTCCCACGTGGGGCTCACGGTCTTAAATCCCCATTTTCCAGTTGAGGGAACTGAGGCACAGAGGAGTGAAGTGACTTGCCCAAAGTCACACAGCTGACAGTTGGTGGAGCCGGGATTTGAACCTATGATCTCTGACTCCAAAGCCCGTGCTATTTCCACTGAGCCATGCTGCTTCTCCTAAGTACTTTCCCAAGTACTTAGTACAATGCTCTGCACACCGGAAACACTCAATAAATACCATTGATTTGATTTTAACTCCCTTGACTTCAGAGTCCTACAGAGTCCTCAGAGTCACTAGTATTTATTAAACACTGACTGTGTGCAGAACACTGTACTAAGTGCTTGACTTCCCATGTAATTATTATTATTATAATTGTATCATTAAGCACTTTTTATGCGTCAAGCAGTGTTCTGAGTGCGGGGATAGATGCACGGTAATCAGGTCAGGTACAGACCCCGTTCCAATTCGGGGCTCACGTATAAGGGGGAGGGAGGACAGATATTTAATCCTGTTTTACAGATGGGGGAAACTGAGGCCCAGAAAAGTGAAGCAAATGGCAGAGCTGGCATTAAAGCCCAGGTCCTCTGGCTCATCAGCTTCTTCCCCTTTCTTTAAAACCTAGTGTTATTTCATTCCCATAGAACTAGCCAGGGCAGTCTTGAGGAAAGTAAGTTGCCCAGAGAGCCTAGGAAGGGCATGCGCTCTAGGGAATATGAGGAGGAAGAACCGATTTTAACCCTAGATTCCACCGCTCCAAGCCCCCCCAAGAGTTTTAGAATTGGCCCTAATCCTTACCTTGCAGAGACCACCTTCTCCCTAAATGCTAGGCTTTCATTTTCATCCTGGCACGAAGAAACCCTTCCATCTTTGCAAGCGGCTGCTTATGACTGTAAGCTCCTTAAGGGTAGGGACCGTGTCTGTCACCTCTTATCATTCCCCAAGTACTTAGTACAGTTTTCCCGCCCATAGTACACACCTAATAATATCATTTTTGATTGATTAAAAAACGAAAATGTGTGCATTGAAAGGTACTGATCATCTCTAAATTGGCTTCATAGGTGTGTGGTGTGGACTGGGGATGAACGGGTTTTCTTTTATAACCCTACCACTCGCTTGTCAATGTGGGACAAACCAGATGATTTAATTGGAAGAGCTGATGTTGACAAAATTATTCAGGAACCTCCTCACAAAAAAGGAATGGATGAAGGGAAGAAAATGAGTGAGTGCAAAGTCAGAAGATTTTATTCATCCCTAATGTGCTGTGACCGTTTTCCATGTAAGCTTCATTTTTTCAATGCATTTGGATCAGTTGCAAGTGGATATTGAGGATGCCATTATGCATCAGATGATCGTTTTAGCGGACAATCTTTAATAAAATCTGGTCTGAAAAGACAAGTCAGTATTGTATTGAGTTTCGTTGAGTAGATCAGCTTGTACTGTTAAGAACCTACTATTGTTCAAGGAGGATTCAAATGATGTTACTTTTGACTGGGAATATCAGTTGAGAACCTTTTATTAGATGATCTCTAACGTGCTTTGGGTCTAATGTCTAAAAAAGAAGCCAGTTAATGCTAAATGGAATGTATGCAAACGGTAACCTTTATGTGGAGAAAGACGAATGTTAATCTGTGTTTTTACTGTGAAGAAAAGTTTAAATTACATCTGGAGGCGGGTTTGAAAAATGGCCTTGAAACTTTGGTTGTTTGGGACAGATAAATGGGAGGCTGCTCCAGCGGCAGCCTGCCACTCTGCCACGAGAGGGCTGAAGTACAATAAAATTTCCAGAGCCTTTACAAGTACCTAAAGGGGAAAAAAATAAATATTCCTTCTTCCCATGGCCCGTGTTTTGAGTCCAGGTTAATCTCCCCGTTCCTGTCCCCTCTCTGCTTCTTTTTGCTCTTGTTAGCGCCTGCATACTCTCTCTGTCTCTCTCTGTGTCTCTCTCTCCCTGTCTCTCATTCTCTCTGTCTCTCTCTCTGTCTCTGTCTGTCTCTGTCTCTCTCTTTCTCTCCCTCTCCCCCACTCCCCCTTCCCTTTCTCCTCCCCTTCTGTGGCTTCTTAGCTTGTTATGGGCAGGGAACGTGTCTCCCAACTCTTGTATTGTACTCCCCTAAGCACTTAGTACAGTGTTCTGCACACAGCCACACAGTAAGCACTCGATAAATACCATTGATGATAACGGTTACTTTAAGCCCCTCTTTTAAAAAAAAAAAAAACCAGCAAAGGCAAACAAAACCTGCACTCAAGTCCCTTTTACTACCATTCTTCTTCCCTACAAATGCCTCCTGGAAGGAGGAGAGGGGCCCATGGCAGAAAGTCTGTGGAAACAAACAGAACTAGTCTACGTTCTCTATTTGGACATTGGTAGATTTCATCATCTCTTGGTGCCTCTTTAAACCAAAGCCTCTAAGGCATCTTCTGATTGGGTTTTAAACTACTGTTAGTTTATTTTTTTAAGTGTAAGATCTTATTAAAAAAAAGACTTAGGGAAGTGGCCCTCAGGAAAAAGACAAATGACACAGGTGAGGGACAGTGTGAATGAAGGGCTGAATTGTTTCTGTATTCTGAAGCATCAGATTTTAGAGGAAGAGGGGGCACTTTAAACCTGATGTCAACTTGATTGTGGAACTAGGAACTGTGATCTCTCCTTTGTTCAGTCCATTGTCATATTTATTGAGCGCTTTCTGTGTGCAGAGCACTGTACTAAGGGCTTGGAAAGTACAATTCAGCAATAAAGAGACAATCCCTGTCAACACTGGGCTTACAGTCCAAAACCTTCTTCCTCCTCTAACTTCCTTCCCAATCTTGTTTCTCTTCTTCCCTTTCTCAGAGGGTCCCTGCGATTAGCATACGGGACAGTAAGACTCACTGAGGTTTTGAAATGAAAAATTTAGGAAAAAACAATCATGATTCCTTTCATGTTCAGTTCCAAATTGGTGTGTCACCAAACCTGAAGCATTTTATATGCTGATAATTAATGTTATTGTTATTATTATTATGGTATTCATCAAGCTCTTAACATGTCAAGCATTGTTGTAAGCATTGGAGTAGATATAAATTAATCCGTTTGGACGCAGTTCCTGTCCCACAATGAGGATCACAGTCTAATGTTCTTACAAATAGATTGTAAAATGCAGATGCATGTACACAAAATTTTCAATTTTAGTCTCTCCACGGTTAATTTGTGATGACACCAAAATCTAATCTGGAATTATGGCCTGGGTGTTTGGCAGATCATTTAATTATTGCAAAAACAATTTATATCATGAGGTTGGAGACGTTTTTATGGATTAGAAAGGAGTTTATAGAGATAATTTCTTGCCTAAAAATTTTCCTTAGTCATTTTTTGAACTTGTCTCCTGCTGTTTGCACTTTAAGATTTATGTAGTTTCCCTTGCTTGATGTCTGTTATAAATATCATTAGAATATGTACATTTATTAGTATTGTATACATTTGCATATATTTATTAGATCAGTATTACTGATCCTGGAGAGAATCACTGAATTTGTGTCAACTCTTTGCGGGTGGAATCATGTGTATCAACTCTGTTGTACTGTATTCTCCCAAGTGCTTGATTCAGATCAATGCTCTGCCCACAGTAATGACTCAATAAATACCATTGGTTGATTAATAATTGCCAATAATATGCAAAGTATTCTCCTGTTGTGATGCATTTGGTTGCAGAGGTTTGGTTGGATTATAATCCCCATTCAACCTTAAATTAAATTTGAGGCCAGCATAATCGTGAAAAAATCAACACCCTGTAAAAATACCTCCTCAAATCCCAAAGCGTTCTCATTGGAAACTTAACAGTTTGAGCTTCGGTGAACCAAACGCTCCCAAAAAACAGGGAAAATTGAATGTGGAAAGAGAACGTGGTGTAGTAGAGGTTCAGCAGTTTAATTCTCTGAATAATTAGTTGGGAAAGATGGGATGGGATTTAGAATAGTAGTAGCAGTTAAATGTAAGTAATAATTTGTGTACGTGTACAGATAACACCTGTGATAGTTTCTGAATTGTTTTTGCCAGGGCACCAGACTCCGACGATGCTGTCCCTCCAAAAGTGGCAATTCTCTATGAATGCAAGTGAGTGAACTGTTCCTTGAAGCTTCTCTGTTTTGATTTTTGATTGAAAATTAAAGCAAAATATTATGATTCTGTTGAGCCGGAGACCTCACAACTTAACATTTCACTTGTCGCTTGTTTATTTTCATTCCAGCAAGAAGTTTAATAAAACCTTATCTTACAGTAAAAGAAGAGCAAGAATCAACAGAAGAGACAAATGAAGATGAGCCTATTAAAGCAAAAAAGCGAAAGTAAGTTAATTGTGGGCTAAAGGGAGTAATCTGTTCTATATGTGATTTGTTTAGAATGTTGAATCACAGAATGGCCGGGCAAAGTGACTCTATGTAGGGATAAAGCTGTTGTTCAGCAAAAACTACACAACATAGTCTGTAAAAGGGTTGTCTTTAAGATTGATCGCTTGGGAACCTGCAGTCTGCTTGAGTTCCGGTGTTCTGTTATAGAAAGATTTTCTGTAACCAGATTGGGGGTAGGACTGTAAGCTCCTTGTGGGTGAGATGGACTTGGACCAGTTCTTGTTGTATCGTACTTCCCCAAGTGCTTTGCATACAGTAGGCACTCAATAAATTCCATCAATCCACTGATGGATTGATTGGTGCCTTCTGACATCAGTACTCCTGTAACCACGGCAGCAGGGTCTGGAGGCCGAGTCAGACTATTAAAATGCAACTGTTTGACCCTGTTACCTGCCCCTTGCCCCCCAAGACTCTTGATGGTGTTGGGGAGGAAAGCCTTTTCACGGTGGCAGACTTACCTTGGGGTTTACAAGATGCCGCTCTATGCGTTTCGGCAGTATCGTGAGACAGCTCCGGGTTGCACGAATTGCGGGGGTTGCCGTAAGCCGGGTTACGATCGGGCATCGCCCTGTCATCATTTTTTGATTTCAGGATTTCTAGAGACTTGCTGGAGTTTTTGAAAATTGTAATTTGAATATCTTTATCCTTTTATCATTTGTAGTTTGGAAATACCGAGCCACCCTCTCTCCTTCATGGAAGGCAGTCAGTTGCGACATTTAATTAAGTGCTTAGATGGGCTGGAACGGTAGACTGTGTTCTGGAAAGGAAGGATATGTGGACGTTAGTTCGGACGTCAAGCCTGACTGTCAAGGGACTGATAATCTACGGGAAGAGACTCGAGGCCGGGCGGGTGGGAGGGAGAAGGGAGCCACTGAATTCTGAAACTCAGAAATAACGAACGAATTGATTCTTTCGGCTCTTCCCAGGGCTTTTCCTCTACTGCCCAGGATTGGTGGCTCCACCCTTCATGCCAGCCTCTGTGAGCACCATGAGTGGGAGCACTAGACCAGGCTTGTTTCCCTTCACGCTGCTTGAGAAGCAGCGTGGCTCAGTGGAAAGAGCATGGGCTTTGGAGTCAGAGGTCATGGGTTCAAATCCCGGCTCTGCCAGTTGTCAGCTGTGTGACTTCGGGCAAGTCACTTAACTTCTCTGAGCCTGTTACCTCATCTGCAAAGTGGGGACTAAGACTGTGAGCCCCACAGGGGACAACCTGATTACCTTGTATCTACCCCAGTGCTTAAAGCAGTGCTTTGCACATAGTAAGCACTTAATAAATGCCATTACTATTATTATTAGTATTAATAATACTTGTATTAATTGGTTCACAGGAGGGTGCCTCTCTGAGGAAAATGGGAAATCTTGGAAAAGATTGTGTTTCCACTCTTAGTGGGAAATGGCTGCCTAGTCCAGGCCTCGAAGTTATCTGCTTCAGTCAACGCTTCTTTTCATTTCCCCAGGAAAGATGATAAAGACATGGATTCAGAGAAAGAGGCTGCCATGGAAGCTGAAATTAAAGCTGCTCGAGAAAGAGCCATTGTCCCTCTGGAGGCCCGAATGAAGCAGTTCAAGGACATGCTGCTAGAGAGAGGGGTCAGAAAACAATCTTTGGGGGAGATTTTTCTGTTTTGTATAAGTAGTATAAGTATGTCTTGCTAAAAGGTCGACCCAAAGGTTAGTAATCAGCTTAAAGGAGGGAGAAGGGGAGAGTACCGATTACTTGTTCGAAACTGCCTTGTCTTATACGGAGGGTATTGGGTTTAAATGCCTCATTGCCGCCCTGTTAAGTAGAAGAGCTTTCTAGTACCTACTCCTATTTCAGTCATTCATATTTCTAGACTGTGAGCCCGCTGTTGGGTAGGGACTATCTCTATGTGTTGCCGACTTGTACTTCCCAAGCGCTTAGTACAGTGCTCTGCACACAGTAAGCGCTCAATAAATACGATTGATTGATTCAGAGAGGCAAACTAGATAGTGGTAATAAGGGTGGCTTCCTGGCTTCAGAATGGCTTCTGGTTTGAGCCCTGATTTTGATGCTTTGAAGTATTGTCCACAAAGTTCTCCCAAGAGGGGATCTCAGTCTTCTGGATCTAGTATAATTGATATTGTTCACCTTCAAGCAGTGGAATTGTGAAAAGGAGTGGCACGAGCTCGAGAAATCAAAAGGCAAATCTTCAAGGCTCTTTTCTGATGTACTGCTTTTTAAATGTCACTCAGTAGTGGTTATTTTAATGAGTAATTAGGTGGTGTTACCTCTATAATTATATGGCAATGTTCAGAGCCAATTAGTGTGGAAATTTGCCATGCTAACCTCCCACTGCTCATCATTTATTAGTGATGGATACTTCAGCATGGCTTTCTGTCATGTCTCCTTTTTTCAGCAGATGTCCTGTAGATTTCAAGCAAAATTATAAAGGCTTTGTATTTCTGAGGCAAGTTTAATTACCAGGCGATCCATTTTTTTTTCATCTTAAAGGTTTCTGCCTTTTCAACATGGGAGAAAGAACTCCACAAGATAGTTTTCGATCCTCGATATTTACTTCTCAATCCTAAAGAAAGGAAACAGGTAAACCAAATATACACTTCCTTTGAGAGGGATATCTTTATGTGGAATAGAAATTGATGGTGTCACCTATCAAATGGAGAGAAGCAGCATGGCCAAATGGAGTCAGAAGGACCTGGATTCTATTCCTGGCTTCGCCACTTAATAATAACGATGGTATATGTCAGAATTTAAGTGCTTACTATGTGCCAAGCACTGTTCTAAGTGCTAGGGTAGATACAAGGTAATCGGGTTGTCCCATGTGGGGCTCTGCCGCTTGTCTGCTGTGTGACCTAGGACAGGTCACTTCACTTCTCTGTGCTTCAGTTCCCTCGTCTGTAAAATGGGGATTGAGACTCTGAACCCAAAGAGGGACAGGGTCTGTGTCCAACTCGATTCAGCTCATGTCTGTCAATGGTATTTGTTGAGCGCTTACCGTGTGCAAAGCACTGTACTTAGCGTTTGGGAGAGTCCATACAGCAGAATTGGTCGATACATCCCCGGAGCTTATGGATCTGAAGGGGAGACATTAAAATAAATTACCTTAAATGTACACAGGTGCTTTGGGACTTAGGGTGGGGTGAAAGGTTAATTGCTTAAAGGGTACAGATCCAACTGCATAGGTGACAGATGGGAGAGGGAGGAGGGAAGTGTAAGGGCTTAGTCGGAAGAAAAGGCCTCTTGCAGGAGATGTGATTTTAATTAGGCTTTCAGGGTGTGTGGGAGGTTGGTCCGGTGTGTATGAAGGGGAAGGGAGTTGGAAGCCAGAGTGGGGACAATGGGTAATGGATCGACAGCAAGATAGGTGAGATTGAGGTACAGTGAGCAGGTTGGTGCTAGAGGAGCCAAGTGTCCTTTTACCGATGCTGCGTTAGCTGGTTTGGAAAGCAAGTGGATTTGTTCAAGGATGATTCACTTGATTGCAGTTTTGACTGCCTACTTGATATTTACTTCAGAAAACCCTCATCACCTGAAGTGTATGGTCATACTGCTGACGAATGGGAACTGAATGGATCGTGTGTTATAAGCCTAGCTCTAGCATCCTATGTGCTATAGGATTAACAAACGTTCTTCGGTCAAGATGCATCTCTCTGGGGAGAACGTGATAGTGACAGTGAAACAGACAAATCGTTGCACCCTGCGTTATTGGAGTTCTGAGAACGTTTGGGTTTTAAACCCTTCGTCTGTTTTCCTGTAGTTATGAAATGAAAAGCATTTTGAAGAACAAATTCTGTTTAACATAATCCTTCCAAGGTTTAAAATAGTTGAGACTTTCTCATCTTTTGGAATGGCTTTCTCTCTCATGGTCCTAAATAAACACATCTATTACTTTTCAGGGTGCTCAGACTTTGATCTATGAGCAAGTGAAATGTATTCATTGGAAGTGTTGGGAATGATAGATGCGCTCAGTGACTCAGATGCTTCTTTAATAATTTACCTTCGAGACTGTAAGCTCCAGGGGAGGAAATGTGGCTATCATCTCCGTTGTGTTATACACTCACAGACACTTAATAAGTGCTCAGCAAATATTATTGAATGATATGTGTGTCTTAGTTGTAAAGTTGCTTGATATCCTAACAGGTTTTTGATCAGTATGTGAAGACCAGGGCAGAGGAGGAACGCAAGGAAAAGAAAAACAAAATAATGCAGGCCAAGGAAGATTTCAAGAAAATGATGGAGGAAGCAAAGTTTAATCCAAGGTATGTGGTTCATTCCTTGAAACCAGTGAAAAACTTACCAAAATACTTAATTTCTGCCTCCAGCCCTTTTTAAAATGCAGAGTGAACATGAAGTTACAGAACGATGACTCTCTAGGAGACATAAATATTTCCATCCCTTGACATTGTTGTTCTTCATTTTTAATGAATTTGCTTGGAAGTGCAGGGACATTCCGAGTGGTGGGTATTGCATGACAGAACCTTCTAAAGTATTTGCAGATATGGTGTTATAGAACCGTTTTAAAAACTTTGAGTCCAATACCAAAAATAAAAAGAGTAATAAAAATTACTCTTAAAATTAGGGGCATGGTCTATTCACTTTAAATTTTGGTGCGGGAAACAATTTGTTTTGAGGAATGCATTTGTCCGATCTAAGTTAAGTTTAGTGAGGGCAGAAAGAGAGATTAGCAACCTGGGCTATTCTCTGAAGACAGTTTACAGATCAGCTTGACGGTCTCCTTTCCTCTGCCGTGTTAATGATCCTAACCACCCACAGCCGAACCTGCTGACAAAGTAATCTGTGGCCTAGTGGATAGAGCTCGGGCCTGGAAGCCAGAAGGGCCTGGGTTCTAATCCTGATAATACCTCTTATCTGCTGTGTGACCTTGGGCAAGTCACTTCACTTTTCTGTGCCTCAGTTGCCTCCTCTGTAACATGGGGATTAAGAAGTGAGCCCCCATGTGGGACTGGGACTGCATCCAGACTGATAACCTTGTATCTACCCCAGCGCTTAGTACAGCGCTTGGCAAATAGTAAGCACTTAACAAACACCATCATTATTATCAATGTCCCTGCTGCTTAAGACAGGTGGAAAGGCCAAAAATCTTAGTAGCACCAGAGGAGGCCTGGAGTGGTGAGGAATGGACTTAGCCTGGGTGGATTTGGTCGGGGCAGGCGACCAGGGAGCGAGTCGAGAGGAGCTTGCTAGCTTAAAGTGCCTCAGCCTTAAAAAGGGATTTCCAGGGGTGGTAATGGAGACCCTAGGAGCTGGGACAGTGGAGTCCCTTTCGCTACTCTCAGCTGGTCCGCCAATCAGTCAGTCAGTCGTTTTACTGAGTGTTTACTGGCTGGAGAGCGCTGTACTAAGTGCACCTGAGAGTACAGTATAACAGAGTTTACGGTAGACATGTTCCCCGCCCACAGTGAGCTTACAGTGTAGAGGGGGAGACAGGCAATTAAAAGGTTGTCAGGACAGACTTTTCTCTTTGGCACCATTGCCGGAGGCTTCTCCTTCTCCCCCAGCCCTAGAGCTTCCCACAGTCCCAGCCCCATCCGAGTCCCTACATTTGGGGCCCACTGATTGTTTCAGGGTCTTTAGAAGGATAGGGCAGGAGACTGTATGGAATGGTGTTGCTGGGAGAAAAGCAGTGGCCAGAAACCAGCAAGAACCTTGCTCCTCTGTGGGATCTTTGAAAACAGCAAGACCAGAAATAAACCACGCGCTAGTCGTTGGTCTGCCGTTTCTCCGACACTGCCTCAGCTCCTCTGATGATGCGGGGCAGCAGCAGCTTTGAAGGGGCCATGCTGGAGACGGTCAGAATCCAAACAGGCCCGCTGGAATGGATCATCCCAGTAGACCTTCCTTCTTGGGCCCTGAACAGTCTTGGGATCCCAAGGAAAAACCCAGCTGAGTTGGGACTGATTCTGACGTGCAGTTTTCCAGATGGGAACCTCACGGTGCATTCTTGGACACCCAATCTTCCAAATCAAGGGAAGTTGCAGGACAGGATGTGGGCGAAGAGTTTTTGTATTTTTTTTATCGTAGAAGGACAATTTAAAGGGGCTGTGTTCGTCTCAAAACATCAGCTTTGCTTGGACTTTTTTCAATTTTTAGTTTTTAATTTCTAGGTCAGAAGTTGTAATGGTCTGAAATTTTACAGGGTCCATTGGGCCGTAGATGAACTGGGTTAGATCTTAAACTTGGGCCTCTACTTGATGATCTGTGGTAATCCCTTCTGTGTTGTCCTGAATTGCTCCCTTTATTCATCCCCCAGCTCCACAGCATTTAGATACATATCTGTAATTTATCTACATATATTAATGTCTGCCTCCCCCTCTAGACTATAAGCTCGTTGGGAATGTGTCTGTTATATTGTTGCTCCCAAGAGTTTAGTACAGTACTCTGCACACAGTAGGCGCGTAATAAATATGATTGACTGAGTAGTATTGACCTTCCCTCCCGGCACCAGCCCATTCAGAGTAATAGATTCAGCCAGGCTGGGCCGGGCCTGGAAAAGAGTACAAGGAAGACGCTTCCTTTGCATCTGGTGGCTCTGGACATCCTTCGTGTGTTCATGTATTATCAGTGAAATCGTAGAAATATCCCCGCTGCCTTAGCCACTTACCCTGATGCAAATCCTTTTTAGACTTAAAGGTTAGTAATACTTTTCTTATCTCCTGAAGAGTAACTTTTTTGGCGAGGTGACGAAAGGATAAAGTCTACTGGGAGAAATGGTCCTTCGTTTTGAAAATGGCATGTCTCAAGTTAAAGCATTTAGATATCTTGAGTTCTCTTTCCCCACTCGGTGCGAATGACTTTGTCCTCGGTAGTGTATTTTTAAATCTAGTAATGCTTGTCATTCATTTTCTAATCTTTCCGAGCAGGAGCCACATCTTTTGTTTTTAACTTGCCCTACAGTGCTGGAAGGTGAGGATTCTCTGAAACAGCTATTTTTTGGTGTATTGAAAACTTACTGAAATATGGTTATTAAAGCATCTTAAGGATTGTACCCTATTCCTGGGACCGACAGGTTGGAGTGTGGAATTTGGTTTTTATATCTCGTGGAGAAAGTCCCCACAAAAGATAAGAATCTGATTTGGTTTTGAACAAAGACCGGAAGATAACGGAGGGGGTTTATGATCCATTCAGATTTGAAAATTTAAATTCTTGATATCAGGCAGAAAAAACTATGAAGTTTTTTGTGTTGCCTGGGGTAACATAAAATGCAGTGTGGCCTAATGGAAAGAGCACAGGCCTAGGAGTCAGAAGACCTGGATTCTAATCCTGGCTCCATCATATTTCTATTATGTGACCTTGGGCAAGTCACTTAACTTCTTTGTGCCTCAGTTCCCGCACCTGCAAAATGGAGATTCAATACCCGTTCTTCCTCCTATTTAGACTGTGGGCCCCATTTGGAACCTGATTATTTGGTATCCACTTCATCGCTTAGTACAGTGCTTGGCACAGAGTAATCACTTATCAAAAATGAATTATTATCAGTAGCAACATCATTATTAATATTACTATATTTGAATTGGCTAATAATAGGAATTGCAATTGATTACTTTCATTAGGCTAATGTTAGTTGAATTTCCCATGACTATTACCAGGATGGGATGGTTATTGTTCATGATTCCTGAGGTGTTTTTGGCTGCTAGATGAAGGCTTTGGGCTATTTCACATTTTCCTAACTATATTAAAGTGACCAAAATGACATTTCATTTTAGGGCATTCCCTTTTCTGTCACTGTACTGAATGTTGCAGGCTGGTAGCTGCCACGGTGTGCTTTGATTCCCTCCCCTCCTTATTACTCTGGAGAATAAGACTTCTCTAACCCCATTTTTCATTGATTACTTCTTCTTTCTGTAGCTCAGTGTTCACTGATTTACTTCTTGTTAGGCTTTGCTGAGGCCCCGGATTTTCAGGCATATGGTACCACAGGCTCGATGGGGTTTTCAGCTACACCTCCTACTAGCAAAATCCGCTCTACCAAATTAGCACACTTGCCATTTTGTTACAGAGCTACTTTTAGTGAATTTGCAGCCAAACATGCTAAAGACTCGAGATTCAAAGCAATTGAAAAGATGAAAGATCGCGAAGCCTTGTTTAATGAGTTTGTCACAGCTGCCAGAAAGAAAGAGAAAGAAGACTCGAAGACCAGAGGTGAGAAGGTAAGGTGGTTTTTGTTCCGGTGGTGCGAGCGGTGAGCTTGGTTGCTTGCTTGGGTGGGGACTTAAAAGCCGGTGCTGGGTTTCTACTTCCCCACTTGTAGTTTAGTCTGGCCAACGGTGCCCCTTGTATTTACAATCACGGCTAATCTTGAGCGTCTGCCAGTGCGCGTCGTCACTTTCCCCACGTTCATTGTTTTACTGACTAGCTCCATCTTCCAGCCATGTTGTACTGCTTTTATCTGAAAGGCTACCCAGCTTTTATAAGGGGAAAGTGCCGTTTTTGAAAGGTGATGCAAAGACCACCCCATTTGCTTAGGAAACCTAAAACTGGCCTCTCCAAACCCGCGTCCTCAGTAGAAGCAATCCCAATTTCAGAAGTCTTTCCGAAGTCCGGCGTTAAGGGGCAAAGGGATTCTTAAAACCTTGGTTTGCCCCTCAGAGGTAGCATTTTTAGCCAACCGTCTAATCTTTCAATAAACATATCTTCCATATGAATTACTGCTTGTCAGAATTAAAGGTCAGCTATGAAAGATTAATGAGTTCCAAATGTCATTTGGCAGTAATGGCAGGAACAGAGCAAGAGCCCACCACTGAGGAGGCAAGCTGGAAGGGAGGTGGCCTCGATATTACTACCGTCGAAAGCCGCGGCCACTCTCCTTAATGTCCCTGTATGCTGTGCGATTGAAGGAAAGTGACCTCGGGAGCCTAATCATTCTTGGCATTTTCAACCACAGACATTTATTCTGTATGTTTCTTTCTAAGAAAGAATGACAGGAAAATCCATTGCCCTTCTAAGAAGAAAATCTTTCTTGGACGCGGACTGTATGAGACAGCGCAAATAGTCAGACACTCATAATTAAACCGGCAGTGTGAGAGGTTTGACTCTCATCACAAATGCTTGAATCTTCCTAATTGGCTGCTATATTGGATTTCCGTCAAAGTGACTTTTCAGTTGTCATTTTCCATAGATGATTATGCTCCTCAGAGGAATGATGTAAAATTAAATGCTACCTAAATATTTATATAACAAATTTTTTTATCATGCCTATGGAACTCTTAAATTTCTGGCAGCTTAGCTCTCATTAATATTGAAAGGAAAGTGAAATACTTAAGATTTTGATGCTGCATGATTCGTTCATAGATAATTTGACTGTTTCTCTGCATTTTGAAACTGATGTTCTTTTTCTAAAAAACCTTGTATAACCATTTTATGTATTCTGTTTTATAACAAGTGGATAGACTTTACAGTTTTGTGCTGTGCGGCCTGTCAATCAGTTCAGTCTGACAGCTGTCAATCACTGACACGCAGAGTATTGTGGGATTCCCTAGTGAGGAAAGAATTGGTATCTCTCTGTGTGGTGACTTTAGCCTCCCGCAGTTCCGGTACTTTACATTTTTATAGTTTTTTTCCTTGTGAAGTGATGAGAGTTGTGCCCAGAATGTGTGAACTGGAAAAACAAAATTCAAAAAAGACATTACATCTAAATACACCGAAACGGTTTTAAGCCTTATTTTCTTTTGCGGCTCAAAATTGCAATTCTTATTAAACTTAAAAAAAAAAAAATAAGGCAACAAATTATGAAGTGAAGCTTTCTCAGCCAATATTAAAAAGGAAACGTCAATTTATAAACTGGATTCCTCACAGAAATCTGTAAAGTAAGGGCTAAAATTAAAACTCATTTCATTTTCTGTTTTTTTTTTTTGAGACTTTCTTGGTCAGTATGCCATTATTCTTAGCTGCTTTGGCTGAGAATTTTTTGTAACATCGCTCTTCCCTCTTCTTTGGAGAAAACAATGCGAATTTTTGAATGAGACGGATAGCGCTGACATGATCCGAATGCACAACATGATTTGGGTGGGCCCTTAGCTTTGCTTCATCTTAAACCTCTTGGGCCATCTGTCGCATTAAGATGCCTGACATGATAGCTGAAAACTATTTTTTAACCGCTTCTATGTATATACTTTAACCTTCAAAGTAGTAATATATTGAAAAGGTAGCCCCTTTTACGATGAATCCAGCAGATTGTGGCCGGATACCAGTTACGAGGTGGCTGGTTTTAAGGGACATTCAGCTGCCAGAAAGGTACAGCCAGCTCAGAAACAACTAAGTTCAAATCCAATTCTCATAGTTTTTGAAAGCCAGTTTCTCCTTTGGGGAGTGAGCTTTCAAAAGAGTAATGGGTGCTTGGTTTAATTAAATTATTTTCAAAGCAGTTGCCTCACTGCGTCCATGCTGCCTTGAAAGCTACCCTGAAATTGTCACCAATAAGGAAAGGGACCAAACTGGCCAGGGAGTGGGTTCTTAAGCCTTGTTTGGAAGATTCTGATCCCTTGACATAATCAAGTGGAAACTGTAGGTTGGTGTTGAAGCAGCAGAGGTTTTATCATTATATCATGCCTACATAGCATCTCGGTTTTTGTGAGCAAAATTTCGGTGCTCTGGATTTTTCAGCCTTGCTGCTGATAGTGACAATACAGTCAGAAGCTGAGAATATGGATCTCCTGGGTCAAAGACCTTAGTTACTGTGAAAGGAAGGGGAAGAATGTAGGAATGGTGTAACAGGTGTGAAACATGGGGATTTCAAGGCGCTGCTCTTGAACTCCAGCTGTTGGTCAGACCTGTGGTATTTTTTTTTTCCATATGACTAATCACCGCCTTTCACATCCATTGCTGGGTATTTGTCGTACGACATTTTCTATTCACATTTACTCGCTGCCTGGTTAAAAAAAAAATAACCCTTACTTTATAGGCTTCTCTTTGATATTCGATAACTGCTTTAGGTTGGGCGAATTCAAAATCCTATGGCTTAGAAAGATTCACGTTCAAAAATGCTTGCATGTTTTACTTAATTTTGGAAAGATAGTTTTCATGTTATGAAGTATAAATTCAAGGTTGAGTACTCACTGTCAAGACACCCATAAGGTAGATTAGATGCAAAGTAGTGATTTGCTACACACTGACAGCATGTGGTTTCTTAATCTTTCTTGGGTGTTTAAGGGAGGATGGAGGGGGGACGGGACTTTCTTAATGGTTTGTACTGACCTAACGTTCTGAAGAGTCAAGTTCAGTCGTGGTGAAACCTACAGCTGATTGATTCTATTCTGTTTCACTCTATTGCACAAACATAGTGTTATTTTTAAGTTTTCATTTAAGTTCAGAAAGGCACAGACTTGCTTAGAAAGAAATCCGTTTTGTGGAAATTGAGGGAAAGGGATGGGGTTGAGGTGACTGGGATGGGGAAGAGAAAATGCCCAATGTATATCTGCACCCACACACTTCTTTCCAGTTGTGTAATGGATGAGACCTGATTTGGGGCCAGTGGGGTCTGGGAATGCCGGGAATGGCTGCATGGTTAATCCCTAGGGGAGGCGAGTACCTTCTGTCAGTCATTCTGCCCTTTACCTAATGGAGACCATGGTGCCGACAGGACTCTTCCCACTTTTCCCGTAGCAGAGGTTTCCAGGTTGAGGAAACTCAAGTTCCTATAGACACTTGAAAATGTCTCATCCCTCCCCTTCACTCTGAAGGCTTCTTGCCCACAGTAGTTGGCCCTGACAATAAGTTGTAAACTTGGGCCTTCAGTTTTCATGTTCTATATTAACTCCTAAATCTTGTCGATTTGGGATCTAATTACAAAAGTAAGACCTCCTTCTGGATAGTAAATAGCACAGGACTCCAGAAGAAACATTTTAAGTATTGGTGTTCTGTTTTGGGACCAGCGTATAAATGCCCGTATTATTTTATTGCAACATATATCAAATATGCCAGTATACATTGGCACTGCTTTTGAGTATATTCATCCCCCCACCCCAAAATCCAATTTGCAGCCCAAAATAATCTTATTGAATAGCTGTCCTCAAAACACTATGACAGAACTGACCTTGAGCTCTTACGTTTATCTAATCTTAGAGTACTTTTAGCTTCCCGATTCATTTCCCCAGTTTAAATTGGTCACTTAGTGCCTGAATGGAATATTTTCCCGTTCACCCAGAGCTCCAAAATGTAGATAAATTCTGTCCTAAATTAAAAAAAAAACCAAAAACCTTATACACTTCTGGAAGTCTAGCCATTCTGTGTGTTAAATTCAAGACAATGCAAGAAATAACCTTCATATTCCTTAAATGCAGAGATTAATTATTTACTTGGAGTATGCTATTCATCCTGAATTTGGCATACCCTTGGCATCATTAAGATCTGGTTGGTCTTATAAATTACTCTCAAAAATGGAAATTAGATTCCCCCATCCCTAAAATTTAATCTAGTGTTGTAGCCTAGGGTATTGTAACATTTTTCAGTAGCTCTCTTCTCTGAGGTAAGTTAGCATTTTCTTTTCAAGTAGCAAACATTTAGGCTTTGGAAATTAATTTCTCATAGTGTTATTATTGTCTTTTATCCCATTCCCTATGTTAAATGTAGATCAAATCGGACTTCTTTGAACTACTGTCTAATCATCATTTGGATAGTCAGTCTCGCTGGAGCAAAGTAAAGGACAAAGTTGAAAGTGACCCTCGTTACAAAGCCGTGGACAGTTCATCAATGAGGGAGGACCTTTTTAAACAATATGTTGAGAAGATAGTCAAGGTACAGTTCGTTTTTGCATCTTGGTGACTGTTGTTTGAAACACTGCGTATCCTTAGATGAAGAAGAATGAGATTTTTCATGCATAGCTGTCTAGTCATTTTGTTTTGTCTTCCTCATTTCATGGGGTATACACCATAGAGCAAATATAGAAATGCTCATCGTAAAAAGTACAGTCGAAAAGCATTCAGGGTAGTGTGAAAGTTGTAGAACTTCTTAATAAGAGCTTTTTCCTTACATATTTTGCATTCTCTTTACCTTTACTCATTTCTTTTGCGGAATATTTTTTAAAAAAAGTCTCTACTGGGTCAGGCCAGTGGTCGCAATAGTGATATTCTGTGGCAACAGGGTATTTGGAGGAATTGGGTGATGGTTGCCCTCTTTAATATCCCTTTGCTTCCTTGTGTAGGGGAAAAGGAGAAAGAAGATGTTGGAGGAAAGGGGTGAAAAAGAAGGGTGCCTGGAAGAAATTAGAGAAAGGGAGGGACAGAAGATGGAGTATAGAGCAGTCCAGAAGGCTGCAGCCTTCACTAGTCGTAGTCCACCCTGCAACTGTTTTTCCTGTTTTTTCTGGTTCCTCTGTATGTTACTAGATTTTTCAGTTCCTGGAGGGGACAATGAGGGAGATTCCTCATTAGACCTGTCTCAGATGTTGGGGAGCCCAGCGCAAGACTAGATGTGGTCCACCTAACCGTTTCAAAACTTGCCCTCAGCTCCTTTGTGGAGAGCGGTTTTCAGGGCTTCTAGTGTTCTCCATGCTCCTCCTATAATAATAATAATAATAATAATGATGATGATGGCATTTGTTAAGCGCTTACTATGTGCAAAGCACTGTTCTAAGCGCTGGGGGATACAAGGTGATCAGGTCCCACGTGGGGCTCACAATCTTCATCCCCATTTTACAGATGAGGGAACTGAGGCTCAGAGAAGTGAAGTGAGTTGCCCACAGTCACACAGCTGACAATTGGCGGAGCCGGGATTTGAACCCATGACCTCTGACTCCAAAGCCGTGCTCTTTCACTGAGCCACGCTGCTTCTCTCCACTGAGCCGCTGTGTTTGGGGTCACATTGTTGAGGGTATTCACTGTGGCACAGTGAAATGCCCATGTTCTGACAACGCGCTAATTTTGAGGGACATATTTGTTCTGAAAGAAGCTATTGTCCAGGTACTACATGATAAGTTCATATAAGCATAGAACAGTGCGCTGTGCTCAATAAATACCCGTGAGTGATTGGTAGGATAATATTTATGGATGTACATCTGACGGATAATACTCAGAATTGTATAAAACTGGGTCTGATGTTCTCTTCCCAGCTGAGTTAAAGTCCAAAGATTCTTACCAAGTACATATTTTGGATGGGTTTGCTCAGTTAAGATTTTTAACGTAACATGGGCAGTGACTTTTGGAAAGTCAGGAATAGGATTGGAAGAAGGAAAATTCAATTGATTTTTTTTCTTTCTCCCCCCCCCCCCCCCCCCCCCCCCCCCAGAATTTAGACTCTGAGAAAGAAAAGGAGCTGGAAAGGCAAGCTCGCATCGAGGCAAGCCTACGAGAACGAGAAAGGGAGGTGCAGAAAGCTCGGTCTGAGCAAACGAAAGAAATCGACAGAGAAAGAGAGCAGCACAAACGTGAAGAAGCCATCCAGAATTTCAAGGCTCTCCTGTCTGATATGGTGTTTATTATATTGGTTTTTCTTCTTCTTCCTCTACATTAATTTACTCGTTAACGCATTTGCCCATTTGGAAGGTGCTTGGTAATTCTCTTTTACGTTTGAGCAGTGAGAGTTATTAGAGCCTCCACTGGCAACTCTGATTTCTAAGTTTAGAAAACTTGACTCTAGTGTGGCTAAGATTGGCTAATTTGTTACCTTCAAGACACTAAGGTCTGCTTCTCAGCTCTGTGTCTTCTCGGGGAGCGTACGGGGAGCTGTGAAGAAAGCAGTAATGTTTTAAAGGCAATGAATAAATGCCTTTATTCAACTGAAAGGCAGTTGAGTGGGGTGGGGGGAATGTCCCAGACACGATGTGAATTTCAGGAAGCAGTATTCTGGAACGTTCACCACCCTGGGTCTGACTTTACTAGTACCGATATTCCTAGTCTCTCACTGACGGAATATTTGAAAACAATCCCAAGTGACTCGGTGCTTCATGAAACCTCCTCCCTTAGGTCCGTTCTTCAGATGTTTCCTGGTCCGATACGCGGAGGACGCTCCGAAAAGATCATCGATGGGAATCCGGCTCCCTGCTTGAGAGGGAGGAGAAAGAGAAGCTTTTTAACGAACACATCGAAGCACTTACCAAAAAGAAGAGGGAGCACTTTAGGCAACTTCTGGATGAAACTTCAGCGGTAAGAGAGAGAGGCTTTTATGTCTTTCCCTTTTAAGCGATTTCACTAGGCAGCAGTGTAACATTTAAAAAACAACAAAAAACCTGAATATGTTTGGTTTTGTGGATCTCGGCCTTTAGATTCATTGTCCCTTCCCAAAGTGCTTCTTATTTCACTTTTCTGGGGTTTGCCCTCCCTTCCCCCTCTTTCTTTTTTTTTTTTTTTTTTGAGCAAAATCTTCCTCATTTTTTTTCCTCAGCTAACATAAAATAATTCCCACAGTGGTTTTCGGCATCTGCTCCTTTCTAATACAGTCATTAATAGCCTGCTGTTGGGATTTGACGGCTCCATTTCTGTCCATTTTTGAATCAATTCCATGGCACATTTTTCTGGACTTGTGTGCTTTGTTGTCCAGGTTTTGCTCCTGCCTAACTTTTTCTCTTTTTGGTGAATGGTTTATTCAGAAGTTATGTTTGCCCATGTAAATGCAGGGTTTGCAGTGAAATGCCTTAGGCCACCTTGAAAGTATGGCCATGAAAATTACAGTTGTGGCAAGCCAACAAAAAGAAATTGCATTAACGCTGTCTCCCTGCCCCTAACTAGTCCTGTTACGCTTGGGCCATTACAGGAACTCTCAGGTCAGTGTGTAATATTATGTACCATCTGTGCTGCACTTTGAGCCCTCAAATAGCAGTAAGCCACACTTATATGTCTGTTCATTTGTCTCTTTGGGAAGATTACCCTAACGTCGACATGGAAAGAAGTCAAAAAAATAATCAAGGAAGACCCTCGATGCATCAAGTTCTCCTCCAGCGATAGGGTAAGAGGCCTGTGGGAGTGATGTTTAATGCTTGGCTTTGGCTATTTCTCAGCATCTGACAAGCGCTGATCTTTGTTCTCCATGGTAACAAGGGACGATTACTGTCACGGCCACTGATGTTCAAAGCTGCAGAAACTTCTGCCGAAGCCAGTTGCTAATGCCCACGCGTGACATCTGAATGTTTACGCGGGCTGGATTTTGCTTCCCATTCGATGCTCCCAGAAACGATTGTGTCTTTCTTTTCTCTCTCTGATTTGCATCGCCGTGGCGTACAAAGCCCTTAACCCCATTAAGCGCTCGGGAGAATTCTGAAGCCCAGAGGTGTGTGTTTTCATATCCGTGCTTCTGTTTCTGCAGAAAAAGCAAAGGGAATTCGAAGAATACATAAGAGACAAGTACATCACTGCCAAAGCTGACTTCAGAACGCTTTTGAAAGAGACCAAATTTATAACATACAGGTGGGTGCAGGAATATCATTCTCATTCGTGATCCATCTTATCTCTCCTAATCCCAGTGGCCTTATCTGTTGTTTCAATCACACGTGGGCTGAGAAATTAATCTACCGATGTTCAGGGGAATTACTAGCCGCAGTGAGCCTTCTCCCCCATCTTGGCGAGCACAGAGGTGTGGGTGTTGGGTTTTTTTTTTCTCTTTTTGTTTTGTTTTGGTTTTTTTTGTTTCGTTGTCTTATTTTGAGGGAGCGGGGAAGTTTGGAATTTTCCCCCAAGAAAGGGCTCGGATCTTTTCTTTCCCAGTAGTTTTTAAGGTACTTTATTTTTATCAGTTTTTTTTTTAATCCTGATAAAGCTTCTGGTACATCCTATCCCAGTGGAAAAATAATATATTTTTTTAATGTAATCAAACAATGATTGTAGGTAGTGGCTTTTCCTTCTTCATTTAATAAGGTTGAACCATTCAAGACCCTTAAAACAACAAGACCATACATACAGGGCTTATTTTTTTGGTGGGGGGAAACAAAGTACTCTGAGCGTAAAAAGATGGATGTATAGTCTATTTTAAGAGTGTAAAAGCCACTACTTGGTTTGTCTTGCACATGTGGAGAGTGAACTTTTTTTTATTATCACAGCCAGTTTAATAACAGTTTAAAAAATGATTCAAGCCAGTGAATGGAGGAGCATATTTTGCCCTCTGCTTCTGGTCCCCTGCTACTTAAAACCCTGGGATGTCTGAGTCGAGTGCCCAGGCACAGGAGGACTGGCCCGGCTGAGGATGGGGTGGGTTTTTTTCTTTGTCGTTGTTGTCATTGTTGTTTTTGGTTTTTTTTAAGGAGTTCTGTCCTTTGATTTGGCTTTGAGTTTTTGGTCAGGGTCCGCTTAATGTTTTGCATCAGCTTGGGTTTTCAAATTAGATGTGAAGTAAGACTTTTTTCTACATTTTTATAGTTAATTTAGTGAATGATGTGAAAGTGAGAGCTTGGGAAAGATGCTGGGATTGGCAGCCCCGCAGACTGAAGTCCTCTGTTCATCCACAGAACAGGTACAGCACGGGCAAGATTTACCCACCCACCCACCCCTCAGGCTTATCTGGAGGAACCACCAGTAGGGGTGGGATGGTAATTTAACCTCTGAGGCCCTCTCACTCCTTGGAGTCTTTGCCGAGAGGAACAACAAAGGTGACGACCGTGATGAGATTTTTTTCTTTTTTTTTTTAAATTTATTTATTTATCGATTGATTTTTTTTTTTTTTTTAATTTTTTTTTAAAACCACGGAAAGACAAATTAGGAGCTAGGCTGAAGTCACCAGCTCGTTTTGCAAGGCTCGCCAGCCTTTAACGGTCAGTGATGCCCGGGTTTCCCATTCGCATTGCAGATCCAAAAAGCTAATCCAGGAATCGGATCAGCACCTGAAGGACGTGGAGAAGATCCTGCAGAACGACAAGCGGTACCTGGTACTGGACTGTGTGCCGGAAGAGAGGCGCAAACTCATCGTGGCCTATGTGGACGACCTTGACCGCAGAGGGCCGCCGCCCCCGCCCACGGCTTCGGAGCCCACGAGACGCTCCACAAAGTAGCTCCCCGGGGCTCTCTGCCCCAGGGTGGCGAAAAACCCAGCGTGCTTGCATGAGCCATCGGTCAGGTTTCTCCAGACACGTCCGCGGTAGCCAACCGACGGCGAAACCAGCCGAGGAGCAGAGGCCGGAGCGGGCGTCGTCGCGAACAACAGCCGCCGAGTAAAGAACACTTCGGAAATACTTAGGCTTTTCTTTGTGTGGCATGACTGACATACGTACTCAACCACCTAGACCGTCTCTAGCACATCTAGTGTTTCAGAACTAAAGACCATCTTTCTATGAAATGTGGAGGTCAGAGATTATTATTATTTTTTTTTCCACGTTTAATTCTTCTCGTGGGGGGGGGGTAACGTTCTTCCTAGCAGTGTTACAGACGCGGGACTTGGGAATGGGCTGGTGATTGAAATTAACAAATGGCTCAATCATTCGGAAACAAACCTACTTACTCCCTTTTAAAAAAAACAATAATAATCGGGTTAAGAGAAAACAGTTATAAGTGTCACCCGCGAGAAGCGGCGGTGAATGTGTTCGTCCTACATCCCCAGAGTCTGACTTAGGTGAATTGGGAATCGGTTCACAGCGGTGTTTGATTATCCCTTCTGATTTTTAGGCCCCATCTCGTTGCTTTGCCCAAGTGGAGGTTTGTCTGGTCAGTCTTCTCAGAGTTGGACTTGCAGTCACTTAACTATGCTTACCGGAAGAGGATGGTTGTATAAACACATTTTTATTTACCATAAAGTGATCTCTTATCTATTTCTGGATTAGACGGCAAATCACCCTCCAGGGTTACCCTTGTAAACTATACTCCTGTTTGAATGTTAAACTTGTGCTTCTAAGTTTAATCTTGACATGTTGGAATTGTTCAGTTTCCGTATTTGAACTACAATAAACCGACCCTTTTTATATGTGGATTGTACATGCTTAATGTTAAATACCATGTAAAAATTGTTTTAAAACTCGTAGAAAATGAAACCTTGCACAAACGAAGTTGCCTTTAGAATTATTGGTACCGCTCTTTCCGGGGCGGGACTGTAATAAGGGATGGTTTACCACGGGGAAAAAAAGAGGGGCTTTTAAAACATGCCGTCTGGGATTCCAGCATTCACCTTATTGCTTCCCCGCCCCCTGTAAGAACTCAGCCGAGAGTGCTGCAGAATCCTTTTTACATCTGCGCATCCTCATTCTTGTCACCATCTTGTTGTCATTTTGCTGGCCACTCACCCTACCTGCTATTTATCCCATCTCTTCCACCCATCAGGACTCAGTTCTCCACCCTCTGCACCTTATTCTCCTGATAGGATCTCCCACTTTCTGGGTTTTTTTTCCTTTTCCAGAAGCTAATAATTCTCAATATGACCGAGGCTGGCAGTTTCCTCCCTTCAGCCCTGCTCAGCTCTTCCCGCATGCCCTTTCCTCTTTTAGGGGTTCCTGGCTTTGAACAGTGGGGCAGCCCAAGCTCAGATCTTGCCCTCTCCTAGCCAGATGCTGCATCCTTATGCGTACTTTTATCGAGGCGAAAATGGCTCCGTTAACTGGCTTTCTAATCCCCACACCCTGCTCCTGGAGTCTTGAGAAGAAGGAGGAATGGAATGGGAGTGTGGAACAAAGGTGTGACGGGAAGGAGGAGAGGAAGAGACAGTTGGAAATTGGTGTCTCTCCCCAAGCCGTCAGTGGAGGGGGAGAAACAAGGTTCGAAGAAAGAGAGGATGCTTGTTCGAGGTTACTTGGGGGAGTGAGAGTCAGAGGTGGAGGTTCATGATGCCTGCTTGCTGCAATTGAGCGATTTTCTCTGTCCTCTCCACGATCTCAGCAAAAAGAAAGCAGAAAAGAGTCACCATCCTAGTTGAGTCAAATGCCCTAAAATCCTGAATAATCGAATTTCCCACCATCGATTAGAGTACTGCCCCCACATCTCCGCCGAATGAGGGGATAGCAACTCTAGGTGCCCCAAGGTGTGTCCACTCTGCATTTTGAGCTTGGGGTTGGAGCACCGAGGGGGGCAAATCGGGAGCGGGAAGAAAGGGGGTCTCTTCCTCCCCTGCCACTTCTGCGTTCTTGCCAGGTTCGGGGGAAATGGGGCCCTTCTCCGGGGCCGAGGCACTGCCGCGTTCGGCACCACGCGGAAAGCCGGTCATCCCACGGGGTCTCCCGGGAGCCTCCGTGGGGCTCGGGCCCCTCAAGCGGCGCAAACATGCCGCTTGACGGTGCCACCTTGGGCCTGTGACCCCGGAAACTCATTCGGGACGCCCTGCGGGGACAGACCACTGCTCCCCATCGGGTCCCAGAGTCTCCCGGATTTCGGGGCAGGAGTCGGGGGACCCCAGTGGGAACCAGAAAAGCGACAGCGGTGTCCTCTTCTGGGCCGCTTAGCTTGGCCAGGCTGGAGGCTGTTCCGGTCTCCCTTCCGCCCCTTCTCTGCTCTCTGACAACAACGGTGGGTGTGCGGGACGGGGAGCTTGTCCCCAGGGGACTGGGGGGCAACAGCACCTTCGACTTGTACTGCAGCTTGCTGAGCTAGACGGAAACCCACTCCGGGCCGTGTCCTGCGAGCAAGGAGTAGAGCCGCCTTTGTCCCTCTACCACCAACCGGCTCCAAGGGGAAGGATTGGCCCGGATCCTCTTCCTGCCCCAGAATGGTGGGGGAGAGCTAGTAGTGTTACCCCTAAAGTGGTTGCTCAGGGTGTCTTAAGCATGGAAATTTACCAGCTGCAATCCTTCTTCACAGAGTTGTAGCTGTGCATCTTTATTTATGTATGTGTACTTTCATGTCTTACTGCCTGTCTGTGAGTCTACATCCTCTTGTTGCTAGCTGCGAGTTACGTTACCTAGGTTACTTGGATTTAATAGTAATAATTGCATTTGTTAAGCCCCTTGCCGTGCGTTAAGCGCTGGGACTGATACAAGGTAATCAAGTTGGACGGAGTCCCTGTCCCATGCGGGTTTCACAAGTTGGAAGGGGAAACAGTTCATCAAGGATGGTAATACTTGCGTGCAAATATGTAACTAGAATTGCTAAATGGACAGCCAGCTTTGGAAAGGGGTCGTGATTTGTGCGTTTTATTTTCATCATTTATAGATTGCTTTCCTTTTAAAAAAAAATGCCTGTTTCATGGAGGAGCAGCATGGTCGTTCATTCATCCGTTCATTGTCGGATTTATTGAGAGCTTACTGTGTGGAGAACTTACTGTGTGGAGAGCACTGTACTAAGCACTTGGAAAGTGCAGTTTGGCAACAGATGGAGACAATCCCTACCCTGGCTCCGCCACTTGCCTGCTGGGTAATCTTGGGCAAATTATTTAATTTCTCTGACTCAGTTTCCTGATCTGTAAACGGCGATTCAATTCCTGCCTCATACTAAGACACTCTGAACCCCACGTGGGACAGGGACTTTGTCCAACCTGATTGATTTGTATTTGTATTCTCCCCAAGTGCTTTAGAAATATCATTATTACTGCATACATTTTGATGACAATTCTTTAGAACAATGCACTTATCAGTATCTTTCCTCTTCCCATGGTAAGACTTCTGGGAGGACTAATACCTTTCCTGATTTTCTCTGGCACATCATGAGCATTTGGAAGAGGATTATTCTGCAGGGGAGACTTCTCAACCATGTTTCTGTGCCTCGGAATGATGTTCCAGGAGAAGTTAATCCTGCCGTTGGGATAACGGCATATCAGTGCGCGTTCCTTGGGGTCTGAAGTAAAAGGGATGAGGCAATCTCCCTGCCCCAGGCTCCTTTGAGTTGCACCAAATTGGTGCAAAAATGAGTGATTTCTTTGGATGGATTTAACCTCATTCCTCCCATGCCTCTGTTGTATCGGGCAGAGGTGAATACCTGGGCTGGAACAACTGGGAAATCTTACCCGGACTTGACGCCGCTCCTGCTGCTGTTTTTCTACAGACCAATATTTGTAAGAAAAGCGTTTTTTTATTCATCAACTATGAACAGTAGCAGGTTATATTCCATATTTGTTATAACAATGCACATAAAATGCTATTTAAAACATCTCAATAACAATGGCATTTATCAAGCGCTTACTGTAGGCAAAGCACTGTTCTAAGCGCTGGGGAGGTTACAAGGTGATCAGGTGGTCCCACGTGGGGCTCTCGGTCTTCATCCCCATTTTACAGATGAGGTAACTGAGGCACAGAGAAGTGAAGTGACTTGCCCAAAGTCACACAAAGTGGCAGAGCTGAGATTTGAACCCATGACCTGTGACTCCAAAGCCTGTGCTCTTTCCACTGAGCCACGCTGCCGTACTTCACCTGTGAAATATTTCCAGCCCCAAACCTTATTGGAGTGTTAGGAGAAGAGATCCTGTTTCGTGTGTGCCTTACTTCCATGAGCACAGAAAACCTACTCTAATGACCCCAGTGTGATGTGATATTAACAAGGAAGTGTGGCGATCTCCCAGGTTCTTCGCTCAATCGTTTTTATTGAGTGCTTACTGTGTGCAGATCACTGTACTAAGTGCTTGGGAGGGCACAATACAACAATGAACAGACACATTCCCTGCCCACAGTGATTCAATCTCTTTTGAAATGTCTCCTCACGTGTATCAGTCTAGGTCCCTTTGGGCGTTTGGTCCGTCTCTGCTGCCGTTACCCTCACGGCAAACAGCTCAAGAGCCAGGAAAAATCTGCTGGCTCAATCAATCGTATTTATTGAGCGCTTACTGTGTGCAGAGCCCTGTACTAAGCGCTTGGGAAGTCCAAGTTGGCAACATATAGATACAGTCCCTATCCAACAGTGGGCTCACAGTCTAAAAGGCGGAGACGGAGAACAAAACCAAACATACTAACAAAATAAGATATGTACAAGTAAAATAAATAGAGTAATAAATATGTAATAGTATTTGTAATAAATATGTACAAATATGTATGGCTCAAGAACTGGGACTATGGATGGACACTCTCAGGTTGGGAAGAGCCCTTAGATTCTCAAGGGAATGTTTTCCACTTCCAAGAAGGTCATGGCTTCCAGCCAAACCAAGTCCAGGGAAGGGGGATAAAGAGCTCAGGGGAATCTTATACTTCCCCAGAGGAAGAAGTTGCAGTAGAGAAAGGGTTCTCAAACACTTTCTTTTTTTAATCAAAGGCCGCTTCCTGCTGGGCACGTCAGCCCCATTAGCTGGATTGAAATCCGATGGCGTTGCTGTGGGTGTTCAGTTAGGGGAAGTGGCTGGACGAATGGTACTGATATTAAGACCAATGTAATAGTCATAAAGGGGAGATTTTCCTCAAAGGACTTTAAGCAGTATTTAAGGAAAAGCAACTGCGACCGTGACTTTGAAAGAGTAGAGGGTTAAAAAAATTAAACAGCGGAATTCCTAGTCCTCCAGCTTTTTGCCAGGCAGATGCTAATTGGATTTTTCAAGGATTCAGTGAAATCGATCTTTTCAGATATGAAATGGCAGTTGGAGTGTTATACAAACTGAAGGTGACATTTAATTCTCTAGATAAATATTTAAAACATTTCTCGGAGACATTTTTCAAAATGAGCATCGTGGTTATTTTGCCTCGCTTATTACCGGGGAACGAACACAAAGGGAAAAACAGGAGACAAGACGTTTCTTGAGTTATACAGAGGGCAAGATCATCGCATCTGTTAAAACGTATCCAGTAACACTTTACATGTCGCTTGAAGTTTTCTTTTTATAGAACACAATCTTTGGCAAAATAGGCTACATGACGCTGCAGTGGACAATGTAACGAACCGATTTTACAGGGTGAAACTTTACCTTTCGTAATCACAGTTCTATTTCTCGCAACCCGCTGTCTCCTGCTCTCCGTGCTCCCAAGGGATCGGGTCGTTATCTTGAGCAGAAGGGACCGAGTCCCTCTCGTGCCAGAATTGTTCTACGTCTGGGAGGACGGGGTTCTCCTTCTTCTCTAGGCTTTCCTCTTCGGGGAGAGAGTGCGGTTTCCCTCCCTCCGAGTCGGGCGGCCTGGAGTCCGGAGGCGGGCCGGCGTCCGGGAGGACCTGAGGTTGACCCGCCTGGGCCGCCGCCGGAGACCCCGGGCCCGGTAAGGCTCTTCTCGGCGTCAGCCATTTCCACAGACTTCCGCAGCCTTCTCTGAACTCCTCCGACATCGCGAGGAAGATGAGGGGGTCTGCGGCCGAAATGGCAAACATAGACGCTTGGCACAGGGCTATGAGGCCTTGGGGCGGGGGGGGACTTCCCTCCCCGAGGTTCCAAACCCACAGCCAAGCGGCCCACTCCGGGAGCCACAGGATCGCCGAGGTCACGGTGACGCTCAGCAGCATCACCGTCAGCCGCCTGGACCGCACCTGGTTCCTCAGGTTCTGGGTCTTGGTCCCCCGACGCCGGCACCGACCGTAAGCCTTCCGGAAGTAAAAGCCGGAGAAGAGCAGGGGGAAGCCAAAGGCGAGGAGCGGGTAGAGCTTGCCGAATACGTACACGAACTCCCGAGCCGGGGCCGGCACGTCCGTGACGCACACTCCCACCCCCGCCTCGCGTCTGAAGGTGCTGAAGAACCATTCCGGCAGGGGTAAGAGGGCCGCCGTCCCCCAAATAGCCAGCACCACCGCCCAGAGGGTGCCCTGGTTGAGGTGCCCTTGTCTGGCCGGGTTGCCGGCGTACAGGAAGCACACTTTGGCCACCGCGGCCATGGTCAGGCTCTTGGCCACCATGCACGCGTGGGCGAACCAGTCCGCCGACTTGCACACGAACCAACTCAAGTTCCAAGCCCCCCTGGAGTACGCCGCCGCCCGCAGAGGGGCCGAGAACAGCAGGAGCGAGAGGTCGGCCGCGCTCAGGTTGAGGATCAGGGAGTGGATCATGGAAGGCTTCTTTTTCCGAGCGCCGTAGAGGAGGGTGCAGATCACGCACAGGTTCCCCGCGAAACCGAGCAGGCAGATGACCGCCAAGAGAGCCGGAATGACCCGTCTCCACTCGAGGGAGTCAAGGGGCTGATAGCCTCCGGAGAAGCGGAACTGAGGCCGGGAGGTGTTCATGATGCCGGAGTTGGAGCCCGTGGGCGGCGAGGTCTTTTCCGTCGGAAGCCCTCTTTGGCTGGAGTTAGCTTCGCCTCCAGGCTCGCCGTCGATCCTCAGCCCTTCGGAGTCGGGAAGGTCCCGTCGCCAGCTCCGGGAGCCGCCTTCTTTCCCGCCCACTCCTCGTTCATCTAGCGGGAATCAGACACTCCCGAAAGAGGTAGGAGGTAGAGCGTGTCTGCCTGCTTGGCGTTATATACCTTGCGACTGTGATGATTGACACTCCCCGAGACTGCTCATTAGCAAGTCTAACAGTCCGTCTTACCGGTCCGGGGGAATGGTTGAAACAATCCCTCCCCAGACAGATGAAGGAGGAGACTGTCACAGAAGATAACGTCGCGCGGGAGACCGAACTACCGGGCAAACCGGTAGTTTCCTCTAGATTTGTCGGAAATAGAATCCATTTCCACCAGAACAGCCTCTCGGTTTTGAAATGAGTTTTCTTCCTAAGCAGCTCGAGGGAGACGGGAGAGGATGTAGAGGTTGTCAGGGAGAAGCAGGGCTCGGAGATCTTGGTAGGTTGACTCTGCTTTCCTGATTTCCTTGTAGGAGTTCCTCTCAGTGTGCTGGAAGATTAAGGCGGGCAGGCTCACGGTGAGTTTAAAAGCAAAGGGATTATGGAGGTGAGCCAAGAGAATTATTTTGATTCCCTTCAGCTGTGGAAGGGAAGCGGCTCTTACTGAAGACTTTATGGATTCGTGGAAGCCTGAAACTCGGAAGGAGGTGAGAAGTTACTGATTTCCTATAAGATAGAGGAAAACTTTTCTCTTGGCAGGGAGAGCTGGGTGTGAGGAGGAGGGTGTATTTGTGGGCTGCCTTCTCTGTGAGTTTGACAGAACTTTTTGCACCCCTTCTAAAGGATGTGATAATATTGCACAATATTTTATTTTATTGGGGAGTGGCGGGAGAATCTGTCTAGCCCTAGTCCTTGGGATGGGGAGAAAGGGCCTTTCCCAGTTGCCTGGGC